>NW_027466468.1:4025000-4487500 GCF_050575085.1 Anarhichas minor | reverse complement strand
AATGAAAGAAGGGAGGGGGGGGTAGCGAGAGAGACGGAGAAGCCTGTGTTGCCGTGGTAACAGGCACACTGCACAGAAATGATTTTCAATAGGTCATCCGACATGCACGCACACGCAGACAGATTCTTACATAGAGAAGATGGTAGAACCAGAGAACCAGATGAGCCGGTAGCAGACGCACTAATGTGGACAAGGTGAGCGGAGGGAAGATTAGAAGCTGATATAAAAATGGTTCACATTTCCATTTCTTTTTTTGACAGAAACAAAATGTGCACGAGACAAACTGCACTTTTGAACCTGTGCTCGGCCTCCTTGAAGCCAGATAAGCAACATGTTCTTCTCTTTACAATACCACGGTGAAAAACGAACAAAAAAACAATTAACCCTATGTTCTTCAAGATTAACTCCTTAATTACCATTTGCAAACAGTTTTTTTGCCAATTTATTATTAATCTCTGATGACACTCCACTTATTTTTACTGAATAGAGCTTGGACGCTTTATAATGTAACTCAATGCAACCTCCGTATGTTAGCTGTTGGCTCCGTTATCACACCGGCTGCTAACAGCGGTTAGCGTAACGTTTCTAGCCCTCATGCCGATTTCAACGCAGATTTGATTCACATTGTAGCAGTATCAGGGACACTTCCCATCTTCCCCATGGTGACTGGACACCTTTTGTCTGAGCCCTGATCCACGGTACCTACAATAGATGTGTGGACATTTATTGATTCTATGATACATAATGATGCGGACAACTCAGTATCGATGCAGTGACAAACATAGTAGGGAGTTTCATTTCAGCTCAGTGTGAGTCTTTGCTGTGTTTTGCTGACTGTCACGCTTGTTTCTCTTCTTCTCTGATCTCTGTTTCAGTGAGGGCGGAGCTTAAACAAACTCCTTGCGCGCAGAGCTGAGACAGTCACTAGGCAGTCCGCTACCTTGTTGCTCCCTACAATGATGTCAAGAAATTTAGCCAGAGGGACATAAACAAACAGCTTCCATTCACATGATGGGCACCAAATGAAGCACTCTATTGGTGTTGGTATCACTTTAAGGGTACTTTTGTTAGTACTGGCATCGTAATGTATTAAAAAGTACCCAGCCCTAATAGAAAGGGCCGGTTTTTAAGGTCTTTCTCAGTTTTTCAGTAACAAAACTAGATATATTTTTCATGATTTGATTCAAAGGATAGAAGAGCTTATGTTATCAGAAGACAACTTTAATTATTAGAAAAGGACCTTCTCTCTATGTCCGAGACATCGTTTATTCCTTCAGGACTCCAGCAATTTATTCAACACATGACTAATAAAAGAAACTATATCTGCACAAACTAGGAGGAAGAAGAAGAAACGAATAAGAAAGTAAATAACCTTCATTACTTCAGGGAAGTGGGGAATACAGTGGCTGCAGTTTCAATTGTTTTTATTTCATTTATATATTAATACAGTGAGACAAGCTGACGCGGCACACCTCAACACAGAGATCAGATATAAGTAGAACACTACGACTAACAGCCAGTCGGCAGTGGGGATATGGGTATGATTACGTCTTCATGTCTCATTTGCAGAGTAGAGACTAAACAGGCATCATGTCTTAATCATGCACATCGGCCTGAACTCTTTCAGGTACTGTAGCAGTGTTTGGCAGAAAGATGTCAGAAACGTTCACACTTTCACACAGTAACAGACGGCTACTCAAGTAGACTTGAGGCGGCAAGACTCTGCTGTGAGTGAATAATCCACAAGTAAATTAAAGCAACATCTTGAGTTTTTAGGAAATAAACTTATTTTTCTTTCTTGCCCGGAAAGATTATCACCACTGTCATATTCAGCCTAACATAAAGAGTAGAAACAGCCAGGGCTCGATATTAACATTGTTTCCCTTAGTGTCCCACAACTGTCCCACAACTGTCCCAGACTTAACAACCAACATCTCAAATTGACTCCGACTCTACATATTAAATTTAGCTTCATTACAAGCAATTTATTATAAACTAAGTGAGTTCACTCGCATCACTCCATTGACTCTCTCTTGTCCCCCATGGAAGTTCAGATAGTTCCCTCGTTCCCTGCACTTACAAGAAACACACACACTGCGGTATTTACATTCTGCAGGTTGCAATATGTATGTTACCCGTTGGTAAACGCTTTTTATCCACTAAAGTAATGGACACAATTATTCTACAGCAGCCGTAACAGCTTTTTTACTTTGGCCTTCACAAAACTCGTGTTTTTTTCATCTCACTAGTCTGTGGCTTCAACTCTGTAAAATAGACAACCATGACGTAAAAACATGTTCATTTTTTGTAATGATGAGTTTCTCTACTGTCCCAGAATTGTCCCAAACACTGTATCGTTGAGTCCCAGGTGCTATATTCTAGTCCGATCCAGTCACTGCTGTGAGCAAAGAGATAGCCGTACAACCTGTTGCTTGTATACTGTGTTGTTGGTACAGTAAGTGAGTAATTAGTCGGCAGATTCTTAGATTAGAGAGTCATCTTTTTGCTAAACTAAGTTATTGGGCTGCTGGCGGTTGCGTATTTCTTAAAATGTCAAACTATTCCTTTAACAAATAGAATAACGGATATAACGTTCTATTTAAGATCATTCCAGTTTGACTATAACGAATGTCAGTTATAAGATAAACTGATTCAAGGCTTTCTATCTACAGGTTTATACATGAGGGGGTGCAACATCAGATTACCTGAAGGGCTGTTTGAAATGTGTCCAATTAACTAATTGCATTGTTGATTGTCACAGTAAATATTGTGATACTGGTATGTGTTGCAGCTCCAGTAAAACATCATGTCTTTAGTGTTTGTTCTTTTAGATCTATAAATCATTTTTATTTTTCAAGTATCTGTTAAATAGGAGCAGAGGACCGTCTTAGTGCACGCATGTGCACGTTTACATACAGCAACTCGGTATTCCTCTGGTGGAGAAATGTGCTGTGCATTGTGTGAAGCTGATTTGGGGCAGGGCTTGTGTAATGGCACAAAGACTGAGGGGGTGCAGTGTGGGAAGGCCAACCAAAGAACCTCCTTACCCCCTTCCTCCGCTGACCCCAGCTTTGGGCTGATTACGTTCTTCTGAATAGCATCTGCTGGCCAGTTGAATGGAGCGCCGTGGGGCCCAGATTAGGGTGGGGCAGTGCGGAGGGTCAGCCGAGTGAAAACCACCCGCCACTGGACTGCTGTTAGTAAGGGTATGTACGGCTGAGTGAGAGGCACATGGATAGAGACACGAGATGAAATAGCACACGGGGCAAAGAGAATCAACACAGTGCAGGGAAAAGTAATTTAATAAAGCCTGCAGCTATATATATATATATTTATATATGACTGTAAAGACACTGGGGAGTAAAGCAGAGGCAAGAGTGAAGAGAACAGCAAAGCACAAAGAGATTAGATGATGTAAGACACTGAAATGAGAGTCTGCCAGGTGCGTAAATTGGTTGAGGGATAAATTATTTAGACCAAAGCCTGAGTTCGGGGGATTAGTGGGCTGACTGGTCATGCCTTTAGGTTAATACATGGTTTATAAAATAAAGCTGGTTGAAAAAGACAAGTTGTATCGGTGTATCTTGTTTATATGGGCGGCATTTGAAGGTGGGCTGAGATGCTGATCATCATAATGAAGTGACCAGCACTATAGTTGCTACAGAGATAAAAAAGCAGCAGAAAGACGGACACATTATTGCATTTACACATCATTCTTCTGCACTGCATGCTTCATATTTTGAACCTCACGCATGCCTGGTCAATCACTGTGGAAGGTGGGCTGGACTATAAGATGTTCAATTTTGGATAAAACGCCCACAAAGATTTGGTACTACCGTAGATTGTATAGTGGACTTAACCAACGTGACGTCACCCATTGGTTCGTGGGCTACGGTCTTGAAGCCTCGAGTTCGTCATTTTGGCCGTCGCCATCTTGGTTTTTTGGAACCAGAAGCGCCATGAGAGGGAGGAGCCAAGTACAACCGAACGATGAAACAATAAAGTTTCATGAACTGAAAACACGCCATGAAACAGTTTATGTTGTAAGACCGCAACACTAAGAACAAACTCCCAAACCGGACAAACGCTGTGGCAGCAACCTGTCAATCACAGTAAGCCCGCCCTAAAGCATGCCCTGCTTTATGATCTGTTTGACTCTAAATAGATCATAATTTACGAAATGAACATCATGCTGTATTGAAGAAGACTTGAAACTAGAGATTGAGACCATAAACTCATGTTTACAATGTTTACTGAGGTAATAAATCAAGAGAGAAGTAGTCATTTTCTCATAGACTTCTATACAACCAGAGGAGTCGCCCCCTGATGGACACTAGAGAGAATGCAACTTTAAGGCACTTCACTTTCACTTTTCGACCTGCAGGTTTCCGGTTGGGTACTAAAGGACCACCTTATCTAACCTTTTGAAAGGGCCTTTTCACTACTTTTAGACACTCTGCACAGCACTAGAAAGTTGTGACCACACTCTTTGTGTTTGTGTAGGTGTGTGTGTGTGTCTGTGTGTGTGACTTAGGATGTAGGGTGGGTAAGCGGCACTAGAGGGAATTCCTTCCTCCTGATGACTCAGGAAGCAACTGCATGGGCGGAAGAGAAAACAACGTCTCTTTCCAAGGCAAACCCTTTAGAAGTCGTTCCGTTGGGAAAGGAAACTTTCCCCACCCCGTGTCACCGTTCGAAGCTCACTTCTAAATAACTCCATGTATTGTCTGCTGCAACAAATCAGCTGAGGGCAGGACAGGTTCAAGTACGAAACAACAGACTGCAATTCCTGAAATTGCAAATCAACCCCAAAAAAGCAATACTGAGAGATGACAAATGTACGCTCATGGCAATACTGTACAAGAATGAAAATGGTTATTGGCCAGTGAGACTTAAAAGCTGAAGGCTGGACCTGCATCAGAGAGCCGTCATGTTAATCTCAGCAGCTGGGCTGGAGCTATTAGATAACAACAGATTAGCAAGTGGATAATCAGCTGTTGGGCGGGGGGGGGGGGGGGGGGGGGGGGGGGGCAGAGCTCCTAATGAGGTTTGAGTGTCTTATCCAACAAGTTAGTGAACACATGCACATATCCACACCCAGATGACAGTGGATGGCATTGGTGTTTGTCATTATTCATCACAATGAATTTCAAAGCAATATTTTGAGAAAAGCACTGCTGGATGGGTTTATAAAAGGCTCAGCTTAAAGGGAAACTTCTGTTTATTTTCAACCTGGACTCGATATTCCCATGTTTTTTGTGTCTCAGTGACTAATGTGGGACAGCAATTTTTGAAATTGGTTCAGTATCGAGGGAGAACCGGCAGCCGCTAAATGGGCTGCAATGTAATCGCCCGGGGCAACTCCTCACCGTCAACTCACAAAGGGGTGAATGAGATTTCAGTTACTTGTTTCTTATATAGTGAATACAATTTGTGTTGTTTTCTTGTTCTCTCGTCATATTTGAGTATTCTAAAATATAGAATCTTTCAAGGTTGTGGCTCCCTCTGTTGTGCTCACCTACAGTTAACCCCGCCTGTGTATATTGATTGCGAAATTGCCTGAATATATGTGAAACGTCTGTGTGGCAATTTCCTTTTTTACCATGTACAATTAAGATCCAATTCAATTGAATTTTCAAGTTTGTTAATGTGTCTAACTAAGGTTCCCTCAATAAGAAGTCTTTTTCTGAATACTCACGAGACAGTTAAGCCTCACCCACATTGTCCAAATCGGCTAAACAGTCAGCCATGACACCTCGTCGTTCGTCGCTCCAACTCTCACTCACGTTTCCCCTCTTGTCTCGTTGCGAAAAAGGCACCTCACAAGTTTTCAGATCGAGACTTTGCCTTGAGCAAGACTTAGTGAGACACAATGACAAAAAGACCGGATCAAGCTAAATGTGTGCTTCTATCTAATAAAATGTTGTCAGACACTTATAACAACAATCTGAGCCTATTAGTGGTATTCTTGAGACCCAATTGGGGTACTATACCCAAGCAACTGTGATTGAAGGTTGTCATACAAGCATGATGTGAGTGGTTTTAACGTGATCCAAACAGATTCATTTTGAAGTAGCACACTCTCCAACACCTGTGACCAAAGCTTCTGATTGACTGATTTCAATTTGCGTTCAAATGCATTTGTTGGTTACCCTGCATATCCTGTGCTCTTTTAGAGTTAGGGGCACTCAAGTCCATGAACAGTTGGGGCAGTATATCAGACCTCAGAACAGGCGACGACAACAACTGGAGTACATTTTTAAAGAGGAACTTTCTATGAAAATAACGGGGTGACGCTGCCACTTTTTCTGCTGTGATATCAGCACAAGCGATACGGTAATTATGTCTACGTCCAATATTAAGTTCTCTAGGAAGATATTCCAGCGTAGGGGAAGATGAATGGGCCCTGAGCTGCCCGAATACTTTATAATCCTCCATGCAGACAAGTGTGTGGACAATGCCTTATGTGCCACAGCTGCTTGTCTATGCATATACAGATGCAATTGGAGAATTGGCTGTGTAGAAACTCATTTCAGAGTCTGGTGTGACGGTCAACGAGTGCAGATGCACAGGAGGTCTAAGAACGTTCTGCTGCTTTAGAGGAACTCTTTGGACGATTGAGCATTTCTGTCAACACAGAAACAAGGGACAGATGCAGCATGCGGTGACCGCAATGATGCAGAGAATGCGGCGTTGCGTAATTCAAGTGTACTGCCAATTACAACACACACAGGAATCAGCAGAAACCTGGCGGGCAGACAGGGAAGTGAATTCATCTCCCACACGCCATATGGTTACAAATATAACAATGCACTGTCCTGAGAGCAGAGAGAGAGAGGGGAGGAGATCCAGATACCACCCCCCCCACCACCATGTTAATGTGCAGCCATGGATAAACCCCTCATACTGTAGGGAATCTTGTATAAAGAAGATGCACTATGCAACACAGTCAGCTAAACTACTTGTGACGACACGCTGCTTTATCCAGCTCCAGTCAGGGAGTGTTCTACGAGCAGCAGCTGTTCTCGTAGCTTTACAATCTGTATATCTGGATAGCAGTACAGTAGGATTAATTGACAGCTCGCCGAAATGAGCAGACAAGGTTGTTGAAAAGCCCGTCTCCTCCTCGTGCGTTATGTAACTGCAGTACAGGAGGCGGGCGAGCTGACGCACCTCGCTGAACAGGCTAATCCAATGCACCGCACCACTTGCCAAAGCATCTTCTTGTTGTGTAGTAACACTGGTTCTGATTATATTTAGAACCCCCCCCCTCATATCCGTTTTTCAATTAAGTGGGCAATAATTCATAGGAAGAAAAACCATTGAATGTTTTAAGGCTGACCTTCAAAGTTCTGACGGTTGCCTTTGGAACATCTCTTTTTTATTTCTTAATAAGGCTATGCATGACCACAAACATCACAAATAGCCCATGAAGTAAGGTAAAGTAATCCAACATTATTTACCAGGCATCAACTCTAATTAGTTTTGCTCAGACGGATGACGCTGTCCCGGGTGCTGAGCGCAGTGGAGGAGATCGATAGACAGTCTCAACAAAGACAGGTCTTCTGTTTTACATGTTGCGATAGGCTACAGTTCATTCATTTATTCATTTGTTTAGAGGCATACATACGAGCTAATTTGTTTTCATGGGCTCCCGCTGTGATATATTTGATGTGAATATTGCAGATTTCGGAGCCGTTTTCATCCCAATAAAAACAAAATTAATTTCTCATCGCTCCAGACAATAATAGCAAAGCAAAGCACAATATTGGTCGATGAAGTTTGACAGCTCGTGTTGTTGTTGTCGCTGCTTTACTACAGTTATCAACTAAAATGAGATCTGTTCACAGAGAACAAATTCATCTTCTAAACTCCTATACACAGAACGAATGTATACCGATGTACCCGACCGGGAGAAAGAGATGACGGAGATCACACTGAAATCATGTTAAAATGCATGCTTACATTGTGAAACCTGAAACAACTTGCTTTGGCAATATTGAACTTAGTAACGTTGATGCCAAGACATAGAAAAATGATTTAGAATCAAGAGAGAGAGCGAGAGAGAGAGTGTGTAGATACATTGCCCACTGTCCTCCTCCATCTCTCACATCAGACTTGTTCTGCGTCTTCCTGGTTAGACAACCTGATATATCGAAGGAATTAGTCCAAGTTGTCAGAGCTCTCGGCAGTTGGAAGAGTTTTTTAACGTTGAAAGTGACGACTGCAACATTTTTAATGATGGGATTTTTTTGGGAAGTGAAAAAAAAGTAGTTGAGGAGCTCTGCTAGAGTGGCGTAAAAGTGGTTGATGCCGGAGAAAAAAGGCAAAGAATTAGAAATATGATTGTTTAATGGAAGAAAATGAAGCATCGGCAATGTATTTCGAACATTCCAAATATATCATAACATCTGCCTTCATGCAATTAAACAACAGGTTGACCGTGATTAGAGCGGCGTCACTCGGCAACCACAGAAACGTGTACAGTAGCGGTGCTGGGAGGCTAAACCTATGCAGCGGTGCTTCAAGCTGCCGTCGACATGTTTAGCATGTTCACTGTCTTAGTTTAGCATGTTAGCATTCTACGGCTCTCTCATCCCTTTTGATAGTCGTACTAATTATATATTATTGCATATGACTCAATCTTGGATGTGTCTCCATAATCCAGAATGGCGAGAAGAGCATTCGTTACCTACTTAATCCCATTTTTAGCTGAGGAGGTGGGCCGTGAAGAAACAGAAAATTGCAGATTGTATAACAAAGAAACCTTTTTTTTTTTTTCTTGCACGCCCAAAGTGTCTCAAAAGTTACTCAACGGCATTACAACCCACTCCATCCTCTGTGATTCAGACGCTATAAACAGAAGCCAGAGGAAAAGGACGGACGACCAGTCGGGGCCATCTATTCTTCTTGATGGCGGACAGCAGGCTGGATGCAGGGAAAGGACTAACCACAGCCCACTGTGTCAGTCTCTCTCTTATCAGAAAGCAGCAGGTTGGGAGTCGGGAGCGAGAGGAAGACACATCACCACCACCTCCCCTATGAGTCACGCTCTGGTCCTCTGCTCACTATTCCTGATACGCACAGACTCCACACACACACACACTCCTACACATACATCAATAACATTCATACAGAAATAGAGCCGTTGTCTTTGCATATTGATGACTGTCTACTGGCATGGAGGGGATGGGCAGATGGAGCGCGCCTATCAAATGTCAGCCCCAACTAGATTCACAGCAGCAGCCGTGACATTTTGATTTTTTTACTGGCCAACCACTTCCTGTGAGTCACACAGTTTTTGTCAACTTTGGAGAAACCCCTTCGCTTGTGACATGAATACAAAAAGAAGCATTAAGTAATATTAGAGTAGCTGATTGGATTTCACATCAGTTAGGACCATGCATGATCACGTTATAGAGGTGAAACCATTTGTCGATTCATCCATTGGTTGATCAACAGAAAAATACTCTGCAACTATTATTTTCTTGTCGCTGCTTTGCTGGATATTTTTGGGTTTTGAAATGTAAGGAACAAACACCCATTTTCAGTGCAAATAATAGTTTGTAATACATAATATAATTATTATACAATGGATAACTGCTTCTATTGATTTAGATTGGCTCTCAGTAATAAGATAATAAGTGTTAACATAAGAACATTTGTATCAGTCACATCAGTCTAAAAAGTGTTGTAAAGTTAAAGTCTAAAATAGCCTTTTGTCCACCAACTCCACCAGAGCATCTCATTAAAACACAAACAGTAACACGAGCAGCTTTTCCTGCTCAGCGGGAGAGGCTGTGACAGCGTTTAGCCTGACCTCAGGGAGAGAACAGCTTATGCTTCTCATAGGCATCTAAACAGTCTTAAGTATAGATTAGAAATGAATCACCAGATAGTACGATGTAAATAGTGTGGATAGATGGAAATTCTCTAAAAAGATCCATTTGCCAGGTGCAGCAGCTTTACCATACTGCTACCAGTTGATTAATGAACATTTGATAAAACAAACAAATGAGAATATAAGACACAAGACTAACGTCTTACCCAGGGGTGAAAGTGGCCAGAACAGAATGGAAGAGGGAACAGCTGCTGACTGACAAAACTCACAGAGAAAAACCAACAGCCCAAACCCATCTGTTAACGTTAAGTCTACATAGCAACAGTTAGTTAGTATGTCTTTAGTACTGAAAGAAAAGTAGCCGTATTAACTAATTGTTACTGCGGTTTCATCGTTTCAGAAGGAAACTGAGTGACGTTCCTTATTTCAAGAGAGCTCCGAGTTAAGTGGACGTAAGGAAGTTCAAAGTGTTGGGATCTGACCCTGCTCTCCTGGCTGGCTGAGACCTTCACACGTGCTTTTCAAACAAAGGAGCAGCCATGTTCCTTCCTTTCACCAAAACGCCTGACCTGGGGTCTATTCGAAACTCCACCCAGGATGACCACACCTCCAGCTCCAGCCAAAACCTGATGCTGGCCCCTCATTGGCCAAGAAAGGGCCCCCCACTGGTTGTGCTACCTGGTTTATAAGCCCCAACACAGCTAGAATCGCCCTCTTCACTCCGGACTCGTCCAGGGGACAAGAAGATCCACAAGGCTCTTCCGTCCAGACATGCTGATGTGAGGAGGTCCACAAGGCCTCTTCCCTCCGGACCTCGTCCTGGCAACAAGAAGATCCACGAGGAACCGCGGCCTCATCAAATCCTATCAGGTCACATGTAACATTCGCTGGTCGAACAGACTGTGTTTTATTTTGAGTTTTGGGATCCCGTAGTGCGAGAACGGATAACTTCTATGCCCCGTTCTCCCACCCTTTTTGTGTACACACCGCCGGCAGAAGGACGATTAACAATCTTTCCTCGCCGAAGATTTCCGGGAAGGACGACCCAAACCTCGTCCCTCAGCCGAAATTACAAAGCCCTCTCTGCAGAGAGGAGATAGAGTCTGCGCCAGCTCCGAGAGCCGCCCCACCGAGAGCCCTCATCTCTCGAGGACTGACTGATTCTGGGCCTAGCTTAGCATTAGCTTATTTTAGCCTATTCGTTTATGTCGTTGCTATTCCTGTATCTTGTTGTGTTAAGTTGCTGTCGTGTTATTGCGCAACATCGCGGACCACGGAGTCCCGTTATATTGTGTATTTCCTGCTTTAACGGTTTGCATTAGATCCGTCGCTGCTAGTGGATGTGGAGCTTGTGATCTTATCACTTTAAAGACTAAAACCACGGTGGCGGACCCTAGTCTCGCCGACCGAGTTTCGGGGTGATAAGGGAGCAACACTCATCTCACCGCAGTGATAAATATCTGTTTTGTTTTGGGGATTCTTTTATTTTGTTTTGGTTTTATTCTCTCTTCGTTAAATCGGCTCTGTGAGTGGGATCTAGAACCGCAACTATCACGTACAAGCGTGACCGGTCGATTCAGAATCCGACCGCAGAGTTTACGAGTGATCAGCTGTTTCTCACATTCTCACTGCAGCACCACGCTCAGAGCTCCTCTCTCTCTCTCTCTCTCTCTCCACTAACCCGCACACACACACACACACATAGTTAGATTCACTGATGTTGGTTGACCCTCTCATGCCCTGTCCACACTACTCCGTTTCTCCTTGGATGCAGATTTGTCAAATAGAAACGATCTCCGTCCACACGGGAGTTTCAGCATCATTCTCGAGTTGATCTGCGTCCACACGGCAGCCGTCGAAGGCGGACAGCACGTGACCATTAACTACACTGGGCATGCGCGTGACGGTGTAAACAGGAAGTGAATTGCTTGCTTAGTTAAAAAAAAAAAAAAAATACTCGCTCTGTCTCTCTCTCTCCAAATTTACTTTAACATCAACACTTACACATAAACGTTTACTAGATTATGGGTCCATCAATGTGGTCTCTCACTCGTTTCCTCCGTGTTGTTGATGTCTGTTCTCACTAGTAGCTCTGAACGTCATGTCCGCCTAGCTAGCTTCTAAGCTAATTTTAACATTACCGCCAATGGAGAAATGCTAACCGCGATTAGCATTACAGCGGTGCGGGTCTATCTCTCTCACATCAAATTTACTTTAAAATCAACACTTACACGTAAACGTTTACTAGAATATGGGTCCATACATGTGGTCAACACACGTCTCTCACTCTATTCTGCTCTTCCTTCGTGCAGGAAAGCTTAGCAGATCGCTAACAGTAGATCCGTGAAATAAAGACCATGGAATCCATAGAAGAGTTTCAAGACTTCAGTGTGAATCTTTATTTGTAAAACTGTGGAAGCACAATATGAAATATGGCTTTACGAACTGTCCCTATACACATTACACGAATACAAAACAACAATCCATGATATAGCCAGCATGTAACATGTCCGCCTAGCTAGCTTCTAAGCTAATTTTAACATTACCGCCAATGGAGAAATGCTAACCGCGATTAGCATTTAATACAACACAAATGTTATACTAAACACGCGAATAGAATATATCTACGTACATATTTTCATGCTCCATAAATACATACTTACAGACTAAGGTCTCTCAAGGCTACCAAACGGAAGAAGTAAAACGTTAGAGCAGCGTGTCTTCTCATTAGAATCTAAAAACAACCAGCTGCTCCATAGGGCTGATGCCGGTCACGCCGCTCGCTAATCACTCCAATAACAGCTGCTTCCTCCACAGAAATGCAGACTTTTACTGCATAGCTGCTGCTAGCTGTTGTGCTAGCAGCAACGCTTGCAATTAGATATCCATGTTGAAATGAATCGCTGGTAGCCCAGTTTGTTTTCTTCCGGGTACGGGTTATGTGATAGTGAGTGTGACGAATCAGGGACGGAGACGTCATGGTTGCCAAGAACCAATCCAGTAGCGAACACGGGTGTGGGCGTAATTTTTTCTAAGCACATCCGTATCCGACCGTCCACACGCAAACGCAACCCCGGAGTTCTCAAACACCTCCAACCTCGCCGGAGTTTTCAGATCCCTCCGTTTAGGGTGCTCCAAAACTCCGGCGTAGTGTGGCTGCTCAGTGTAAACGTAGCAAATACGGAGTAAAAACGGAGTAGTGTGGACATGGCCTTAGACACGTGGTCGCGTAGTCTATTGTCCCAACCCACGTTGTGCGCCGTGCCACGTGGTTACACGTAGCCACCTCTCAGCCATTTGGTCGCAGGTCTCTAGACTCCGCCCTCTTTGCTTGTAGGCTCACACGCCCTCTTTTTAAGATTACCCCCATCACTTTTTGAGTAGGTTCCCCCCCTCATTTCCACACACACATACATACATATACATGTACATATATCTCTATACATATCCTTACCCCACTTTATTCATTTGACCTTAGGTATTAGACACAATTGTATGATAGTGTTCGTTGATTTTGATATTACTTGATCTGATCATTTATTATTTTGATTTAATAAACTCTGTTATATTTTAAAGAGCAGTTTTCTGTGATTACTTGTGCATATGTGTGTAATAATAACTGGATGTAGTGGCCTGTGCTCGAACTTAAACCTTCACTTTCACTCTGAATGTGTAATAGTACTCAGACTGTTGACATTGTGAGTGAACGCTAATTATGAGACTTAGTTTTATTGTTTGGTTATTGGTCCCTGTCCGCAGGGTGGTGCCCCGTTATTATTAATAATCATTAATAATTGTTACTCACATTAATAATTATATTGATGTCAAGAATTTAGTTTCTTAGATGCTGATAACCCAAACACGCGCCTCTACGTTCCCAACAAAAGGTTCCGCTGAATGCAAGTGACCAGATGTGCGAGTGTATGAGGCAGAGTTGAAGTTGGCTCTTGTTTTATGCAGTGGACCTCTCAACTGGACAAGCTGCAGCTGTCCCTTAGATTGTGTGTGTGTGTTCATGGTTGACAACTCAGAGGCAGTATGTGTGTATCAAAGAGCAAAGGATGTTCATGCCATTTATCTCTTTTAATGTTAGTAACACTAACAGACGCACACACATACTTGTCCCTGATTAACGAGTGTGTGAGTGTGTATGTGTGACTGTGAGATGGCCTGTGTTTGGGGGGGGGATCTGGGGGCCTGGGAACTGTGTGGAAATCACATTAGGCTTCCTCTGGCTCATCTCAAGAGTCATGGGAAACAACACACTGACCAAAAACAACAGGGATCGTGCACGCTGCAGCCTGACCACCCGACATCGCACACCGACTTCTGAGAGAGGAGTGTGTCCTTCAAAGTAACCTATAGCTTTACCTCATTTTCTGCTTTTTACCTGCCGGTAGGAAATATGAATAAGATCAGACTTGATCATTATGAGAGCATCATTTCACAACATGATATCATTAAACTCATGTTTGCCCCTGAGCGTGCCCAAGCCAAATATTTTTGTGTTTAACTAGAACTAAATGTGAAACGTCCACCCTGCGGTTCCCCTGAGGACTGTTAGCTCTGTCAGCACCTTTGCCATTGCTTGCACTGTTAGCGCTGTTAGCACGGTTAGCTGCGAGCCACCGACTCAGCCGTCGCCACGTCGAGAGCTGCGTGGAGGCAATAGGCATTCGCTGAATTTCGCATTGAAGACCTTTAATGTTGTAAATGTGAGTTCCAAGGCAGATAGATGAAAATATGGATTTACTCCTTTTTCTGGGCTCACAAGGCAAATTCTGCCTTTTCAACCTGCAATGAATCAGATCTGTAAAAACAATACATTTCAAATGTGAAACAAGACTCTACAGTCATGTTAAAAGATCTGTGAGGTTGTACTTTGGCACATCGGTGCTTGGAGCAAAATGCTAACATCAGCATGCTAAGGGCAGGGTTATGCAAAAAATTGACTTGTTCGTACGATGTATTGTCCGACCTTGTCGACATCAAATGCGTTATAGCCGTTCTGAGCAGCTATACTGAAGTTACAGAGACGTTTGTGAAGCTATTCGACCATTCGACTAGCAGATGAAGCACACTAGCGCCTCAACATACTCAAAATGCCAGTGCTGATGTTTAAAAGGTCTAATAGCTACGTTGTTAAACATCCTAGCATCTTACATGCTGATTAGCACAACGGACAGCTGAGGCTCATTACGTTTTCAGGTATTTTGTCCCAAACCAAAATATTGGACAAATAAAGATTTTGACCAGAATGATGACGCTAGATGAAAAGTCCTCTATGAGTGAGGTTATGAGGCTGTACTTACTCATTTGTTGACTGAATAAGCTGTACACCAACATGTTTCTTTTAGGCTGACCAGCCGACCAACATTGCATTCCACAGCCATGCCACTCGTATGGATAAAAAGCTGTTGCCATGTGAGTGATGATTTCCCAGTCTGCTGCGAAACAGAGAGAGAGAGAGATGCCTCTAAACTTAAAAAAAGTACAGGCCAGCTGAGTGCTAAAAACAGCTCAATCCCTGTGCTGTTTGTTCTGTCGTAAAGCAAATAGACAAAAGACTAATAGATCAAATGTGTGTGCTTTACATGTATTATAAAAGATGAATACAGAGTGTATCATGTGATATCTACTGACATGGTTAGAATAGAGAATACAATTAAAAAGACTACTGCGTGTGTGTAGACGAGTAAGAAAATTCAAAGAGGTCAGTGATGATCAAGAAAGGAAAATATTCATAAAGTGGAATTCAAAGGGCTTGTATTTGTCCAGTGAGAGGAGATTTAAAAATAATGGAAGTCTGTTTTATTAAAGCGCCGGGATCAAAACGATAGCTATAGCCAATGACTGAATATGACATGCGATGTGGAGTGAATGAAGGCTGACAAAAATCACAATGTTTCATCTATTCAACAATGGAGGATTTTTTACCGCAGAGTTGAGTCATTTCACAGTAATTACCCTTCAATTATGGGTATTCTTTTCAAACACCAAGCTACGTACCTGCTCTTTGCAAGCGCGCCATGTTTGTCTCTAAAGCTTTTTCCTGTTGGGTGCCTGGAGAAGAGGGACAGTATGAGGAAAGCTATACCTTGGCCTCCTCTCACTTCCCCCCGGCTCGCTCAAAAAACACAACTTGATGAGCACAAACTCTGCGAGCAAACTAAAAACCTGTGTGTGTGTGTGTGACAGGGAGTTTGTGTTTAAGTGCAACAACGCCATTATACAACATTTTGCTTGCAATTAAGAAAAAAAGTAGTTCCAGTTTAATGTAATCTTACACAAAGAGGAAGGTTCAGTACCAAACAGCTGTAACTGTGACAGATGTTTTAACCAAGACAGCTGACACTTCCAGCAATAATAGTACGACCTTTGTGATAACTATACTGAGTTGCCAAATATGAAGTCCGTTAAACTCCCTGAGACAACAATAAACAGCTGGCTGCAGCAGTAATGATTTAGGTGGGCCGTTGTTAAAGGATAAGGGCTAAAGGGATAGCAGTGATCGGTCGGCCCTGACTGAATTATCTCATGGTTCCCAGAGGATGAACCCTGCTGACGTTGGAGATCCCTTCATGTTTCCCCTGCTGTCACACCAGCGGGTTAAAGTTTTAACTTCCTGTAATATATATCAAAAAATCTGCAAGATGCATTGGCGCAACATATTGTACCAACATGTAGGGATGGGCAAAATCTTCAATCATGGATGTGCAATTCTACATCACAGTAATGTTATATAATCACGATACAGTTATTGTTGCTGGGAATTCAAGTAAGAAATGGTAAATATAAAATAACCGGGTATTTTTTATGTTCTTCTTTTACTTGGAACTGCCTCACATGATGCAATACTTGAATTAAAACCTAAACTCAAATTCTTTCAAAATGGAGCTTTGTGGTCCCTGAGAACAATCATTTGTTAATAAAGTCCCTGAGGCTAACCGGTGCAAATACACACACAAAGCCACCACCATTTAGAAAGCACACACATTTGTATTTCACAGTGTACAAAACGGAAAAAGACTTCTATCCATTTTTTCCTGCAGGATTTGCTAATCTTCATTTAAAATAATTGACAAACAAATATAAGCTGCAGTGTGCAAATGTCTGGTAATCATGTAGCCTAAGTAAAGTTCTTTCTCATCGTGGAATTAATAGTTCTACCTCACCGTGGGCTGGTTGGGATGCCTCTAGCTGCTCCGTATCTGCTGACTTTTCACACATATTTCGACCGTTGCGTGGCATATCATATCGTATCATATCGCCCAACCTTTCTGATGCAACCAATCCAATGGTGCCCCTAGCTGTGACAGCTAGATGCTAATTTGTTGGGTTGGTTGGTTAGTTTGTCCACTCAGGTTACTTCAATGCATACTTTCTA
Source organism: Anarhichas minor (assembly GCF_050575085.1). Lineage (NCBI taxonomy): Eukaryota > Metazoa > Chordata > Actinopteri > Perciformes > Anarhichadidae > Anarhichas > Anarhichas minor. The sequence continues at coordinate 4,470,272 of NW_027466468.1, read as the reverse complement.
TTCTAATTTAAACTGTTATTTATGAATGATTATAATGACGCAGCAGCAGAGCTTCATCCCTGCCGAGGCCTCCGTAACAGCTCCAACTATACCTCCAAACATGAGGCGTTGCTGCTGTGGCTTTCCCACAATAATTACTCATTGGGAAGGTTTCTGCACTCTGGAAGATAAATAGACACTCGTTCTTTTCATGTGATAACACCACTTGTTAGTACTGGGCAATCATTTTAGGGAGCTTCTCCATAAATATTTTACAACAAGTTTGCCGATATGGGAGCAAATATTTCTCTTGCCTTTTCAGTGATACAATATTAAACTTTACTTCAGCACCTTGCATCCAAACACTGAGGCGGGACAGATATTGCTGCCTGAGATAAAAGCTAGGATTTGTACCATGGATAATAGTCAATCCATCAAAATACCTTCCAACAACATTTCCCTCAATCCACTGATGCCTTCAAATAAAGAGGGTATTACTTCCTCTGCTTGTGTTGGCGCTGGTTTGACTCAGGACGATCTTAATAGTCCCATTAGTGAAAGCACTAGTGTGTACATTCACGGCCTGCTCTCACACACACACACTTATACGTGAGCAGCAGACACCACACAGATTGTCCCGGGCCTCGAGCATATTTCACACACCATTTGTGAAACTATACACAAACACTGCTGACCCAGAAGTTGGCCTGTCTGACGACCGTATATGGAACGCCACTTCTGGCTCAATGAGAAAATGACTCAGTAACTTTGATGTTACAGCACAGGGAGAAGGAGGAACGAGCTCAAAGGGAAACTAAAAATAGAACTTGTCTGGAAAATCCATGAAGGAGTCCAACTTTTGTTTGAGATCGTGTTCAACGTGATTACATCACCTCAAAGCCGTTCAAGCAGGCCAATAGCGAGGAAATAGTATTAGTAAGAGGTTATCATTGTAATCAGACAACATGGTCTTGAAACCATAACAGCGTGGCTTTTTAATTTCTTACATTTTGTTTCTTGGGAAGATGATGTCATTTTTTACAGTTTCTAAAAATGTCTGAAAGGAAGTGGTCCGCTCTCCTGTGGAGACAGATGGTTTCAGTCTCAGGGTAGAGGAGACAGCGCCGTAATATAAATGAATGTAACGGAGAGACAGAAGAGGGTGAGGAGAGCTCAGGTTGTCTTTGAACAAAATGTGACAACAGGGCGACTTCAGCCTTTTCCTTGATGCCATGGCAACATGCTCCGTGCGTTAGGAAAAGCAGCTGGACTCAGGTGTAGAAAACTAGAACCATATTCAAGTCCAAAAACCTGTGTCTGTGTGTGTGTGTGTGTGCCTGCATTGATGCAAAACATCAAACACCAGCAGTGGTGTCAAATGAGCAAGAGGACTGTGTAATTCAAGGGATTAACATTTCATTAGCAGCAAGCTCCTGAGCTCTATTGCTGTTACATTCACGAGGATGAAACATCCATATATATGACATGGCGGCTGAACACGGTAATGATGTAATTCAAGGGCTGAAACGGGTTCAAGCAATGAGGTAACACCTTTCATTTCAGTGTCATAAAGTTATTTTCCTGAACTCTTCTCATCTTTCGTTTTTTTACTTGCGTGATTTTCTTTTTATATCGTTACGCAAATTGTTGGATGGAGCCTGAGATCTGACTCTCTGGAATTGTTGTGCATATGACAAAAAAACTGCAGGCTCTGAATCAGGGTAGCTCACACGGCGGTGCGACACAGGGATCCCAACCATATGTAAATTTGGCAGGTGGTGTACTTTATGAAAAACAACAAAGACATTTTTTACCATGAATAAAATGACCAATTTCCACCCCTGCTTAGACATGCAGGTACCTGTTTGTGACAGATATTTCACAGTATTGAGAGAGAGAGAGAGAGAGAGAGACAGAGAGACAAAGAGACAGAGAGACAAAGAGAGAGAGAGAGAAAGAGCGAGAATACAACATATTCTTCTAAAACTCTCCATCGAGATCTGTCGTCCTGAATGTGAGGGGCTTTGGCAACGAGCACAGAGTTTAAAAAAAATGTCCTTTTTGAAAAAGATCTCTTTCTCTGTGAAAATCCAGAGTGCCTCCAGAAGATGTTATGAACCCAAGAAAGGATGGTGTTTGGTTTCCCCGAACGCTGCTGCTGGAGTCCTCACTGAGACCAAGACAGTGTTTAAGTCTTTACGCCGGCCTCCTGTCGGTTAAAGAATTGACTACTGTTGGTTTATAAAGCACCGAATGGTTTATTTCTGATCTTCTGCTACATTAGGAACAATCCAGACGTCTCAGGTCGTCTGGTGCAGGTCTGCTTTCTGTCAAAGCCAAACATGGAGAAGCAGCGTTCAGTGTTTATGCTCCATATATCTGGAACAAACACACTTATTTTGAATCGAGGCTGAAAACTTTTATTAAATCGTTTCTTACACTGTAACTTTTATTCTATTTTGGCTTGTTTTTATTTTCCATTCTTAGATTTTGTACAGTTTTTAAATTGCATTTAAATGTCCTTCTATGACGTGTTTCTTTTGCACTTTGTCTCTGAGCTTTTCATGTTTTATGTGAAGTGCTTTGTAAATAAACACAAGTGCACCACACTAGCTGGCCCTGCATCCCCAGCGGCGTGGTCGGGGTATATTAAATGAATCTGGACTACACTTTGCAACAACACAAAGAGAAGGTCTTGTTTGTCACATAGGAATAGAATGGAGGGATTTCACCAAAGGCCAAAGTAATATGGATGTGGAATGGATGGATACTGAAATGGTGCGAGTCATTAAAAACAACCTAAAGCGCAGAAAGACGTAACAATGCGTTGCTAATCCCTTCGGACACCAGCCCAGGCAGTGTGGGTGTATGGACGAGACACGCTTGCTCATTCGCTCATCTGCTCCACAAAAAATAAAACTGGGTTGTGGCTGCAACGTGTTCTCTTCCTACCATACTTGCTGTGGCGTATACTCCTACAAGTAGCCCCCTCCTCGTATTCTCCCTCCTCCTTGCAGCAGACCGGCTGTCACGGTTTCCAGCCCCCTCATTACCGATCCTCTCTCATGTAACTGTCGCTCCAAGAAGCTTTCATCCTACCTCTCCTCTACCGCACACTGGGTGGCAAACTGGGACATTACATAAAGACAATGTGGGTGTGTGTGTGTGTTTGTACGGTGTTTGTGTGTTCACCTGCAACAGATAAAGAGGTTTATGAATGTAATATATCAAGTATGATCATAAATGTGGCTTAAATAGAACAAACTATATGAACAAGACAAAATGGACGAAGTTTTGTGTTTGGTAACAACCTACAAAAAGTGAAATATCCAGTAGGTTTTCTGTCCGAGTTGTTTTGCTGCAGAGGGCTCAGAGAAGATGTTATTATAGCTCCTGAAGAGGCTCCTCCGTGACATCAATCCTACTCAGAAGGGTCTCTCACAGGCTGGCTCATTTTTCTAAGTGGATTTTTGAAATCTTCAGTCATCTATAAAAATAAACTTGAAAATGACTTTATAATGATAAGTTGCAGTAATAAATCACACAGTCGTGAGAGAAGGGTACAGACAGAGCAGCAGTAAGCTCAAATAATATGTCACACCTGCAAGTCAAGGAAATAAGCCGTGGAGGAACAACCTGAAACGATTTGGAACAACTCACTCAATCAGACACTTATGATATTGTATTTCATTGTCATGCATGCTGCCCAGAGTCCTCGCGGTGACCGGCTCGTCTGCCGACAGCACACAGTCTCTCCCTCGCACGGCTCTGCTTATAGCCAAGCTAACAGCTAACGATAGCAAAGGTTGCATTGACTTGCGATACGATGCGTTCAAGCTCTATTGCACAAAAATGAGCATTGGGCGAAGGTAAATTATAACGCTATCATGATGTGTTCAAAGGTAATCTTGTAAAATGACATGAATAAATACAGAGATGTTTTCACAGCAATATAAGAGAGATAGATATTATGACATGTTGAATAAATATAAGCAGCATCTTAAATCTATTAATGCCAAGATACTTTTTTATCAAGGCAAATATTTAAATAAAAACAATAATTGACTTAATCTGAATTGTGTGTCTTTATGCAAATAACCATTATAGATGACTATAACAAAGCAAAGATGGCTGAAATTATTTGCTAATAATCGGTGGTGAAAGAAACTTGGTCTCAAGCCTTGCTGTCAACTTGTTTCCATTCGTGGGTCAGACAATATTCGCCACTACTTTTGAGACTGACGTCTCTCCATAAGATTCTTAACGCTGCTCTGTCTTTACCTCTCTATCAGGACAGCGTGATTTATTACTGCCACTTATTAATATGCTTTCAAGCCTGCTAGAACCATGTGTTCAACCAAGATACGTCAAAGGTCTTCAGTGAATGTTTGCCGATGACTTTACCGACACCCAGGAGTTCGTACTTAAAATAACAGCCGCTCTAGGTCCCTAAAAGAAATCCCTCTGAAGTCAAATGCACATGCAAGTCTTCCCACTTGTGCCGGGCGTTCCAGCCACGACACAGCATTCTCACATAGCGGGGAAAGCCCTGTGTAATTCAGGGCACGCCGAGGTGTGAAGCCGAAGCCTGTCAGTGGAGCTTAGCAACTCATCTCCGCTCTCCCCAACTCAACCTGCAGCCATACGATGCCCCCCCCCCCCCCTTCTGACAATCCCCTGGCCTTGGTTTAGGTTGTCGCTGTGCAACTGGTGAGGTAATGGAGTGTGTGGTTTAAGGGTGCTACGGTGCATACACCTTTTAGCACTTCAGATTTAAAATGTTTGAGAAAGAAGAAGGAAAGAATACAGTATGCACTTTATTTTCAAACGACGTTGTGAGAAGTGCATTTTATGCATTTTAGTAAGAGTGGTCAGTGACACAATAAGAATATAATACGTACCGTATTTTCCGCACTATAAGGCGCACTTAAAAGCCTTTAATTTTCTCAAAAAACGACAGTGCGCCTTGTAATCCGGAGCGCCTTATATATGGATCAATTGGTTAATTGGTTGATCCATACTGGTTGTACACGGCGCTCTGTCAAAATGTTTCAGTACGACTGGTAAACTACAAAGCCGCACCGCGGTAAACACCGGTACTGTGCTTACTCCTAGTCCAACACCACTTGTGTGTATAAAGACCCCAAAATGGCACCTTTCAAGAGACACGTTTACGACGCTATTCTATTCTATGCGCCTTATAATCCGGTGCGCCCTATATATAAAAACAGTTCTAACATAGGCCATTCATTGAAGGTGCGCCTTATAATCCGGTGCGCTTTATAGTGCGGAAAATACGGTACTTTATTTTCATAGAATTTTTGGCATTTCAGTTCAGTGTGTTCACTGCTCAGTGACTATGTGCAATGCAAATACTTTTTGAAGTACTATATATTAGAGTATTTTCTGTGCATTCTGTTTCTTCTTCGTTGTCTATGTACGGCATGGAGACCAAGTAGGCCTCAGAGTGATACTCAGCAGCTGTTTTAGAAGAGCACACACACACACACACACACACACACACACACACACACACACACACACACACACACACACACACACACTGTTAGCAATGGCAACGAGGGAAAACAAGCACAGTTAACTTTACTCTGCCACTGATCGTTTATTATGGAGGAAAATATCAAAGTGCATTTCATAGAGGCAGATTGTTTCACGTCTAGTAACTAGGAACAAAGTCTCCTCACTGTGGGGACAGGGAGCCGGGGCTGGGCTAATTCTATTATAACCCCGGTTTGGACACAACAGACTTTCGGTAAATTTTTGGCTATATTTTCATTTTTTGAACGTGAACCCCACACTGTGCCATGCTGTATATAACTGCTTAAAGCCACATATGGAGCAGGCAGAGGGACATGCAGAGACAAAGAGAGATCACTGTGAAATGCCACAGCTGCTGCCCATTAAGGCAGTTCATACATGGATGCACCGTGGTATGTTGCCCACTGGGGTAGATGTTCCACACTGACTTGCAGCACCTGGGTGATGTTAACAGAAGACAATTTCCACTTCTATTTGACAACAATATCATTTACTTTGACCTCTGACTGTATACAAAGTGTATCTGTGGGATGCCGGCGCCCGCTTTCTAAAAAGAGGGTGCTTTCTCACAGATCCCAAATCACGCTATCGTCACATTTCACAAATGATTGTCTTGCGAGTCCCACAGGTCCTCTCACATGTTTAAGCATGGGTTGAAAATACATCGGTCGTTTCAATTAGTTAAACGTGTCAAAATGAATGCGAGAGAAAATGATATGTTGGAGGTTTTAGCTTGCATCTTGTTGCAAATTTGGTGAAACAGGCCGAAGATGTGAGCTCTTTAGATCCGAATTCTATAGCTGATTTTCACAAAGCCAAATAAAAGAATTTGCTTTTAGAAACCTGCAACAACAGGTTTTTTTGGGCCATTTGGAGGCAGTGAAAACAAGCTGTAAACACGACACTGACATACAAGCTGATATGACGAAGGCAAACGGTTGCATCTAAACAAGAGTCTTGTCCTGTGTGTGTTTGACGTACGTCCAACATTCTCTCTCCTTTTAGCTGTTTAACTTCTGGAACATATCGGACTCTTTATCTGCTAAACAGTGACGGTTCTAGGAATCTTTAACTGGGGCGGCCCAGTTTTCCACTGAAAAGCTGTGTCCTGCTCAAGTGCTTGCACGTGTTTGTGTTGTTGCAGAGAGTGGAGTTTTGTTCCTTTAAAAGGAAAAGCAGCATTGCACGGCATTAACTATAAAGCACTTAAATGCTTCTGATGTGTATATTAATGTTTGCTGGTGTAACGGACCGATGTCGATCTGTGGTCCGTAGGATCCCCCTTGTTGTGGACAATAAAGTTTTACTGACGATCGTTATCGACCGATATTCAGTAAAACTATACGATCAGGACATCTATTTGCAGATCCCTGATAATGTTACGTTGTGAACATGAAATCTGTGTTATAATTGACTGGAGGAGAGCTAGTAACACTAGAAATTTCAAAATCAGGCCCTGAAGCCCAACACCAGATTGTTAGTCACTGGCAGTTAGTCTCTGTCTTTCTATCTGATCTCCATTGATGGAAGTCATGCCAGACAGAGAGACACAGAGTTATAACAACCATCTGGTGCGTACAGCTGACATATGAATGAGAGGCTGCAGAGGGATGTGGCTCACCAGGCTTATCAACACATGGGTGTCCTTTAAAAGAAATATGATCAGCTGTAAGAAGATGATTGTGTAAGAACAACAAGAGCTAAACCACGTGGATCAAAAACTCACAACAGAGCCGTCTACATGAATCCGTAGAGCTAATAGGAGGCTTAACTTCACTGTCCAGGCAATTCATTAGCACTTCATTGTGACTGTTACTGCCAACAGGGTACAACTGTACTCTGTTGTGTCATGCCACAAAGACAGACAGACTGGTGTAACACTTGCACTCAGCGACTGCCTTTCATTTCTCCCTGTGGTGCCCTTAAATAAAAGAATTAGAAAAAGGCTAAGTCAATTTATAATTATATACAAATACATTTGTTTAAGAGAGAGACTCTCTTATTTCACACTGAAGAATATTGAAGAGAGAGGTGAAAAAGGCTGAGGTGTGTGTTGTACTCTTCACCACAATGATACAAATACATAGTTCAATCCACCAGAGCCCGTGTGTGTTGCAGACTGCACAGGTTTCAGTTAAGTTAATGTCAGCCATTGTTGGGATCTGATACACCAGACAGGCTGCTGTGTACAGCTGTGATGACTCACAGGTCAGAGAAAGGCATCCGACCAGTCACGTGGCCAGATGTCCTCAGTCAGTCATGTGTGGACTGCAGGCCCGCTGTGACTCACCCGACATGACGGGTAGGTAATCCCTCCATACACGATCGGGGCTAGGAGCCCTGGTGCTCCCTACTGAACAATTTAGGAGCAGGGATCACCACTTAATCCATCCTAAATGTTCCAGGTTAACTTCATAGCTGATAAAGATTAAATTACAAAGTGATGTTTTGTTTTCGAGGAAATGAAAGGGAAGTAGTACTTTGAGAGAACTGAAATTACTGCTGTATTCCACCGCCAACATGTCACGTTACAGTTCACATCCATGTCTAGTCAAAATACCATCACTTCATCATTTTATCCTATTAGACATTTGTGTGATATTGTCACAATTAGCATGTGAATTCTTGAGTTAAGGCCAAAATGGTGTTTGGAGAGGTCACAGTGACCTTTGACCACCAACATCTAATCAGTTCAGCCTTGATTCCAGGTGGACCTTTGTGCCACATTCCTGAGATATCACGTTCAAGAGAGTGGACGACCTCAGTGGACAAACATAATGGCTCAGGCTCCGAGGCATACAAACAATCCTCAACTAAAGTAATGACTATAAGTGTAATAAAAAATTTACTTTTTGGTAAGTAAAACTGGACCAACTGTGAAGGATAAAAATGACAAATTAAATGAAAATGTGACTAAATCTAAATAAAGAGGATTTGTTCATTAAATCAAATGGACTGGTCAGGGACAGTGTACAACAAGATGCCCTACTAGAGCCGTATACGCCGTCTCTATGTCACTCCTCCGAATTTAAAATATGGCCACTTCCGTTCATTGGTTTTTTCGCAACATGGCAACGGCCGTAATCCAAGATGCCGAGGCTTCTGAACGTCAGTCCACAAAGCAATGGGTGACGTCACGATGACTACGCCCGCTTCTTATATTCACAGTCTACGGTACTGAGGGTGGGAGGGCTGCTGGGATATTTCTCTCTGCGCTGGTGCTTTAAGGATATTTCATGCAGGGAATGACATGCCTCCATATTTAATATTAAAGCGGGATATTTGTCTTCTTCACGGGACATCATGGAAAATTTCAGCAAGAGGGGGCACATACTGTATCGTGACCGTGACATCGTAGGTTCAGATCTGATGTTGTCCCCCCTCAGCCTCTCCAGTCTCGACGTTTAAGATGAACATCACAAAATGAATAATACCAGCCAGTGATTTGATTTGTTGGGCGTTCGTATAACGAACAGGGGGCTGGGTTAGCAGTGATATACGTAGATGTGTCCTTGGTTTCGATGAGGAATGCCAACAATGCGTGCTGTCCATCCTGGGAAAACTGAAGGACAAGCACGGACAGTGGTTCCCACACTGTGTCCCTGTTTGATAAGGAAGAGGAGCCAAAGAAAAGCAAACAACCAACCCAAAGTGATGCCGCGCTGTCGGCCCCGGCTGAATTCCTTCATGTCCGCTGTGCCGTTACAGTGCGTCTACTGCTCTCATCCTGCTTACTGATTACATTTTTTGCCTTTCACATCATACTTTATAACAACGTCACGATTCTAGATTCAATCTGGATTCAAGAATTTGAACCTGCCCTGGTTCTGGTATTTTCAGTCTTTTAAAAGAAGTTAAGAAGACGGTAAGCAGGGTGAGAGGAGCCTTCGAAGAATCTTGTGTGATGTCGCGGATCTTTATTTAATAGTTTTTTATTTATCTATCCTTCATTTATGCAGTGGGACCTGGTAATTATCATGTTAAGGATTATTGGATTGTTTGATTTTTACTAAAAAGGATATTTGTTTCTTTATAAAAATGTAAGTTTGAAGCACATTTTGATGATTATTGAGATAGTATCATGAATCACAATGAATTTGACCAGGATTATCGTTACATAAAGTTATGATGTCATGCCTACTCTTGATCCCAGCACGATTATATTGCATCATAACCTCCCCTGATATGGACAAGGTTTTGTAATTGACTTTATTTGAAGTAGTCAAGTGTAGTTAATCATACTTTCTTTGTATAGTATAATTGTAGAATCATTGGTAACATGTATTTGTAGTTATCCAGGTGGTGGTAAAGCTGTATAAACGCTGGGTCACATTTATAATCCCTCCTGCCATGGTTCAGGACAAACTCCAGAGGGAATATCTCCACAGTGGGCATCCTAATCAAGTAAACCACGTCAAATGTTCAATAGCATGTGGACAAGTTCAAATCCAGTATCCAAAATGAAACTGCCTAAACCACTAGAGAAATGTACAGACACAGTACATCTATTCCTATACTGTCAAATCTAGTGGAACTGGTCCTGAGCTGAAGTAAACCAGCTTCAGTTAACTAAGTAGTGAGGCAGTCAGAACAATCTCCTCTACAATCTAACAAGCAGTGAATTAGAAAGCTTTTCCAACCCATAATCTGAGACCACAGTGTTGACAAAGCTTTCACTAACAAATGCACTGTGTGCGCTCACAGAAACAGCAACGTGATGAAATGAAGTATGGGCACAATCGATGTAATTGTTGACAGTCCGCTCAGTTGAGCTCATACATTTATCTACATTGAGGCGGAGACACCGTCTCTCAGATTAGTAATTCCACCGGACCGATTTGTGGTTAACCTCGGTGTGTACATCTGCAGACAGACACACAGATGCACTCACATGTTTAAACACATATTCTCCTTCCAGGCGTAACAACCACTATAATTGCTGTAGTTCTGTCACTCACCAGGTGGAGCAGCCCAGGTGAGTGGTTTCAGACTGCTGGGTCACTCCGTCTAGAGTTCGGGTTCACGGCGTCCTTCCTTGTCCACCAATGACCTGAAAGTTAACAGCACCTGATGAAAGATGAAAAGACACACATTTTTCAACCTCAGTTCTACTGCCACATTTGAAGTCACACTGGTATTCAAATGACCGGCAACATAACCAGTGTTTCTGCACTTACTATGTGTGAAATGTGGATGTGTGCTGTAGTGTACATGTTTGTGACCCTGCGTGGGTCAGGGTCACCGACCTGCAGACCCAGCAGAAGCATGAGATCCTGGTGTGACGTCAGAGTCCACACAGACTACTCTACTCAACGTTACTGAGGCTATTTAGTACTGCTGGCAAAAAAATTACAAGCAGAAGACTTATTTATCACAAGGATTTCAAGCTCATCATACACAGCAACATGAGATCATCAACTGGGTTTGCAATAAAACTAGGGGTGCACAATTAATAGAAATAGTATCAAATTCTTACTACGGACTATTTTCAAAATCGCAGGGTGCAATATTTGTGAAAGGCAAAATGTGTGTCAAACTGTTTCATGTAATATTGTGGTGCTGCAGATATGTCTTGGCCTACACATCATGTTCTACAGACTGAAGGAAACATCTTTGTTTAGCACAGATCCCCGCGGAAATCTCATCCTAATCATTTAAATAAATTTTTCAATGAAAATGAGAATAATAATTAAACATTATCATTCCCTCTGATATCACTAGAATGTCAGTCAGAGTTGGCGGTGCTGAGAGAAGGAAAGTCTATATGATGATGTCAAACCAGATGTTGCACAACATTCATGGACTTGCATTCATTTGAATGGCCATTTATATTTAATCATTTTCAACAACATTTTAAACTACAACAGACTTCCAATTTCAAACAGCAACATGGGCTACTGTGTGTCACAGCAGCCACAGTAACTAATGCATGAGGAGATGTGTGAGATATGTGACCCATAAGCAGAGTAAGAGTGTATAATAACGCAGGACAGTGAGGAAGCAGCCATTTCACTCAGGAGCCGAGTGCAGATGTTCATAGGACACAGCTGTCCCTCTGTTAACACCAGCTCCGGTCTGCAGTGAGCTTCATACACTCCGCTGATAAACTGAGAATTATGCAGAGTTACAATCACACTAAATGATGTACTTGTATACCATTGAACTAAACATGTGTGTAACGGAAATAACGCCCCCCCTCTGTGGGTGTGTCATCGCAATCAGTAAAGAAAAATACGATTGGCTAATACATATATTTAAAATAAGTAAAATCAAACAAATGACGAATGACGTAAAAAAACAGAAAATAGCCGACTATCATTCCGCTGACTTTAACAAACAGGTTAGCTAGACTGAAAAAAAAGAAGCTTTATTTCTCCATCATAATCCATCCATCCATTATCTGTAACCGCTTATCCTATTCAGGGTCGGGGGGGGGGGGGGGGGGGGGGGGGCTGACTCCCATCATAATCCCCTCTTGGTAGAATTTGACCAAATGTACCATTAAGCCCCAGCTCCTCCTCCTCTCCGGCCCGCTGCAGCTGTCAGGAATAGCTGCCTGATGATGTGTGCCCCAGATGTGGGCTCATCTGGCTCCCTGTGCATGTGATAAACTGGTGAGAATTCAGCCATCGGGGGAGTGCTACCGCTGACTTCTTGTCATTGATCTCCACCAAAAAACACCTCCTTAACACTGTGACCAGACGTTCTACACGTATTTAGCATATCAGACACGTGTTCACACTGGCGCACATTTTTTGAGACGTGCCGCAAAACTGTTTCTGACAGTTGAGGGAAATTGATGGTCATAACCTGAGCATGTTAAACCACAACACTACGCTCCCCTTGTCCATAGTGGTGTAGGCAGTATCCTCAGTAAATGATCATACAAATATATAAAAGGAGAGGCAGAGTAATATTCCCACCAGATCTATAATACTGACTGTAACTTCCATCTACCAGAGGTGTAAACATGCACTTCAGTTGTTTGTACATCATTAACAGTGCTGAAACAATGACTCAACTCATTGACTGGTTGGCTGATAGAAAACAAATAAACTGATTTAGATATTTCCAAGTGAAAAAGACAAATGTTTGCATCTCAGAACTGAAGATTGCTGCTGACCTTGTATCTTATCTCACATCATAAACTGAATAATTGTGTCATTGTGTGCTGAAGGAACTTGAAACGAGCTTTTTACAAATATATATATTAATGGATGTTTTATTGGCCAATTAATTAATCAATTGAGCAATTAATAAACAGATTATTTGACAACGAAAATACTCATCAGATGCTAAAATGATATTAAAAATACATAAACCGAACTTTTTCCCTTCATAGACTCCACATAGACTCCACGCCTTAATGTGTGACAATAGTCCAACCAATACTGGATTTTAGAGGAGTTAAAAATCCAATACAACATAAACATAAACAAACATTCCTGATCCTTTAGATTTTTTATTGTACTTTTTTAAGAATTGTAACCAAGTTACATAATAAGCGGGACATTTTACAGTTGCTCTCTGGTGGACAAACATTATAATGGTGAGGCATCTCTGTAATGCAGTGATTTGCAAAATCTCTGAAAGGGATGTATTTACCCAGACTGCACTTCAGGTTACATGTGGTTATGAAAATGGGTCCATGGTCCTGATGCTCTGCAGCAAAATTATTGTTTACTTGCTTTAAGTTATAACATGAGGACAAGGATGACTCATCTCAGCTTTCACTGTCCAACCGTTATCTCGCCAGCGCACAGCTGTGATTGTGACACATCTTTACAGACATGTCTTTGTGTGGTCTCATGAGAAACATCTCTCTGCTTTAAACAATAAACAATACATCTCCAATTCAACCTGAATTCATCTGAACTGTCTGCCTGAGGCACAGGAAACAAGTTTGTGTGGTAACATGTTGTGTTGCGTTAGTTTGTATCCGCCCCGAAGCACAACCTGCGGAAATCTTCAGCGCATTTTGTAAATACGCAACAATGAGAGCGTAATAATATGGTGATAAGCGTGGCACGCGGTAACAAACGCACGCGGAACATCGGAAACCTTGTGGCATCCACACGGAGCCAAAGAAAGAAGAGTGTCTCTAACGTTACTACACAAAGCTCAACTAGCATAGCAAGCTAACATGCTACGGTCTTTTGGACGCGTCGAGGCAAAGCAACACACGGCATACTGAGTATACTAAGAAGAGGTAACGTTGGCGTTAGCTAGCTAAACGTCTTAGAAATGCTAGTATACGTGTAAGTATGTTTTACGAGACTTCTTTCATTTTAACAAGGTAAAGAAGATGTAGTAACGTCACGTTACATGTTAGTGACTTGACCACAACGTAACAACGTTTTCTTGAGTCTAAATGAGGGTCCGTAAGAGGAAACAAGCCAATAAAGAGCTTTAAACGCTGTAACTTGCTAACCTCAAACAGGAGACGTACCACTTAGGTTAGAAATGTCACCGAAGGTATCCTCTTCTTTATCTGCCAGTAACTCAGTGAAGTGCAGAGCGACTCTTGGGAACACATGTATCTCCAACAAGTGTCAGCGAGTATAGAGCGTTAGAGAGTCAAAGATATCGTAAAGTGAAGATGTGCTGCGTGAGAGGGAAACTGGCTCATCTTTCGGCTCTACGAAATAACGCATGCGCCGTCGGACAAAACAAAAAGTTTGCCATTAGACATTTAAAAAGAAAACATGACACGAATGGTAGTTGATTTCAACAAAAAATTACATTTTCATTAATTCTCCATCCTGGAAGCAACATGTGAAATCCACGTATGCGTACGTTTGTGGTATCCGAAAAAAAGAGCAGAGTGAGAGTTTTGTCTTAGTCTCTTATTTTGCCACCTCGAGCGTAATTTAATTACAATTTCTTTATAGGGCTCTGCCGCCATCTAGCGGACAACCAGAGAAGGTTCGCCTATAGTGAGTTAATCTCTTTTGACTGAATTGCAGTTGCATTAATCACAAGCGCTACAAAACTGTAACTTGTAATTGTAGTAAGTTCTCAGAAATCACAAGTAAATATAAAAAAATGCCATATGAAAACAAGAGGACTCACACATAGTTAAAAATGACCATCGAGTTGAATTAACACTTCTGACTGAGTCTAATCAAAACCACAATATTCACCAAAACAAAATGCAGGATTTTGCGATGTATCTGGTGTTTCTGTTATTCAGCATTGAACATGTTTTTATCTGGAAACCACTCCCAGATATGGTTAGATTACTGGGCCTGCAGGCACAGGCCCAGAGGCCCAGGGGGCCCGTCACAGAGCTTAGTTAAAAAACGGGTTTGTCCTGCTCATGTTATTTTGCTCCTGAGTCTTAATAATATTGAGTAACTAATTCAATGTTATATTTAATTTATCTATCATTTCATTTCATAAGCTTGGGGGGGCTTTTACATTTACTTTATTGTATTTGCACACAAAAAACCCCATACAATCCAGATAATCACTCCTCTAACTAAGGAGGAAAAACAAACTATGCAAACATAATTAAGAAAAATACAACAAAAAATAAACAACATCAGGGAGCACACAAATTGTCACTTTGACCTTTGACCTTTTGATCACCAGAAGTGATGTTGTTATACGTACAAACACATCTTTTCTTTCAACAGGTGAAGCATGATCATTTCTGGGCTTTTACCTCCAGATGTGCCGAGAGCTTCACTTCTCTCCAGCTGTCACGGTGTTGTGCTTTACACCAGCAGGTGGGGATCAAGTGCTGTCCTTTACGGTACGTCCCCATTTTCTACATGCCACTTCATCTCATGCAGGTTAAACCTGCCACCAGAAGACTGATTCCCTTCATTGAATTGCATCCGTCCTGTTCTGCAGACATGTCTCTGTGCATATACAGTCAGTTAAAAGCTAAAAGGCTGAAGACCACATTTAGCTGCATATATAAATAAAGTATATATATATAAAATATATAAATAAGTAAATCAATTAAAATTAAATATATATATCCATAGACTTTGCACAACACATATAAAGGAAATATTATCAATTGTATCGCATAGTGCGTGTGTGTGTGTGCGTGTGTGAGTGTGAGTGTGTGTGTGTGTGTGTGAGTGTGAGTGTGTGTGTGTGTGTGTGTATATTAGAGGCGTTTTGGTCCTCAGATATGTGGCTGTGTTTTTATTTTGGTAAACGCAGGTTACCCCGCGTAACCCCTGCCTCTGTTTAGATCAAAATAATGATGCTTATTAATCTTCTAGCACTTTTTCAAACCTCAGCCACACTGCACTGGATCGCACGTATACATTTGTCACCCACCCACCCACCCCCACTTACCCACTTCCTTACCCATGCATCAGTCAGATCTGTCTATAAATCTGCTCTCACTTTAATGAGTAGAGAGTTAATCAACAAGAAGTGATGCCAGGCGTGGCAATAAATTCTGCAGGAATGCTAATTGGGGTTCTGAAGGGTCAGAGGCCTGTGCCCGCGACATAAAGCACCCTGTCACATGCTTCTCTCACAATGTGCTTTTCATCTCACGCACCAATGTTTGTTCCATTAGGGCACTGAATCAATCAACAGTAATAGATTTTAGCATAAAAAAAAAACTTATATTCTTTTACATAAATCTGTTTTTTTTGTTTAAAGGCTGCTTGTATTTTAATATCTGATGTTATCCTTCATTCTTATAGAAAGCATGACAAATAGTTATCATGGAACATATCTGTGCTGCTTAATGGTTTAATTGAAACATTGAGAAAATGTGGAGAAAACCTCTGCCAGATGTGGTGGAAGAACTGTAAAGATTTCATCATCCATTGTGCCGGGCCACAACAAATCCACCTTTTGTTCGGCTGAATCTTAATTACTGTTAATCACAATTAACCAGCCAATAAAGTAGATGGAATTAATGGACAATCGGGAGGCCAAATGACCATTCTTTACCCGAACAAAAAGCCAAAGAATTGAGGCAGAGAGAGTTCTATAATAAGCAGGGCTTGGTGATCAGAGGAGAGCCTCGAAATGGCCCCCCCAAAAAACAAAAGAAATGTGTCCGGAGGGGAGGATTACATTTATCGGGGCTGCAGACAGAGACGGGATCACAGAGGGATAACTCACAGAGAGCAGGCTTAGCGGAAAGGGAGAGAAAAAGCCGAGGCAATCCGAAGAATCAAAAGAGCAAATGCATGAAATAGGACAAACAAATTCTTTTTTTAATTATTATTATTTCCGGTTGTATTTTGGAACATGAAATTGCTAATTATGTCAACAATGATTCCGTAAAATTGTTATCTCCAGAAAAGATTTGCCTGGGCTTTTTTTTTTTTGTCTTTCTTTTTTACTGCGTGCAGCATTTTAAAATGAATTAATTAGGCGATCACTGCAATTACTGTTTATATTGTTGTTAATGAGCCCAAAGGCAAGCGAGCTGCACTCATCCAAATTACACTCACGAGGCACGGAGCCAAGAAAAGGTCTAACACCGCAGTGTTCAACATTCTCAGAGTCGTCCTGGTTGAGAGCGAACCCGGAGCACACTGGAACCTTCCATTTCCTCTTCAGAACACAGCTTTCCCATTCATCTAAATACAACAGCTTCTAAACTTCTTCTCTTAAATGTTGTAAGTCCACCACATCACCGCTGATCTGCCTCACAGTTTAATATGCGTATAAAGCTCAGACCTCAGATCACAATCACTGTGTCAGTTTGCTAATTTTTACCATTTCACTTTCCACTTTGTCAGGCATCTATCTATCTCAGCTTTATTCCCCCCCGTCTGCCAAAACCGGTCTGGCATTTACTGTCTGCATCCGGAAAAGCACAATAGCTGAGCGCTATAATGGAAAGGTCTTATTGTAAATATGATAATTCCATCAGGTGCTGTAATCAGGTTTCTGAGTGAGTGACACGCACGGATCCCTGCTGCCGGAGAGATGCCCGTCCTTTTGTTTATTGTTGGGGAAAATGTCAAAGCTGTGGAGTTAAACAGTGCAGTGGTATCAGAGAGTGTGTATCTGCAAGCAGGTCGGAGCACTTTCACCCCACAGTCACACACATTAACACAGACAGTGCGTGGATGAACGGATAATGCTTCTTTCTTTCCTTCTTTCTTTCTTTCCTTCTTTCTTTCTTTCCTTCTTTCCTTCCATCTTTCCTTCTTTCCTTCTTTCTTTCCTTCTTTCCTTCTTTCCTTCTTTCTTTAGTTCTTTCTTTCTTACATCACTCTAATACATGGTGTAAATAGGTATGAGAATGACCTTATGGTAACACTTTCTATGTCTATAATGCATTATAAACATCCTTACAATGAATTATTATGTATAATTACAGTTAGAAGCACCCATAAGTGTGCATAATACTTCATAACAACAATCATAACACATCATAAAACATCGTATGATGACTTATAAGGTCAAAGATCAAAATATTTGATGTAATTGCCGGTCGCCGATCAAGGACCATAGTCTGTTATTATATTATAATTCCCCTAGTTGTAATATATTCTCATATTCTACATTCTAATATTTTTTATAATGTATTAGAGCCACTATAATGCCCTATAATGTGAAACTATAAAGTGCCCGTTGTTTGCGTTAAGTATTGTGAAAGAAATGTCATCAAATCTATGAAGAACAACACAAAACATCGTAAACTTATTTTTCACTCAGTCAAGTAAAGCAATATATCATCCCTCATCCTGTTGTGATCATGCTCTCAATGAATCTGTGAGTGTGGTCGATAGCATCTCATACAAAACGTCTGTCACAACTTCCATCAACACAAAGTTCATCAACACTGAAGATACACATCCAGCAATTGATCCACTTCAGCCTTATGCACATGGTGTGTGTGTGTGTGTGCGTGTGTGTGTGTGTGTGTGTGTGTGTGTTAGACAGAGAGACAATGAGAAAGAGAATATGTTACACTTGTGTTTCTTCATGCAGAGTTGATGAAGTCGTCCTGCTTCCTGCTGTGAAAGAACAACAGCAAGAAGAAGAAACGTACGGGGAAAAGATCTTTCTGTCGCCTTGGTAACCACCATGCAACCCCCTGCTTCACACAACACAGACTACACACACACAGACACACAAAAGAACACAACTTGTCTGTAGATAGTGACGGCCGCTCCGAGGCTGACTGAAGTGTTGTAAAAAACGTGCATGAAAGCAACAATTCAAAAGCATGACAATGACTCAAAGCACACACCTGATACCTGTTGCACAGTCAGCGGCTGAGTGAGAGACAGAAGAACAAAACAAATGCTTGGATGTTGATGGCTACGCGCTACTTACTTTGTGCTCTAGCTGAAGACAAGAAGGAACAATGGCCACCATTGTTTTAATCCAATAAACAGAAAATTCCCACTTTCACTCTCATAGTTACAACTTACACTCATGTGTGCTCAAGTCATGGTAAATACAATGCATATGAATGTAGAAAGATTAACTATACCAGTGTGTGTGTGTGTGTGTGTGTGTGTGTGAGCGTGATCTTCTAAAACAGCTGCTGAGTATCACTCTGAGGCCTACTTGGTCAAGCTTCAATTGTTAAGACTGAAGTTTAATTGTGTAACATGAACATTGTTGTTGTTTTTCTCTCATTTGTTCCATTTTGTGCTCCATAAAGAATCCCCAACATGCACTGCGAGAGGTTTCTGGTTGTCAAAAATGATGGCACACATGAAGCAGAGTGTGTGCTGCTTTCAGCCGGTAGCGCGAGAAGAAGGCGGCGAGCGGAGCTGATCCCGGCCCCGTGTGTTCAGGGTGGGGCTGAGGGCCGGGCAGCTGCAGCACCGACACCAATCAGCAGCTCTGATTGAGACGCTGCCTCGAAGCCGCTCTGACTGGGACCAGATGGAGCACGGAGCCCTATTTGCAGAGGGTCACGCATGCAATGCATGTACGAACTCCTGCAGTCTGCACGAAACATACACACCTAGGACAGGAAAGAAAGAGATCTGTGGCTCTCTCAATTAACGTCATCATTATTCGTCCATGCCCGACCGGCTGTGTGTGTGTGTGTGTGTGTGTATGTGTCTGCAATGCTGGCAAAACCAGTGTTTCACACGGTTTAAGTGACTGAGCGAAAATACTGCACTGCAAGCAGGATTTCAAATCACAGGAAATACTGCACGTGTGGCAAAATGACATTACTCGTGACAATAATAAGATAAAGACACTCCAAGCAAACCAAGCTGGTGCAAACAGGAAACACATAAGCGGGAAAAATCTCACATTTCCGTCCACAGAGTGACGAGGAAATCGTGAAAGGAAAATGTATCTGTGAAATGCAGAGGTGCCATTTCATTGTGTGCAATTATTTTCATATTGCATATTAATACATTTCCTTACACTCAGCCCACCCCCCTCGTCCTCTCAGACGTTTATCTAAATAGATGCTCTCTAATTACTGTGTCTGGCGGCCTTATTATTCTTTGAGGGTGATATTTTCCTGTGATGAAAGGCGGAGAAGGTCAATCTCAACAGAGGGCCCATGGGAGAGAGCAGGACGAGCAGAGGCTCTGTTTGTGTTTACCTGTGTGCCATGTGCACTACACTGCAGTGATAGGAGTTAAAGGGACAGTGCGCACCAAAATCAGAAAGGCACATTTTTCCTCTTACCGGTGGTGCTGTTTATCAATCTAGCAGTACGGAGTATAGATGCATGCTTCGTTCTGCGTAGTGATACAGTTGGCGGGTGTAGTTCGGTAGAAAGAAAATAGTCCCAACATGAAACTGCTCACAACAAGGACTGTGGATTACCTTGAGTAACCGGATCATGATTTCTGGAAAGAGACATTGCTGTTGAGTTATTCAAATGTATTTTTTATGGCGCTTTAAGCACCACAAGCTGAGTTCCATCTAGTCCCATTATATCGGAGAGAAAGCAGACGTCTCTACGGCTAATATCACTTGAACTAGGCAACTCACACCAAAAATATCTAGATTGACAAATAGCGCCACAGTAAAGATGAAAAAATGATGGATTGAAACTCGAGATCGCCTGAAAGCCTCTATTGTAAAAAATTTAGGGATCTCTAAAATCATAAGACAATTATTTGTTACTTGCAATTGTCACTGAAATGAATACTTCTATTATTTTACAGGAAGTTAAAGCTGATTCACCTTCAATAAGTCAAGTGTCCTCCAGAAAAGAATGTGAACGTGGTTCCTTTGAGTGTGAGGAAATGATGCACATCTATACTATAAATGAAATAAGGGGAGTTGCCACATCATTCCACATCCTCTGCCCTGCACATGAAAGAAATTGTTCTTGTGCGCATTTTAGCAGATTAGATAACAGATAAGTACACAAGCATCTGCTGTGTGGGAAGAATAGCTGTGAATTCAGTCTGTTACAATCACACATTTAGTCGTTATGCTTCCACTTTAAGAACGTCAGTATTAAAGAAATAATTAGCTCCATATTTAGAGTTGAAATGTTATCGTTTAACCCTCTGCTTCGGCTTTGAACAACCCAGTCATGACATTGTGAAACATGGCAGAGCCGAGACACATTAGGACATTAGAATCACAAAAATGACAAGAAACCTATTTCTGCTCTGAATATGATCCCTCAGGAGAACCTCAATGTGTGGATTAGGTGCATATTACTGCAGTGTACATGTTTTTGTTCATGCTTTCATTGAATGGTCATGCAATTCTTTTTCAGAACAAAGTGCAACATGGAGCAGATTCTTATCGCCTATTTTCATGATTTCTTTTGTTAGGGATTTCATATTGCGAGTGGATGAATCTGTGTGGGAAGAAAATGTGAAGAGAGCACAGTTGCTGTAGATAGCTCATTGTTCTGCAGAGCTTTGTGGAAAATACAGCCTGCTTTCTGTTCCCTTTTGGCTAACAGAACAGTAATTATTCAGTGGTTGCTCTCGTGACAGACAGCGGTAAAGTCATACGAAACCAAATGAAGCTGAAATGAACAAAAATATTTGTTGTATGGCTGAGGCAGCAGGGTGGCGTGGGAGGAGAGGATACCCGCCTATAAATACTGGCCCAAGGTTTACGGCCCATTAGTCCGCACATGTACTGCTGCTGAGCTACATTAGAAATGGTGTTCTTATCTGCTCACCCTCTGGCCAGTTAAACCCTGGAGAGGGTCCTCTAAAGTAAAGCATTGTCTGTATAACATGAAGCTTCTTGTCAACATTCTCCACAAAGCTGCTGCAGAGTTCCATATAGTGAGAAAATAGGACCTTATAATAGCTTTAAGCCTTCTGGATTTGAAGACCAAATGATTTTAGTGTTTAAATACCCAATATATGTCACGTGTTATAAACATATGCAGCTCTAGGATAGAGACAAAAATCAAAGTTGTAGGTACTGCATGTTCAAATGAGCCATTGAAGTTTGAAATGCCCTGAAAGATGCCCTTTATTCAGAGACCATTAAATATCTCACATTAACTTCAGTCTCAATGTAATACTGGAGCAGAGCTTCTCACCGTTCCTCAGTCCAGATGGGACCGGCCGAAGACAAGGGGGTGGTCGGGAGGATCTTTCCCGTAGTCCAGGACGACCTGTACATTGACTTTGGCTGGAAGTTTCAGTGCGTAAAAGCTGGCAGACGAAGAGAAGCTGCAGCAGGGCAGCAGGGTCCGTCTGCGGCTGCAGGACCTGGAGCCCACCGCCCACATCCTGGAAGCCAACACTGACACCACGCTGGCTGGAGGTCCAGGCCATAGTGCTGGGCCCGCTGGACAGAAGGGAGGGTACATGGAAACACAACCACTCTTTTCCACAAGAGGCGCCACATTAAACATCAAATGAAAGTTCCTTGTACTAGCTTCATAGACCGTATTCAAGAAGTGTCACAGTCATCGTGACGTTACCCATTGGTTTGTGGACTGCCGTTTTGAAGCCTCGAGTTTGGCGTTTTGGCCGTCGCCATCTTGGATTTGCTTTTTCGCCACCAATGAACAGAAGTGACCATATTTGGACTGTGGAGGAGTGACGTAGAGACTGCATACCCGGCCTTGGTAGGGTAGCAACCTGTCAATCAAAAGGTAGCCCCGCCCTAAGGCATACTCTGCTTTATGGTCTGTTTGACTCTAAATGGACCATAATGTACTAAATGAACATCATGCTGTATTGAAGAAGACTTGAAACTAGAGATTGAGACCATAAACTCATGTTTACAATGTTTACTGAGGTAATAAATCAAGAGAGAAGTAGAGTCATTTTCTCATAGACTTCTATACAACCAGAGGAGTCGCCCCCTGATGGTCAGTAGAGAGAATGCAGGTTTTAAGACACTTCCGTGTTGGCTTCACTCTTCAGAACCTGAGTAGCTATAAGATGTCACGCAACGTCATCTATCATGACTCTGCTATATTTATTCTGGCATGAGGCGGAGTTGTACAAGACAACCTTTTCATTTAGAGGTTACACAGTACACTGCCACCCTAGCAGCTGAAAGGGTGCTGTTGTAAAGCTGGCCTGACCTCTGACCCCTCCGCTGATGTACATCATCAGGGAACCGTCCAATGAGGGTCAATAAAATACCTCATTATCACGATCGGGGTCAGATATACCAGTAAAGCCCGCTGATCCCCAGAGCACCTGTATGCCCTCGCATTCACACTATATGTGTTCTGCAGTTACTCCTCGCTGTTAACCCCTGAACTCAGATGGCGTGATAGTGGCCAAGCTGAAACCTGCAATAATGAGAACTGCAATTAACACTGGCCAATCAATGGTGTAATTGCAGAGCAATGGTGGACTGCGAGGGGAAAAGGAGGGGTTCGCTGGCGGCACCATATCGATTTCCCTCAAACCAATTAGTTGGTTTCCACCACTTTGGAGTGTTGGTCCCCAGCCATCTGCTTCTGTAATACAGAGAGGAGAAAACATACAGTTGTTTAGATTGTACGCTGCACGGATCCACTTCCTATCTGTGTTTGCGTGGCTGCTGATAGAATCCAAATTAGGATCTTTGTCCGTAAACACAGTTTTATCTATTTTGTGAAATGGATAAAGCTATATACATGTTCCAGGCAAATAGTCAGGACCACAGCAGTCCAATAATAGATGATAATGAATAATAAAGAAACATTGTTCTTGTAGTGCAGGCTTATAGCCGGGACTTGTTCGGTAAATGTAACCCCATATTAAGTAACAGGTTTTGCTGTTTCACCCATTAACACCCATTCATTTACTGATGGCAAGGGCTACCATGCAAGGTGCCACCTGCCCATCAGGACTAACATTCACACAACATTCACACAGGTTACAGGAGCAAAGTCTCTTGCCCAAGGACACATCGACGTGGACTGGAGGGGCCGCTGGACGACCCGCTCTACCTCTGAGCCACGGCCGTCCTAGAAAATGTAACAAATTAATGTAATTGGCGGTGTGCTACTTACTTGGAAGTAACGCTCCTTTGCTTTCATGGGTAGCAAGCTAGTTAGCCGGACAGTTAGCAGTTTATGCTAAAGCAGATGCTTATAATTTTGCTCTTGTTTTGGAAAGACCAAAAAGCAAAAAAAAAACACCACCATAGAAATGGAATGAGAGTAGGGCATTCCCAGCAGGGCGGTCAGAGTGGCGGCCATTTTTCTTTGTAACATTGCCATTTCAAAGATTTGTGACAGTTGTAGCGGGTTAACTCATTCTATTTATATGGTTGATGCACGGTGCAAAAGTTAGAGAACAGCTGTTTGGGGGAACAACCAATTAATCTAAAGAAAAATAAGAGGACCTCTATTTTGAAATTGGTTTGGTTGTTATCCAGGCCACCAGGGTAACAAAGCTATATACTGTATATCCTCAGGTGTGTTACTAGCAATCTTAGCAAGACTTGATAAGCTGGACTCAGCAGCTCTATAATCATTTTTCCTAAAATTACATGTGAAGACTTCTTTTTTTTTTTTCACACGGGCACAGCTACTTCCACTCCCGATGAAGAAATCCTCTGCTCATTATCCTCTCTTCACCGAGGTGAACACACAGACATGTGCAGGCCTGGTATTGATTTGGAGAGCTATTTCCGAGATGTGTTTTTCCATTCATGCGCCAGTAATGTGCGAAAGGCCAGTCTCTCCCCCCAAGTCAAGCCATTAATGCATGCAACCTGTCCACCCAACCACAATAATAGAGCCACTTGAGATCAGCGCTACAGCCTTTTTCCTCCCCCCTTCTTCTTCTTCTTCTTCTTCTTCTTCTTCCAGGGAGCACAATCACAAAAAATGTCTTTCGTGCCTTTTCACAGAAAAGCTAAATGGATCTCTAATTACAATGACCTTCTGTGAAAAGGTTGGGCCGTAATTGGAAAACAGCCCTGGAGTACAGGACATCTTCTGCAGGAGTGGCTGCGGTGGTAAAGAGAAAGAGAGATGGAGAGGGAGAGAGACGAGGGATTTGTGAGGCGGATCAATCCTGGCATCAACATGGCAATATGCTGAAAAACACAAGAATAACTTTTTCTTTTCCTCTGTGTCTGTTTCTTTTGGGGGTAAAAACAAGTTATTTATTCAAATACGCAGACGGGCACAGTGCTGATGGAATAGAAAAGGTGGGAAATGATGATGATGACGAATGGTTGATTTAACAATAAATAGTTCACTGAGATTTAGCTTGTGTGCTGCTATACTTTTCAAAAATGCAAAGGCCTAATACTCACCTTTGAGATATATAATATATCATTTGGCGAACTTTGTCTACGGCTGATGTGTGTGTTGTCTGCTGTCTTTTCAGTTGAATCTAATTTAAAGTATTTCCCAGTGAACTAGAGAAACCAGACAGATCTCCAAGGGAAGAGATAGAAAAAGGGAAAAGGACGGTAATTGCTGCAGAAAATTAAAAATCTCCTTTTTTGATGAGTTTTGCAGCATTTCCCCCCCCTGCTTGCTTTCCCTCCCTCCCTTATTTCTGCAGACAAATTAACATAGGGTGACTGTTTCCACGCTTTTCATTACCAAACTAATAGATTTGAATCTATTGTTCTATGCGTTCTTTTTTCTCCGACTCATCAGAACGTGACACACACACACACACACACACACACACACACACACACACACACACACACACACACACACACACACACACACACACACACACATGCTGTCTGTCTGTCTGCAGCGTGCACCACCCATCCTTCTCTCTTTTCTGCCTCTTTCAGAAGCCCTCACAATGGAGCTGCTACAGCGAGAAAAGAAAAACTGCTTCCTCAAGCACACTCTCTCCTTTCCTTTATTGTCTTCAACAAAGCCAGTTTATTAATCCAAAGGGAAAGAGAAAAGAGGAAGGGCAAGAGAGGGTGGGAGGGGGGGGGGGGGGGGGGGGGGGGGGGGGGTGAGAAAAAAGAAGAGGAGAGAGGCAGAGTGGGGTTGAACAGAAAAGGCAAGTCAAAGCAGTTTTGAGTTTCATCTCATTTTTCTTTAAGGAACTGAGGGGCGGGAAGAAAAAAAAAAATCAATTATGGAGCACACCTGAATATTATTTCGAGCACCCTGCCACCCACTCGCATGCCCGTCCCCTAGAAAACCAAATTACTCAGCAAACTTATCGCTTGCTGTAGCAGGTCCGGTATTAAAGAAAACAATCAAGCGGGCCTGGATTAATCTCTGACAGGCGCCTTATCTTTAACTTGCACCTTTGTTATTTTCTGATGAGCTGCTCTTTTTTTTTTTTTTTTTTGCCACATTGTACCATACCTCACTGCATCCTTTCATTTTCTCTATGGGCCACGGCGGAGGACCTTTCAGTTTATTAAAAACCCCTTTATTTGTGAAGAACAAAGAGGAGGCAAAGGCAAACAATAAGGTCAGGCAATCTCCTTTCTGCCAGCAGTCGCTCACCTGTTATTCTGGAGTGTTATCAGTGCTGGGGAGGGATTCGCTGTAGGTGAGAGAGACGGACAGGACGGCAGACTGCTCCTGCTGCTGCGCTGCTGGAAAAAAGAAAGAAAAAAAGGCTGATTGACATATATCAGCCTCCAGCCAAAGACCTTTTGGCTGCTCTTCATATCAAAGAAAAGAGGCCTCTGGCCACTGCACACCTCTGCTGGATTGTTATACAGGAAGTAGAGATTCAGAGGGCAACGCTCCAGAGCACACACACACACACACACACACACACACACACACACACACACACACACACACACACACACACACACACATATTTAACATACACATAGATGCAACCTATAAATGTGTGTAAAGATATAACCCCCTCCCCCCCCCCCACAACCAGGCATGCATTAAAAACACATCTACAGTGCCTTTTCGATATATGCTCGGTCAGCCCTGGTTGCCAGAGTTACGGCAGCCTCATTTAGCCAGCGGCTGATGGAGCTGAATGGAGCGGAGATGCCTCGCAGATTGCTCTTCATTACTTACCGACGCTCCCCACTATTTGTCCTTGACAGCCCAAACACAGAAAACACCTGCTATAAGTGGACATGGCCACACGTCTGAAACACAACTGCGCTGGGGTCGGGATGACGGACAGGTATTGATTGCAGGAATGAAATGCGGGCATGCATAACAATGGTGTATGTATATAAAAAATGGTGTGATGAAAAGACCGTGACATGGCAACAGAGGGCTTTGCAGATACGACTGAAATGTAGACGTTTTAATGTTTAAGTAGAGACGGAAAACAACCCTGCTGTAAGGATGACTCACACTTTAATTGAAAATATTACAATAAGGCAGAATAAGCAGACAAGTTTAAATGTTTTATATACCTTTTATGCGTTTCATTGGGAGTCCACACATCATGACAATAGATATTTTGTTCCATCTTGGATACAGTGCTGTTTAACGCAACACTACCTCCCACCCGAGAGAGGTCCCACTAGCTCCTTTTTCCCTCATCTCATTCCTGCCTTGATTCCATTAAATTCCACCCATCCCAATCTGAAGGGTTAAGGTTGGTGACAAGTGTTGCTGCTCACCCGCTCCCTCTTATCTCCCTCCTTCCACAGAGCCTTTCCCTCTTCCTTTGCTCTCTCACTCGTTCTTATCTCCCTCCTTCACCTCCTGGAATCTTCCATGATGGAGAGGAGAAGCAAACAGACGCAAACATACTCGCCCGAGCACAAGCGCACATTTATGCAGATGATGCACAATTTAACATGGCAATAAAAGATAATAAAACTTCAGTCATCTACAAACATATCTAACATAATGTAAATGAACAAAGGGCAGGTACATAGAAACACATGAGACATGTCTTAAGTCAGTCAGACATTAGTTGCATTGTTTAACCAGACAGTGGGGGATGTAAATTGCTCGAATTGCACCTAAAGTGCCATTACATTAATTTTGTTTAAATTTTTTTATGTTAAATTGATGAACTAACCTTGATTGCTGAAAAAGCCAATAAAAATGAACAGTAAAAAACTTCTTAACTTACAATTCCCCCAATGATTTGTATGGCAGCTCATGGAGGACTTTATTAAAATGATGATGTAAACTAGAAAATGAAAATATAATTCCGCATTACAATTGTACACATATGTTTTGTGTCATTTTATTACATTATGTTCACATACTTGTATAGGCATTTAATCATAAACATTAAAATAGGAATGGAAAAGCTGATGACATTTCATTTTCAAAGTGGTGCAATGCTGTACAGTAGACAATGTTCACATGCTAATTCAAACTTCAAAATTAAAATGCGATATTAAGAATGTAACCTGTCAATTATGTAGGCAATATATAAGTAAAACTCATTTTCAAAGATTCAACCTGCTGTACAGTGGACAATATTCAAATGTCTAATCAAATTAGAAAATTAGAGTAAAATATAAAGATTTGATTCTAACTTTCTATTTGTGCAAGCACTATTTAAGTCACAGTTAAAATCCAAAATGCTACTTTGTAACCATTTGAAAGTGAAAATGAAAACAGAATTTGATATTTCATTTTCGAAGTCTTAACCTGCTGTGACAATATTCAAATGCCAAAGCAAATAAGCGAAACAGCGCCCCCAGTCTACTCCATGTCACCATGCTCTTTTGGTGTCAACATGAAAATGCAATCTGTCAGTCCTCTCATTAATGCAGTTATTACATTTTCAAGTTTACATGCTCATTTTATTAAAGACCCCTATGAGCTTCTATACATAGATGTCTTCTTATGCTCAACATTCCTGCAGTTCTTCAGCATTGCAACCGTGGAACTTTCATTGTTGCTCATGAAAATGAATCACATCAGGGGAAACAATGAAGCATGGCATCCTAATTGGGTCTCGACAGCTGATTGGCCAATGAGCTTTGGCTTGCAACAACTTTAACGAGCAAACAGGCACGCCAGTTGATCGGTCCGCGAGTCATTTGGCTCATTACTGTAACACTGTTCCATGAAAAATGTCTACTTTAGGTGAGAGACTGATCCGATGTGACACATAATGAAAAAGCTGCAGAATTTTGAATGCTTCTTGCCAAACCTCGACGTGCTGATGGAAACCAGTATATGCAAACACCGGAGCTGTTGGATCTCTTCTATCCCTTCAGATTCCTTACAAATCAACAAATGGTTCATCTTCATTCATCTGCATTTTAATCCAAACTTCTCTTGACTCGGCACAAACGGATTTAGTTGCGGCGGTTTTTCCACTTTAGACTCACAAAGGAAGGATTCAATTTGCATACATTTACACGCACACACACACACACACACACACACACACACACACACACACACACACACACACACACACACTTTTCTGCTTTCATTTGGAAGAAGAATGGTGCAGATTGGTTTCAAAACTGCGGCAGAAAAAAAATAAAACAATAAAAACAGCTCAGTTGTTGGCTGAGGCGGCTCTTCCTGGCTTGGCTGTGCTCTAATGAAGACCTGCAGTGGACACCACAGTCTCCTCACAGTGATTCACAGCACTCATGCTTTCTACTGTGCTGGGGAAGGAGGGCTCTTTCTCTCTCTCTCCTCCATTCACTCTTTATCTCCTCCACCTCTCCTCCCTCGCAGTCATTGTGGCCCCTGTGTGCGCATTGTTTGATGTCGTTCTCCGAGTAAATAGACGAGGCAAACACTTGACACAGTTGTTAAACAGAGAGCATCTAAATGTCTCCTAACTTGACATCAAACGCTATGCTAATGTCTGTTGCATTAGTGATAGGGCGAGGAGGGAAGCGTACGCCGCTCGACACGGCGCCGAACAACACGTCGCAGCACAACAACGCACCCCGGTGCACCACAGAAGAAGATAATGAACACAGAGCAGTGGCATGAAGAGGCTCTTCCTTCATGCTCGCTGTGTGTTTGGAGAGGTTTGGCCCGCTCTGGTGATGAGAACAGCAACGCTGCTGCCACCGGTGATACGGAAAAAAAGCTACATAAGGAACGAGTGGGCTCACTTAATCTTAGCATTTGCCGGAGCTGATTCGTGCACCCAGTGGGCTATTTGTTCAGACAGGGTGATAATTAGATCGCTGTTCCCTCTGTGAAGTAGTTACCAAAGAAAATGTATTCACTGCAATAACAAGAATTCTTCTATTGCAACAGTGACACACCAACTATTCTGGGTTTTGCCCTTAGACAATATTAATAATTAACTTTTTACATGCTGATGAAAATGAATATTCCACTAATATTCCTGTTTACATACAGCCGTGCATATTACGATTAACCTAGAACGACCCCATGACACCCCCTCATCACCAGGGACCAGAGAAACCCACGTCAACGTCATCCTCTACTGTTTGACGGGTCGACATGTCGTTTATCACGTCAAACTATAGAAAAGAGGAACGGCAAGTTTGCCATTTAGCCTCTTTGCATTAAAATATTTTTTGTTCAAAGTGTTCCAGCAGAGGAGGACTTGATGGACCTTGTGAACACAGCCTCCCTCTTTCATTCCTTCAACCACCTTCTTGAAAAGGTTCCAAAAACCTGTTCATATCCAAGTCTTTCATAATGTTTAAAAGTGGGTTTTTGTTTCTCCTTCCAACCAGAAATGTGGGCTTTTCTTTTGGGCATCTCTACTCCAGATTTACAAACTATTGCCTAGTTTTGTTTGTGTTCACCGCACAGAGCTAGTCGAAAGCAGGAAAGACGCCGTGAATGCGCTGTAAGCATGTCCAACGAGAGCTACTAAAACCCAAATAATATCAACATATCCCACATGTCTTCATTGGAAAATGTTCCCTTAGTAATAAGGCCTAATTCAGAATATCCAAACGGAATATGATTTTTGCATGAGCCATATCAAATTTGTAATATTGTCCTATTCAGAATACTAGTGGAATATGAGTGTGCATGTAAGTCAATGTCTCCTATATAACACATGTATACTACGTATTACAGTGTATTCACAGGGTTGTCCCTTCAGTGTTTTGCCTGAATGGCGACCAAGGTTTGTTGAAAGTAAAGTTTTGTGTGTGGGAGTTTTGTTTACTACATTGTGTCCATCAACCTCTGTTGACCCCGGTGTTTTCTCCTCCATTCACTCGTGTTTGCCTCAGACAGGTCCCACTGTGCCGTCTGCTTTGATGCCTGTATGTGTGTGTGTGTGTGTGAGAGAGAGAGAATTTCTGACATTTGGAGTGATGGGCTGACAGGTGGTATGATCTTCTCACAGGGCTGTTGCTTTCAGACCCTGCTGCCATCCTCCAGTCCACCTTTTTTCTCTTCAGAGGAAAGAGGAGTGTGGGCCCTCCACATCCCTCCCTCCCTCTTTTTTTCTCCCTGTCTGTGTACTGTCTTTGCAGAAAGAAGAGGGAGAAACTGTACCTAAAGGGAAACTAAATGGATAAAGTGACTGAAAGTCTCTTGAGTTCTAATTGATGGAAATAAGGTTGGTACATCCCTATAATAATACTATAATAAATATAAAAGGACATCATGGTTAAACAATATTATGGGATTGTCACAAGGGAATTCCTTTTGAATTTATTTGCAGTGTGCCATTGATGTCCAATGCTCTTTCACTGTGGACTCTCCCCGTGTTGAATCTCTGTGTTGCATGCTCTGTTGAACCCACCGAGGAGGAAGACCCTGAATTAACCCGTCCCCTTCTGGTTTGGTCCGTCCTCTGTGCCACATTAGATCTCAGTGTGTCACTGTGATGTGTCTCGTAAAAATGTAGGCCGCTTCCACATAGAGGATGAAGGGAATAATGCTTCATACGCAGACAGGTGCATCGAAAGAGACCCATGTGCCATGCAAATGTTTTTCTTTTTACAGGGCTGTAAAGATGCACAGAAGCTCTTTTAATCTTAAACGTAAAGATCTCTTCTTGCCTTGTTGCATTTCATAAGATATAAACCACTTACTTAGAATCTCCACCTGGTCCATGACAGGGTCCAGGCAGATCAGTGTTCACCGCTCGGACCCTTCCAGTTCCTTGGAGGAAATTAGAAATGTTGCCCGTTCTCTGTCTCTCTCATCATCAACAATGCCCACAAATGTTTGATAACTCTGCGTGCTGCTTTAACTGTATTGTTTGTGAGCCTACAGCCTCTTTCACATTGATTGTGCAAGGCGGTAATGTTGCTCTCGTCGTTCTCTATAAAAGCCGCTTGAGCTGAATCAACGTCTGTGTCATCCACAGGTCTCCCTGCCCCATCTAAGTCTCAGAGGTGTGGACTCGAGTCACATGACTTGGACTTGAGTCAGACTCGAGACACAACTTTGATGACTTTAGTCTCGACTTGAATAAATCAAAAAACACTTGCAACTCACCTTGGACTTTAACATGACGAGTGACTTCACTTGAACTTCTAGACTTGTCAGCCTTAACTTTGGACTTGACTCAGGACTTGTCAGCCTTAACTTTGGACTTGACTCAGGACTTGTCAGTCTTTAGTTGGGACTTGACTCAGGACTTGTCAGTCTTTAGCTGGGACTTGACTCAGGACTTGTCAGTCTTTAGTTGGGACTTGACTCAGGACTTGTCAGTCTTTAGTTGGGACTTGACTCTGGACTTGTCAGCCTTTACTTGGGACTTGACTCTGGACTTGTCAGCCTTTACTTGGGACTTGACTCAGGACTTGTCAGTCTTTAGTTGGGACTTGACTCTGGACTTGTCAGTCTTTAGTTGGGACTTGACTCAGGACTTGTCAGTCTTTAGTTGGGACTTGACTCTGGACTTGTCAGCCTTTAGTTGGGACTTGACTCAGGACTTGTCAGCCTTTACTTGGGACTTGACTCAGGACTTGTCAGTCTTTAGTTGGGACTTGACTCAGGACTTGTCAGTCTTTAGTTGGGACTTGACTCTGGACTTGTCAGTCTTTAGTTGGGACTTGACTCAGGACTTGTCAGTCTTTAGTTGGGACTTGACTCTGGACTTGTGAGTCTTTAGTTGGGACTTGACTCTGGACTTGTCAGCCTTAACTTGGGACTTGACTCTGGACTTTTCAGTCTTTAGTTGGGACTTGACTCTGGACTTGTCAGTCTTTAGTTGGGACTTGACTCTGGACTTGTGAGTCTTTAGTTGGGACTTGACTCTGGACTTGTCAGCCTTAACTTGGGACTTGACTCTGGACTTTTCAGTCTTTAGTTGGGACTTGACTCTGGACTTGTCAGTCTTTAGTTGGGACTTGACTCTGGACTTGTCAGTCTTTACTTGGGACTTGACTCAGGACTTGTCAGTCTTTAGCTGTGACTTGACTCAGGACTTGTCAGTCTTTAGTTGGGACTTGACTCTGGACTTGTGAGTCTTTAGTTGGGACTTGACTCAGGACTTGTCAGTCTTTAGTTGGGACTTGACTCTGGACTTGTGAGTCTTTAGTTGGGACTTGACTCAGGACTTGTCAGCCTTAACTTGGGACTTGACTCTGGACTTTTCAGTCTTTAGTTGGGACTTGACTCTGGACTTGTCAGTCTTTAGTTGGGACTTGACTCTGGACTTGTCAGTCTTTACTTGGGACTTGACTTAGGACTTGTCAGTCTTTAGCTGGGACTTGACTCAGGACTTGTCAGTCTTTAGTTGGGACTTGACTCAAGACTTGTCAGTCTTTAGTTGGGACTTGAGTCTGGACTTGTCAGTCTTTAGTTGGGACTTGACTCTGGGCTTGTCAGCCTTTACTTGGGACTTGACTCAGGACTTGTCAGTCTTTAGTTGGGACTTGACTCAGGACTTGTCAGTCTTTAGTTGGGACTTGACTCTGGACTTGTCAGTCTTTACTTGGGACTTGACTCAGGACTTGTCAGTCTTTAGTTGGGACTTGACTCAGGACTTGTCAGTCTTTAGTTGGGACTTGACTCTGGACTTGTCAGCCTTTACTTGGGACTTGACTCAGGACTTGTCAGTCTTTAGTTGGGACTTGACTCAGGACTTGTCAGCCTTAACTTGGGACTTGACTCTGGACTTTTCAGTCTTTAGTTGGGACTTGACTCTGGACTTGTCAGTCTTTAGTTGGGACTTGACTCTGGACTTGTCAGTCTTTCCTTGGGACTTGACTCAGGACTTGTCAGTCTTTAGTTGGGACTTGACTCTGGACTTGTGAGTCTTTAGTTGGGACTTGACTCTGGACTTGTCAGCCTTAACTTGGGACTTGACTCTGGACTTTTCAGTCTTTAGTTGGGACTTGACTCTGAACTTGTCAGTCTTTAGTTGGGACTTGACTCTGGACTTGTCAGTCTTTACTTGGGACTTGACTCAGGACTTGTCAGTCTTTAGCTGGGACTTGACTCAGGACTTGTCAGTCTTTAGTTGGGACTTGACTCTGGACTTGTGAGTCTTTAGTTGGGACTTGACTCAGGACTTGTCAGTCTTTAGTTGGGACTTGACTCTGGACTTGTGAGTCTTTAGTTGGGACTTGACTCAGGACTTGTCAGCCTTAACTTGGGACTTGACTCTGGACTTTTCAGTCTTTAGTTGGGACTTGACTCTGGACTTGTCAGTCTTTAGTTGGGACTTGACTCTGGACTTGTCAGTCTTTACTTGGGACTTGACTCAGGACTTGTCAGTCTTTAGTTGGGACTTGACTCTGGACTTGTCAGTCTTTACTTGGGACTTGACTCAGGACTTGTCAGTCTTTAGCTGGGACTTGACTCAGGGCTTGTCAGTCTTTAGTTGGGACTTGACTCAAGACTTGTCAGTCTTTAGTTGGGACTTGACTCAGGACTTGTCAGCCTTTACTTGGGACTTGACTCAGGACTTGTCAGTCTTTAGTTGGGACTTGACTCAGGACTTGTCAGTCTTTAGTTGGGACTTGACTCTGGACTTGTCAGCCTTTACTTGGGACTTGACTCAGGACTTGTCAGTCTTTAGTTGGGACTTGACTCAGGACTTGTCAGCCTTAACTTGGGACTTGACTCTGGACTTTTCAGTCTTTAGTTGGGACTTGACTCTGGACTTGTCAGTCTTTAGTTGGGACTTGACTCTGGACTTGTCAGTCTTTACTTGGGACTTGACTCAGGACTTGTCAGTCTTTAGTTGGGACTTGACTCAAGACTTGTCAGTCTTTAGTTAGGACTTGACTCAGGACTTGTCAGTCTTTAGTTGGGACTTGACTCTGGACTTGTCAGTCTTTAGTTGGGACTTGACTCTGGACTTGTCAGTCTTTAGTTGGGACTTGACTCAGGACTTGTCAGTCTTTAGTTGGGACTTGACTCTGGACTTGTCAGTCTTTAGTTGGGACTTGACTCAGGACTTGTCAGTCTTTAGTTGGGACTTGACTCTGGACTTGTGAGTCTTTAGTTGGGACTTGACTCTGGACTTGTCAGCCTTAACTTGGGACTTGACTCTGGACTTTTCAGTCTTTAGTTGGGACTTGACTCTGGACTTGTCAGTCTTTAGTTGGGACTTGACTCTGGACTTGTCAGTCTTTACTTGGGACTTGACTCAGGACTTGTCAGTCTTTAGTTGTGACTTGACTCAGGACTTGTCAGTCTTTAGTTGGGACTTGACTCTGGACTTGTGAGTCTTTAGTTGGGACTTGACTCAGGACTTGTCAGTCTTTATTTGGGAATTGACTCTGGACTTGTGAGTCTTTAGTTGGGACTTGACTCAGGACTTGTCAGCCTTAACTTGGGACTTGACTCTGGACTTTTCAGTCTTTAGTTGGGACTTGACTCTGGACTTGTCAGTCTTTAGTTGGGACTTGACTCTGGACTTGTCAGTCTTTACTTGGGACTTGACTTAGGACTTGTCAGTCTTTAGCTGGGACTTGACTCAGGACTTGTCAGTCTTTAGTTGGGACTTGACTCAAGACTTGTCAGTCTTTAGTTGGGACTTGACTCTGGACTTGTCAGTCTTTAGTTGGGACTTGACTCTGGGCTTGTCAGCCTTTACTTGGGACTTGACTCAGGACTTGTCAGTCTTTAGTTGGGACTTGACTCAGGACTTGTCAGTCTTTAGTTGGGACTTGACTCTGGACTTGTCAGTCTTTACTTGGGACTTGACTCAGGACTTGTCAGTCTTTAGTTGGGACTTGACTCAGGACTTGTCAGTCTTTAGTTGGGACTTGACTCTGGACTTGTCAGCCTTTACTTGGGACTTGACTCAGGACTTGTCAGTCTTTAGTTGGGACTTGACTCAGGACTTGTCAGCCTTAACTTGGGACTTGACTGGACTTTTCAGTCTTTAGTTGGGACTTGACTCTGGACTTGTCAGTCTTTAGTTGGGACTTGACTCTGGACTTGTCAGTCTTTCCTTGGGACTTGACTCAGGACTTGTCAGTCTTTAGTTGGGACTTGACTCTGGACTTGTGAGTCTTTAGTTGGGACTTGACTCTGGACTTGTCAGCCTTAACTTGGGACTTGACTCTGGACTTTTCAGTCTTTAGTTGGGACTTGACTCTGGACTTGTCAGTCTTTAGTTGGGACTTGACTCAGGACTTGTCAGTCTTTAGTTGGGACTTGACTCTGGACTTGTGAGTCTTTAGTTGGGACTTGACTCAGGACTTGTCAGTCTTTAGTTGGGACTTGACTCTGGACTTGTGAGTCTTTAGTTGGGACTTGACTCAGGACTTGTCAGCCTTAACTTGGGACTTGACTCTGGACTTTTCAGTCTTTAGTTGGGACTTGACTCTGGACTTGTCAGTCTTTAGTTGGGACTTGACTCTGGACTTGTCAGTCTTTACTTGGGACTTGACTCAGGACTTGTCAGTCTTTAGTTGGGACTTGACTCAGGACTTGTCAGCCTTAACTTGGGACTTGACTCTGGACTTTTCAGTCTTTAGTTGGGACTTGACTCTGGACTTGTCAGTCTTTAGTTGGGACTTGACTCTGGACTTGTCAGTCTTTACTTGGGACTTGACTCAGGACTTGTCAGTCTTTAGTTGGGACTTGACTCAAGACTTGTCAGTCTTTAGTTAGGACTTGACTCAGGACTTGTCAGTCTTTAGTTGGGACTTGACTCTGGACTTGTCAGTCTTTAGTTGGGACTTGACTCAGGACTTGTCAGTCTTTAGTTGGGACTTGACTCAGGACTTGTCAGTCTTTAGTTGGGACTTGACTCTGGACTTTTCAGTCTTTAGTTGGGACTTGACTCTGGACTTGTCAGTCTTTACTTGGGACTTGACTTAGGACTTGTCAGTCTTTAGCTGGGACTTGACTCAGGACTTGTCAGTCTTTAGTTGGGACTTGACTCAAGACTTGTCAGTCTTTAGTTGGGACTTGACTCTGGACTTGTCAGTCTTTAGTTGGGACTTGACTCTGGGCTTGTCAGCCTTTACTTGGGACTTGACTCAGGACTTGTCAGTCTTTAGTTGGGACTTGACTCAGGACTTGTCAGTCTTTAGTTGGGACTTGACTCTGGACTTGTCAGTCTTTACTTGGGACTTGACTCAGGACTTGTCAGTCTTTAGTTGGGACTTGACTCAGGACTTGTCAGTCTTTAGTTGGGACTTGACTCTGGACTTGTCAGCCTTTACTTGGGACTTGACTCAGGACTTGTCAGTCTTTAGTTGGGACTTGACTCAGGACTTGTCAGCCTTAACTTGGGACTTGACTGGACTTTTCAGTCTTTAGTTGGGACTTGACTCTGGACTTGTCAGTCTTTAGTTGGGACTTGACTCTGGACTTGTCAGTCTTTCCTTGGGACTTGACTCAGGACTTGTCAGTCTTTAGTTGGGACTTGACTCTGGACTTGTGAGTCTTTAGTTGGGACTTGACTCTGGACTTGTCAGCCTTAACTTGGGACTTGACTCTGGACTTTTCAGTCTTTAGTTGGGACTTGACTCTGGACTTGTCAGTCTTTAGTTGGGACTTGACTCAGGACTTGTCAGTCTTTAGTTGGGACTTGACTCTGGACTTGTGAGTCTTTAGTTGGGACTTGACTCAGGACTTGTCAGTCTTTAGTTGGGACTTGACTCTGGACTTGTGAGTCTTTAGTTGGGACTTGACTCAGGACTTGTCAGCCTTAACTTGGGACTTGACTCTGGACTTTTCAGTCTTTAGTTGGGACTTGACTCTGGACTTGTCAGTCTTTAGTTGGGACTTGACTCTGGACTTGTCAGTCTTTACTTGGGACTTGACTCAGGACTTGTCAGTCTTTAGTTGGGACTTGACTCAGGACTTGTCAGCCTTAACTTGGGACTTGACTCTGGACTTTTCAGTCTTTAGTTGGGACTTGACTCTGGACTTGTCAGTCTTTAGTTGGGACTTGACTCTGGACTTGTCAGTCTTTACTTGGGACTTGACTCAGGACTTGTCAGTCTTTAGTTGGGACTTGACTCAAGACTTGTCAGTCTTTAGTTAGGACTTGACTCAGGACTTGTCAGTCTTTAGTTGGGACTTGACTCTGGACTTGTCAGTCTTTAGTTGGGACTTGACTCAGGACTTGTCAGTCTTTAGTTGGGACTTGACTCAGGACTTGTCAGTCTTTAGTTGGGACTTGACTCTGGACTTGTGAGTCTTTAGTTGGGACTTGACTCTGGACTTGTCAGCCTTAACTTGGGACTTGACTCTG
This sequence comes from Anarhichas minor, assembly GCF_050575085.1. Lineage (NCBI taxonomy): Eukaryota > Metazoa > Chordata > Actinopteri > Perciformes > Anarhichadidae > Anarhichas > Anarhichas minor. Next base: position 4,431,897 of record NW_027466468.1, on the reverse strand, counting down.
GACTTTTCAGTCTTTAGTTGGGACTTGACTCTGGACTTGTCAGTCTTTAGTTGGGACTTGACTCTGGACTTGTCAGTCTTTACTTGGGACTTGACTCAGGACTTGTCAGTCTTTAGCTGTGACTTGACTCAGGACTTGTCAGTCTTTAGTTGGGACTTGACTCTGGACTTGTGAGTCTTTAGTTGGGACTTGACTCAGGACTTGTCAGTCTTTAGTTGGGACTTGACTCTGGACTTGTGAGTCTTTAGTTGGGACTTGACTCAGGACTTGTCAGCCTTAACTTGGGACTTGACTCTGGACTTTTCAGTCTTTAGTTGGGACTTGACTCTGGACTTGTCAGTCTTCAGTTGGGACTTGACTCTGGACTTGTCAGTCTTTACTTGGGACTTGACTCAGGACTTGTCAGTCTTTAGCTGGGACTTGACTCAGGACTTGTCAGTCTTTAGTTGGGACTTGACTCAAGACTTGTCAGTCTTTAGTTGGGACTTGACTCTGGACTTGTCAGTCTTTAGTTGGGACTTTACTCTGGGCTTGTCAGCCTTTACTTGGGACTTGACTCAGGACTTGTCAGTCTTTAGTTGGGACTTGACTCAGGACTTGTCAGTCTTTAGTTGGGACTTGACTCTGGACTTGTCAGTCTTTACTTGGGACTTGACTCAGGACTTGTCAGTCTTTAGTTGGGACTTGACTCAGGACTTGTCAGTCTTTAGTTGGGACTTGACTCTGGACTTGTCAGTCTTTACTTGGGACTTGACTCAGGACTTGTCAGTCTTTAGTTGGGACTTGACTCAGGACTTGTCAGTCTTTAGTTGGGACTTGACTCTGGACTTGTCAGCCTTTACTTGGGACTTGACTCAGGACTTGTCAGTCTTTAGTTGGGACTTGACTCTGGACTTGTCAGTCTTTAGTTGGGACTTGACTCTGGACTTGTGAGTCTTTAGTTGGGACTTGACTCTGGACTTGTCAGCCTTAACTTGGGACTTGACTCTGGACTTTTCAGTCTTTAGTTGGGACTTGACTCTGGACTTGTCAGTCTTTAGTTGGGACTTGACTCAGGACTTGTCAGTCTTTAGTTGGGACTTGACTCTGGACTTGTGAGTCTTTAGTTGGGACTTGACTCAGGACTTGTCAGTCTTTAGTTGGGACTTGACTCTGGACTTGTGAGTCTTTAGTTGGGACTTGACTCAGGACTTGTCAGCCTTAACTTGGGACTTGACTCTGGACTTTTCAGTCTTTAGTTGGGACTTGACTCTGGACTTGTCAGTCTTTAGTTGGGACTTGACTCTGGACTTGTCAGTCTTTACTTGGGACTTGACTCAGGACTTGTCAGTCTTTAGTTGGGACTTGACTCAGGACTTGTCAGCCTTAACTTGGGACTTGACTCTGGACTTTTCAGTCTTTAGTTGGGACTTGACTCTGGACTTGTCAGTCTTTAGTTGGGACTTGACTCTGGACTTGTCAGTCTTTACTTGGGACTTGACTCAGGACTTGTCAGTCTTTAGTTGGGACTTGACTCAAGACTTGTCAGTCTTTAGTTAGGACTTGACTCAGGACTTGTCAGTCTTTAGTTGGGACTTGACTCTGGACTTGTCAGTCTTTAGTTGGGACTTGACTCAGGACTTGTCAGTCTTTAGTTGGGACTTGACTCAGGACTTGTCAGTCTTTAGTTGGGACTTGACTCTGGACTTTTCAGTCTTTAGTTGGGACTTGACTCTGGACTTGTCAGTCTTTACTTGGGACTTGACTTAGGACTTGTCAGTCTTTAGCTGGGACTTGACTCAGGACTTGTCAGTCTTTAGTTGGGACTTGACTCAAGACTTGTCAGTCTTTAGTTGGGACTTGACTCTGGACTTGTCAGTCTTTAGTTGGGACTTGACTCTGGGCTTGTCAGCCTTTACTTGGGACTTGACTCAGGACTTGTCAGTCTTTAGTTGGGACTTGACTCAGGACTTGTCAGTCTTTAGTTGGGACTTGACTCTGGACTTGTCAGTCTTTACTTGGGACTTGACTCAGGACTTGTCAGTCTTTAGTTGGGACTTGACTCAGGACTTGTCAGTCTTTAGTTGGGACTTGACTCTGGACTTGTCAGCCTTTACTTGGGACTTGACTCAGGACTTGTCAGTCTTTAGTTGGGACTTGACTCAGGACTTGTCAGCCTTAACTTGGGACTTGACTGGACTTTTCAGTCTTTAGTTGGGACTTGACTCTGGACTTGTCAGTCTTTAGTTGGGACTTGACTCTGGACTTGTCAGTCTTTCCTTGGGACTTGACTCAGGACTTGTCAGTCTTTAGTTGGGACTTGACTCTGGACTTGTGAGTCTTTAGTTGGGACTTGACTCTGGACTTGTCAGCCTTAACTTGGGACTTGACTCTGGACTTTTCAGTCTTTAGTTGGGACTTGACTCTGGACTTGTCAGTCTTTAGTTGGGACTTGACTCAGGACTTGTCAGTCTTTAGTTGGGACTTGACTCTGGACTTGTGAGTCTTTAGTTGGGACTTGACTCAGGACTTGTCAGTCTTTAGTTGGGACTTGACTCTGGACTTGTGAGTCTTTAGTTGGGACTTGACTCAGGACTTGTCAGCCTTAACTTGGGACTTGACTCTGGACTTTTCAGTCTTTAGTTGGGACTTGACTCTGGACTTGTCAGTCTTTAGTTGGGACTTGACTCTGGACTTGTCAGTCTTTACTTGGGACTTGACTCAGGACTTGTCAGTCTTTAGTTGGGACTTGACTCAGGACTTGTCAGCCTTAACTTGGGACTTGACTCTGGACTTTTCAGTCTTTAGTTGGGACTTGACTCTGGACTTGTCAGTCTTTAGTTGGGACTTGACTCTGGACTTGTCAGTCTTTACTTGGGACTTGACTCAGGACTTGTCAGTCTTTAGTTGGGACTTGACTCAAGACTTGTCAGTCTTTAGTTAGGACTTGACTCAGGACTTGTCAGTCTTTAGTTGGGACTTGACTCTGGACTTGTCAGTCTTTAGTTGGGACTTGACTCAGGACTTGTCAGTCTTTAGTTGGGACTTGACTCAGGACTTGTCAGTCTTTAGTTGGGACTTGACTCTGGACTTGTGAGTCTTTAGTTGGGACTTGACTCTGGACTTGTCAGCCTTAACTTGGGACTTGACTCTGGACTTTTCAGTCTTTAGTTGGGACTTGACTCTGGACTTGTCAGTCTTTAGTTGGGACTTGACTCTGGACTTGTCAGTCTTTACTTGGGACTTGACTCAGGACTTGTCAGTCTTTAGCTGTGACTTGACTCAGGACTTGTCAGTCTTTAGTTGGGACTTGACTCTGGACTTGTGAGTCTTTAGTTGGGACTTGACTCAGGACTTGTCAGTCTTTAGTTGGGACTTGACTCTGGACTTGTGAGTCTTTAGTTGGGACTTGACTCAGGACTTGTCAGCCTTAACTTGGGACTTGACTCTGGACTTTTCAGTCTTTAGTTGGGACTTGACTCTGGACTTGTCAGTCTTCAGTTGGGACTTGACTCTGGACTTGTCAGTCTTTACTTGGGACTTGACTCAGGACTTGTCAGTCTTTAGCTGGGACTTGACTCAGGACTTGTCAGTCTTTAGTTGGGACTTGACTCAAGACTTGTCAGTCTTTAGTTGGGACTTGACTCTGGACTTGTCAGTCTTTAGTTGGGACTTTACTCTGGGCTTGTCAGCCTTTACTTGGGACTTGACTCAGGACTTGTCAGTCTTTAGTTGGGACTTGACTCAGGACTTGTCAGTCTTTAGTTGGGACTTGACTCTGGACTTGTCAGTCTTTACTTGGGACTTGACTCAGGACTTGTCAGTCTTTAGTTGGGACTTGACTCAGGACTTGTCAGTCTTTAGTTGGGACTTGACTCTGGACTTGTCAGTCTTTACTTGGGACTTGACTCAGGACTTGTCAGTCTTTAGTTGGGACTTGACTCAGGACTTGTCAGTCTTTAGTTGGGACTTGACTCTGGACTTGTCAGCCTTTACTTGGGACTTGACTCAGGACTTGTCAGTCTTTAGTTGGGACTTGACTCTGGACTTGTCAGTCTTTAGTTGGGACTTGACTCTGGACTTGTGAGTCTTTAGTTGGGACTTGACTCTGGACTTGTCAGCCTTAACTTGGGACTTGACTCTGGACTTTTCAGTCTTTAGTTGGGACTTGACTCTGGACTTGTCAGTCTTTAGTTGGGACTTGACTCAGGACTTGTCAGTCTTTAGTTGGGACTTGACTCTGGACTTGTGAGTCTTTAGTTGGGACTTGACTCAGGACTTGTCAGTCTTTAGTTGGGACTTGACTCTGGACTTGTGAGTCTTTAGTTGGGACTTGACTCAGGACTTGTCAGCCTTAACTTGGGACTTGACTCTGGACTTTTCAGTCTTTAGTTGGGACTTGACTCTGGACTTGTCAGTCTTTAGTTGGGACTTGACTCTGGACTTGTCAGTCTTTACTTGGGACTTGACTCAGGACTTGTCAGTCTTTAGTTGGGACTTGACTCAGGACTTGTCAGCCTTAACTTGGGACTTGACTCTGGACTTTTCAGTCTTTAGTTGGGACTTGACTCTGGACTTGTCAGTCTTTAGTTGGGACTTGACTCTGGACTTGTCAGTCTTTACTTGGGACTTGACTCAGGACTTGTCAGTCTTTAGTTGGGACTTGACTCAAGACTTGTCAGTCTTTAGTTAGGACTTGACTCAGGACTTGTCAGTCTTTAGTTGGGACTTGACTCTGGACTTGTCAGTCTTTAGTTGGGACTTGACTCAGGACTTGTCAGTCTTTAGTTGGGACTTGACTCAGGACTTGTCAGTCTTTAGTTGGGACTTGACTCTGGACTTTTCAGTCTTTAGTTGGGACTTGACTCTGGACTTGTCAGTCTTTACTTGGGACTTGACTTAGGACTTGTCAGTCTTTAGCTGGGACTTGACTCAGGACTTGTCAGTCTTTAGTTGGGACTTGACTCAAGACTTGTCAGTCTTTAGTTGGGACTTGACTCTGGACTTGTCAGTCTTTAGTTGGGACTTGACTCTGGGCTTGTCAGCCTTTACTTGGGACTTGACTCAGGACTTGTCAGTCTTTAGTTGGGACTTGACTCAGGACTTGTCAGTCTTTAGTTGGGACTTGACTCTGGACTTGTCAGTCTTTACTTGGGACTTGACTCAGGACTTGTCAGTCTTTAGTTGGGACTTGACTCAGGACTTGTCAGTCTTTAGTTGGGACTTGACTCTGGACTTGTCAGCCTTTACTTGGGACTTGACTCAGGACTTGTCAGTCTTTAGTTGGGACTTGACTCAGGACTTGTCAGCCTTAACTTGGGACTTGACTGGACTTTTCAGTCTTTAGTTGGGACTTGACTCTGGACTTGTCAGTCTTTAGTTGGGACTTGACTCTGGACTTGTCAGTCTTTCCTTGGGACTTGACTCAGGACTTGTCAGTCTTTAGTTGGGACTTGACTCTGGACTTGTGAGTCTTTAGTTGGGACTTGACTCTGGACTTGTCAGCCTTAACTTGGGACTTGACTCTGGACTTTTCAGTCTTTAGTTGGGACTTGACTCTGGACTTGTCAGTCTTTAGTTGGGACTTGACTCAGGACTTGTCAGTCTTTAGTTGGGACTTGACTCTGGACTTGTGAGTCTTTAGTTGGGACTTGACTCAGGACTTGTCAGTCTTTAGTTGGGACTTGACTCTGGACTTGTGAGTCTTTAGTTGGGACTTGACTCAGGACTTGTCAGCCTTAACTTGGGACTTGACTCTGGACTTTTCAGTCTTTAGTTGGGACTTGACTCTGGACTTGTCAGTCTTTAGTTGGGACTTGACTCTGGACTTGTCAGTCTTTACTTGGGACTTGACTCAGGACTTGTCAGTCTTTAGTTGGGACTTGACTCAGGACTTGTCAGCCTTAACTTGGGACTTGACTCTGGACTTTTCAGTCTTTAGTTGGGACTTGACTCTGGACTTGTCAGTCTTTAGTTGGGACTTGACTCTGGACTTGTCAGTCTTTACTTGGGACTTGACTCAGGACTTGTCAGTCTTTAGTTGGGACTTGACTCAAGACTTGTCAGTCTTTAGTTAGGACTTGACTCAGGACTTGTCAGTCTTTAGTTGGGACTTGACTCTGGACTTGTCAGTCTTTAGTTGGGACTTGACTCAGGACTTGTCAGTCTTTAGTTGGGACTTGACTCAGGACTTGTCAGTCTTTAGTTGGGACTTGACTCTGGACTTGTGAGTCTTTAGTTGGGACTTGACTCTGGACTTGTCAGCCTTAACTTGGGACTTGACTCTGGACTTTTCAGTCTTTAGTTGGGACTTGACTCTGGACTTGTCAGTCTTTAGTTGGGACTTGACTCTGGACTTGTCAGTCTTTACTTGGGACTTGACTCAGGACTTGTCAGTCTTTAGCTGTGACTTGACTCAGGACTTGTCAGTCTTTAGTTGGGACTTGACTCTGGACTTGTGAGTCTTTAGTTGGGACTTGACTCAGGACTTGTCAGTCTTTAGTTGGGACTTGACTCTGGACTTGTGAGTCTTTAGTTGGGACTTGACTCAGGACTTGTCAGCCTTAACTTGGGACTTGACTCTGGACTTTTCAGTCTTTAGTTGGGACTTGACTCTGGACTTGTCAGTCTTCAGTTGGGACTTGACTCTGGACTTGTCAGTCTTTACTTGGGACTTGACTCAGGACTTGTCAGTCTTTAGCTGGGACTTGACTCAGGACTTGTCAGTCTTTAGTTGGGACTTGACTCAAGACTTGTCAGTCTTTAGTTGGGACTTGACTCTGGACTTGTCAGTCTTTAGTTGGGACTTTACTCTGGGCTTGTCAGCCTTTACTTGGGACTTGACTCAGGACTTGTCAGTCTTTAGTTGGGACTTGACTCAGGACTTGTCAGTCTTTAGTTGGGACTTGACTCAGGACTTGTCAGTCTTTAGTTGGGACTTGACTCAGGACTTGTCAGTCTTTAGTTGGGACTTGACTCTGGACTTGTCAGTCTTTACTTGGGACTTGACTCAGGACTTGTCAGTCTTTAGTTGGGACTTGACTCAGGACTTGTCAGTCTTTAGTTGGGACTTGACTCTGGACTTGTCAGCCTTTACTTGGGACTTGACTCAGGACTTGTCAGTCTTTAGTTGGGACTTGACTCAGGACTTGTCAGCCTTAACTTGGGACTTGACTGGACTTTTCAGTCTTTAGTTGGGACTTGACTCTGGACTTGTCAGTCTTTAGTTGGGACTTGACTCTGGACTTGTCAGTCTTTCCTTGGGACTTGACTCAGGACTTGTCAGTCTTTAGTTGGGACTTGACTCTGGACTTGTGAGTCTTTAGTTGGGACTTGACTCTGGACTTGTCAGCCTTAACTTGGGACTTGACTCTGGACTTTTCAGTCTTTAGTTGGGACTTGACTCTGGACTTGTCAGTCTTTAGTTGGGACTTGACTCAGGACTTGTCAGTCTTTAGTTGGGACTTGACTCTGGACTTGTGAGTCTTTAGTTGGGACTTGACTCAGGACTTGTCAGTCTTTAGTTGGGACTTGACTCTGGACTTGTGAGTCTTTAGTTGGGACTTGACTCAGGACTTGTCAGCCTTAACTTGGGAATTGACTCTGGACTTTTCAGTCTTTAGTTGGGACTTGACTCTGGACTTGTCAGTCTTTAGTTGGGACTTGACTCTGGACTTGTCAGTCTTTACTTGGGACTTGACTCAGGACTTGTCAGTCTTTAGTTGGGACTTGACTCAGGACTTGTCAGCCTTTACTTGGGACTTGACTCAGGACTTGTCAGTCTTTAGTTGGGACTTGACTCAGGACTTGTCAGCCTTAACTTGGGACTTGACTCTGGACTTTTCAGTCTTTAGTTGGGACTTGACTCTGGACTTGTCAGTCTTTAGTTGGGACTTGACTCTGGACTTGTCAGTCTTTACTTGGGACTTGACTCAGGACTTGTCAGTCTTTAGTTGGGACTTGACTCAAGACTTGTCAGTCTTTAGTTAGGACTTGACTCAGGACTTGTCAGTCTTTAGTTGGGACTTGACTCTGGACTTGTCAGTCTTTAGTTGGGACTTGACTCAGGACTTGTCAGTCTTTAGTTGGGACTTGACTCAGGACTTGTCAGTCTTTAGTTGGGACTTGACTCTGGACTTTTCAGTCTTTAGTTGGGACTTGACTCTGGACTTGTCAGTCTTTACTTGGGACTTGACTTAGGACTTGTCAGTCTTTAGCTGGGACTTGACTCAGGACTTGTCAGTCTTTAGTTGGGACTTGACTCAAGACTTGTCAGTCTTTAGTTGGGACTTGACTCTGGACTTGTCAGTCTTTAGTTGGGACTTGACTCTGGGCTTGTCAGCCTTTACTTGGGACTTGACTCAGGACTTGTCAGTCTTTAGTTGGGACTTGACTCAGGACTTGTCAGTCTTTAGTTGGGACTTGACTCTGGACTTGTCAGTCTTTACTTGGGACTTGACTCAGGACTTGTCAGTCTTTAGTTGGGACTTGACTCAGGACTTGTCAGTCTTTAGTTGGGACTTGACTCTGGACTTGTCAGTCTTTACTTGGGACTTGACTCAGGACTTGTCAGTCTTTAGTTGGGACTTGACTCAGGACTTGTCAGTCTTTAGTTGGGACTTGACTCTGGACTTGTCAGCCTTTACTTGGGACTTGACTCAGGACTTGTCAGTCTTTAGTTGGGACTTGACTCAGGACTTGTCAGCCTTAACTTGGGACTTGACTGGACTTTTCAGTCTTTAGTTGGGACTTGACTCTGGACTTGTCAGTCTTTAGTTGGGACTTGACTCTGGACTTGTCAGTCTTTCCTTGGGACTTGACTCAGGACTTGTCAGTCTTTAGTTGGGACTTGACTCTGGACTTGTGAGTCTTTAGTTGGGACTTGACTCAGGACTTGTCAGCCTTAACTTGGGACTTGACTGGACTTTTCAGTCTTTAGTTGGGACTTGACTCTGGACTTGTCAGTCTTTAGTTGGGACTTGACTCTGGACTTGTCAGTCTTTCCTTGGGACTTGACTCAGGACTTGTCAGTCTTTAGTTGGGACTTGACTCTGGACTTGTGAGTCTTTAGTTGGGACTTGACTCTGGACTTGTCAGCCTTAACTTGGGACTTGACTCTGGACTTTTCAGTCTTTAGTTGGGACTTGACTCTGGACTTGTCAGTCTTTAGTTGGGACTTGACTCAGGACTTGTCAGTCTTTAGTTGGGACTTGACTCTGGACTTGTGAGTCTTTAGTTGGGACTTGACTCAGGACTTGTCAGTCTTTAGTTGGGACTTGACTCTGGACTTGTGAGTCTTTAGTTGGGACTTGACTCAGGACTTGTCAGCCTTAACTTGGGAATTGACTCTGGACTTTTCAGTCTTTAGTTGGGACTTGACTCTGGACTTGTCAGTCTTTAGTTGGGACTTGACTCTGGACTTGTCAGTCTTTACTTGGGACTTGACTCAGGACTTGTCAGTCTTTAGTTGGGACTTGACTCAGGACTTGTCAGCCTTAACTTGGGACTTGACTCTGGACTTTTCAGTCTTTAGTTGGGACTTGACTCTGGACTTGTCAGTCTTTAGTTGGGACTTGACTCTGGACTTGTCAGTCTTTACTTGGGACTTGACTCAGGACTTGTCAGTCTTTAGTTGGGACTTGACTCAAGACTTGTCAGTCTTTAGTTAGGACTTGACTCAGGACTTGTCAGTCTTTAGTTGGGACTTGACTCTGGACTTGTCAGTCTTTAGTTGGGACTTGACTCAGGACTTGTCAGTCTTTAGTTGGGACTTGACTCAGGACTTGTCAGTCTTTAGTTGGGACTTGACTCTGGACTTTTCAGTCTTTAGTTGGGACTTGACTCTGGACTTGTCAGTCTTTACTTGGGACTTGACTTAGGACTTGTCAGTCTTTAGCTGGGACTTGACTCAGGACTTGTCAGTCTTTAGTTGGGACTTGACTCAAGACTTGTCAGTCTTTAGTTGGGACTTGACTCTGGACTTGTCAGTCTTTAGTTGGGACTTGACTCTGGGCTTGTCAGCCTTTACTTGGGACTTGACTCAGGACTTGTCAGTCTTTAGTTGGGACTTGACTCAGGACTTGTCAGTCTTTAGTTGGGACTTGACTCTGGACTTGTCAGTCTTTACTTGGGACTTGACTCAGGACTTGTCAGTCTTTAGTTGGGACTTGACTCAGGACTTGTCAGTCTTTAGTTGGGACTTGACTCTGGACTTGTCAGTCTTTACTTGGGACTTGACTCAGGACTTGTCAGTCTTTAGTTGGGACTTGACTCAGGACTTGTCAGTCTTTAGTTGGGACTTGACTCTGGACTTGTCAGCCTTTACTTGGGACTTGACTCAGGACTTGTCAGTCTTTAGTTGGGACTTGACTCAGGACTTGTCAGCCTTAACTTGGGACTTGACTGGACTTTTCAGTCTTTAGTTGGGACTTGACTCTGGACTTGTCAGTCTTTAGTTGGGACTTGACTCTGGACTTGTCAGTCTTTCCTTGGGACTTGACTCAGGACTTGTCAGTCTTTAGTTGGGACTTGACTCTGGACTTGTGAGTCTTTAGTTGGGACTTGACTCTGGACTTGTCAGCCTTAACTTGGGACTTGACTCTGGACTTTTCAGTCTTTAGTTGGGACTTGACTCTGGACTTGTCAGTCTTTAGTTGGGACTTGACTCAGGACTTGTCAGTCTTTAGTTGGGACTTGACTCTGGACTTGTGAGTCTTTAGTTGGGACTTGACTCAGGACTTGTCAGTCTTTAGTTGGGACTTGACTCTGGACTTGTGAGTCTTTAGTTGGGACTTGACTCAGGACTTGTCAGCCTTAACTTGGGACTTGACTCTGGACTTTTCAGTCTTTAGTTGGGACTTGACTCTGGACTTGTCAGTCTTTAGTTGGGACTTGACTCTGGACTTGTCAGTCTTTACTTGGGACTTGACTCTGGACTTGTCAGTCTTTAGTTGGGACTTGACTCAGGACTTGTCAGCCTTAACTTGGGACTTGACTCTGGACTTTTCAGTCTTTAGTTGGGACTTGACTCTGGACTTGTCAGTCTTTAGTTGGGACTTGACTCTGGACTTGTCAGTCTTTACTTGGGACTTGACTCAGGACTTGTCAGTCTTTAGTTGGGACTTGACTCAAGACTTGTCAGTCTTTAGTTAGGACTTGACTCAGGACTTGTCAGTCTTTAGTTGGGACTTGACTCTGGACTTGTCAGTCTTTAGTTGGGACTTGACTCAGGACTTGTCAGTCTTTAGTTGGGACTTGACTCAGGACTTGTCAGTCTTTAGTTGGGACTTGACTCTGGACTTTTCAGTCTTTAGTTGGGACTTGACTCTGGACTTGTCAGTCTTTACTTGGGACTTGACTTAGGACTTGTCAGTCTTTAGCTGGGACTTGACTCAGGACTTGTCAGTCTTTAGTTGGGACTTGACTCAAGACTTGTCAGTCTTTAGTTGGGACTTGACTCTGGACTTGTCAGTCTTTAGTTGGGACTTGACTCTGGGCTTGTCAGCCTTTACTTGGGACTTGACTCAGGACTTGTCAGTCTTTAGTTGGGACTTGACTCAGGACTTGTCAGTCTTTAGTTGGGACTTGACTCTGGACTTGTCAGTCTTTACTTGGGACTTGACTCAGGACTTGTCAGTCTTTAGTTGGGACTTGACTCAGGACTTGTCAGTCTTTAGTTGGGACTTGACTCTGGACTTGTCAGCCTTTACTTGGGACTTGACTCAGGACTTGTCAGTCTTTAGTTGGGACTTGACTCAGGACTTGTCAGCCTTAACTTGGGACTTGACTGGACTTTTCAGTCTTTAGTTGGGACTTGACTCTGGACTTGTCAGTCTTTAGTTGGGACTTGACTCTGGACTTGTCAGTCTTTCCTTGGGACTTGACTCAGGACTTGTCAGTCTTTAGTTGGGACTTGACTCTGGACTTGTGAGTCTTTAGTTGGGACTTGACTCTGGACTTGTCAGCCTTAACTTGGGACTTGACTCTGGACTTTTCAGTCTTTAGTTGGGACTTGACTCTGGACTTGTCAGTCTTTAGTTGGGACTTGACTCAGGACTTGTCAGTCTTTAGTTGGGACTTGACTCTGGACTTGTGAGTCTTTAGTTGGGACTTGACTCAGGACTTGTCAGTCTTTAGTTGGGACTTGACTCTGGACTTGTGAGTCTTTAGTTGGGACTTGACTCAGGACTTGTCAGCCTTAACTTGGGACTTGACTCTGGACTTTTCAGTCTTTAGTTGGGACTTGACTCTGGACTTGTCAGTCTTTAGTTGGGACTTGACTCTGGACTTGTCAGTCTTTACTTGGGACTTGACTCAGGACTTGTCAGTCTTTAGTTGGGACTTGACTCAGGACTTGTCAGCCTTAACTTGGGACTTGACTCTGGACTTTTCAGTCTTTAGTTGGGACTTGACTCTGGACTTGTCAGTCTTTAGTTGGGACTTGACTCTGGACTTGTCAGTCTTTACTTGGGACTTGACTCAGGACTTGTCAGTCTTTAGTTGGGACTTGACTCAAGACTTGTCAGTCTTTAGTTAGGACTTGACTCAGGACTTGTCAGTCTTTAGTTGGGACTTGACTCTGGACTTGTCAGTCTTTAGTTGGGACTTGACTCAGGACTTGTCAGTCTTTAGTTGGGACTTGACTCAGGACTTGTCAGTCTTTAGTTGGGACTTGACTCTGGACTTGTGAGTCTTTAGTTGGGACTTGACTCTGGACTTGTCAGCCTTAACTTGGGACTTGACTCTGGACTTTTCAGTCTTTAGTTGGGACTTGACTCTGGACTTGTCAGTCTTTAGTTGGGACTTGACTCTGGACTTGTCAGTCTTTACTTGGGACTTGACTCAGGACTTGTCAGTCTTTAGCTGTGACTTGACTCAGGACTTGTCAGTCTTTAGTTGGGACTTGACTCTGGACTTGTGAGTCTTTAGTTGGGACTTGACTCAGGACTTGTCAGTCTTTAGTTGGGACTTGACTCTGGACTTGTGAGTCTTTAGTTGGGACTTGACTCAGGACTTGTCAGTCTTTAGTTGGGACTTGACTCTGGACTTGTGAGTCTTTAGTTGGGACTTGACTCAGGACTTGTCAGCCTTAACTTGGGACTTGACTCTGGACTTTTCAGTCTTTAGTTGGGACTTGACTCTGGACTTGTCAGTCTTCAGTTGGGACTTGACTCTGGACTTGTCAGTCTTTACTTGGGACTTGACTCAGGACTTGTCAGTCTTTAGCTGGGACTTGACTCAGGACTTGTCAGTCTTTAGTTGGGACTTGACTCAAGACTTGTCAGTCTTTAGTTGGGACTTGACTCTGGACTTGTCAGTCTTTAGTTGGGACTTTACTCTGGGCTTGTCAGCCTTTACTTGGGACTTGACTCAGGACTTGTCAGTCTTTAGTTGGGACTTGACTCAGGACTTGTCAGTCTTTAGTTGGGACTTGACTCTGGACTTGTCAGTCTTTACTTGGGACTTGACTCAGGACTTGTCAGTCTTTAGTTGGGACTTGACTCTGGACTTGTCAGCCTTTACTTGGGACTTGACTCAGGACTTTTCAGTCTTTAGTTGGGACTTGACTCTGGACTTGTCAGTCTTTAGTTGGGACTTGACTCTGGACTTGTCAGTCTTTACTTGGGACTTGACTCAGGACTTGTCAGTCTTTAGTTGGGACTTGACTCAGGACTTGTCAGTCTTTAGTTGGGACTTGACTCTGGACTTGTCAGCCTTAACTTGGGACTTGACTCTGGACTTTTCAGTCTTTAGTTGGGACTTGACTCTGGACTTGTCAGTCTTCAGTTGGGACTTGACTCTGGACTTGTCAGTCTTTACTTGGGACTTGACTCAGGATTTGTCAGTCTTTAGCTGGGACTTGACTCAGGACTTGTCAGTCTTTAGTTGGGACTTGACTCAAGACTTGTCAGTCTTTAGTTGGGACTTGACTCTGGACTTGTCAGTCTTTAGTTGGGACTTTACTCTGGGCTTGTCAGCCTTTACTTGGGACTTGACTCAGGACTTGTCAGTCTTTAGTTGGGACTTGACTCAGGACTTGTCAGTCTTTAGTTGGGACTTGACTCTGGACTTGTCAGTCTTTACTTGGGACTTGACTCAGGACTTGTCAGTCTTTAGTTGGGACTTGACTCAGGACTTGTCAGTCTTTAGTTGGGACTTGACTCTGGACTTGTCAGCCTTTACTTGGGACTTGACTCAGGACTTGTCAGTCTTTAGTTGGGACTTGACTCAGGACTTGTCAGCCTTAACTTGGGACTTGACTCTGGACTTTTCAGTCTTTAGTTGGGACTTGACTCTGGACTTGTCAGTCTTTAGTTAGGACTTGACTCAGGACTTGTCAGTCTTTAGTTGGGACTTGACTCAGGACTTGTCAGTCTTTAGTTGGGACTTGACTCAGGACTTGTCAGTCTTTAGTTGGGACTTGACTCTGGACTTGTGAGTCTTTAGTTGGGACTTGACTCTGGACTTGTCAGCCTTAACTTGGGACTTGACTCTGGACTTTTCAGTCTTTAGTTGGGACTTGACTCTGGACTTGTCAGTCTTTAGTTGGGACTTGACTCTGGACTTGTCAGTCTTTACTTGGGACTTGACTCAGGACTTGTCAGTCTTTAGCTGTGACTTGACTCAGGACTTGTCAGTCTTTAGTTGGGACTTGACTCTGGACTTGTGAGTCTTTAGTTGGGACTTGACTCAGGACTTGTCAGTCTTTAGTTGGGACTTGACTCTGGACTTGTGAGTCTTTAGTTGGGACTTGACTCAGGACTTGTCAGCCTTAACTTGGGACTTGACTCTGGACTTTTCAGTCTTTAGTTGGGACTTGACTCTGGACTTGTCAGTCTTCAGTTGGGACTTGACTCTGGACTTGTCAGTCTTTACTTGGGACTTGACTCAGGACTTGTCAGTCTTTAGCTGGGACTTGACTCAGGACTTGTCAGTCTTTAGTTGGGACTTGACTCAAGACTTGTCAGTCTTTAGTTGGGACTTGACTCTGGACTTGTGAGTCTTTAGTTGGGACTTTACTCTGGGCTTGTCAGCCTTTACTTGGGACTTGACTCAGGACTTGTCAGTCTTTAGTTGGGACTTGACTCAGGACTTGTCAGTCTTTAGTTGGGACTTGACTCTGGACTTGTCAGTCTTTACTTGGGACTTGACTCAGGACTTGTCAGTCTTTAGTTGGGACTTGACTCAGGACTTGTCAGTCTTTAGTTGGGACTTGACTCTGGACTTGTCAGCCTTTACTTGGGACTTGACTCAGGACTTGTCAGTCTTTAGTTGGGACTTGACTCAGGACTTGTCAGCCTTAACTTGGGACTTGACTCTGGACTTTTCAGTCTTTAGTTGGGACTTGACTCTGGACTTGTCAGTCTTTAGTTGGGACTTGACTCTGGACTTGTCAGTCTTTACTTGGGACTTGACTCAGGACTTGTCAGTCTTTAGTTGGGACTTGACTCAGGACTTGTCAGTCTTTAGTTGGGACTTGACTCTGGACTTGTCAGTCTTTAGTTGGGACTTGACTCAGGACTTGTCAGTCTTTAGTTGGGACTTGACTCTGGACTTGTCAGTCTTTAGTTGGGACTTGACTCTGGACTTGTCAGCCTTAACTTGGGACTTGACTCTGGACTTTTCAGTCTTTAGTTGGGACTTGACTCTGGACTTGTCAGTCTTTAGTTGGGACTTGACTCAGGACTTGTCAGTCTTTAGTTGGGACTTGACTCTGGACTTGTCTGCCTTTACTTGGGACTTGACTCAGGACTTGTCAGTCTTTAGTTGGGACTTGACTCAGGACTTGTCAGCCTTAACTTGGGACTTGACTCTGGACTTTTCAGTCTTTAGTTGGGACTTGACTCTGGACTTGTCAGTCTTTAGTTGGGACTTGACTCTGGACTTGTCAGTCTTTCCTTGGGACTTGACTCAGGACTTGTCAGTCTTTAGTTGGGACTTGACTCTGGACTTGTGAGTCTTTAGTTGGGACTTGACTCTGGACTTGTCAGCCTTAACTTGGGACTTGACTCTGGACTTTTCAGTCTTTAGTTGGGACTTGACTCTGAACTTGTCAGTCTTTAGTTGGGACTTGACTCTGGACTTGTCAGTCTTTACTTGGGACTTGACTCAGGACTTGTCAGTCTTTAGCTGGGACTTGACTCAGGACTTGTCAGTCTTTAGTTGGGACTTGACTCTGGACTTGTGAGTCTTTAGTTGGGACTTGACTCAGGACTTGTCAGTCTTTAGTTGGGACTTGACTCTGGACTTGTGAGTCTTTAGTTGGGACTTGACTCAGGACTTGTCAGCCTTAACTTGGGACTTGACTCTGGACTTTTCAGTCTTTAGTTGGGACTTGACTCTGGACTTGTCAGTCTTTAGTTGGGACTTGACTCTGGACTTGTCAGTCTTTACTTGGGACTTGACTCAGGACTTGTCAGTCTTTAGTTGGGACTTGACTCTGGACTTGTCAGTCTTTACTTGGGACTTGACTCAGGACTTGTCAGTCTTTAGCTGGGACTTGACTCAGGGCTTGTCAGTCTTTAGTTGGGACTTGACTCAAGACTTGTCAGTCTTTAGTTGGGACTTGACTCAGGACTTGTCAGCCTTTACTTGGGACTTGACTCAGGACTTGTCAGTCTTTAGTTGGGACTTGACTCAGGACTTGTCAGTCTTTAGTTGGGACTTGACTCTGGACTTGTCAGCCTTTACTTGGGACTTGACTCAGGACTTGTCAGTCTTTAGTTGGGACTTGACTCAGGACTTGTCAGCCTTAACTTGGGACTTGACTCTGGACTTTTCAGTCTTTAGTTGGGACTTGACTCTGGACTTGTCAGTCTTTAGTTGGGACTTGACTCTGGACTTGTCAGTCTTTACTTGGGACTTGACTCAGGACTTGTCAGTCTTTAGTTGGGACTTGACTCAAGACTTGTCAGTCTTTAGTTAGGACTTGACTCAGGAGTTGTCAGTCTTTAGTTGGGACTTGACTCTGGACTTGTCAGTCTTTAGTTGGGACTTGACTCTGGACTTGTCAGTCTTTAGTTGGGACTTGACTCAGGACTTGTCAGTCTTTAGTTGGGACTTGACTCTGGACTTGTCAGTCTTTAGTTGGGACTTGACTCAGGACTTGTCAGTCTTTAGTTGGGACTTGACTCTGGACTTGTGAGTCTTTAGTTGGGACTTGACTCTGGACTTGTCAGCCTTAACTTGGGACTTGACTCTGGACTTTTCAGTCTTTAGTTGGGACTTGACTCTGGACTTGTCAGTCTTTAGTTGGGACTTGACTCTGGACTTGTCAGTCTTTACTTGGGACTTGACTCAGGACTTGTCAGTCTTTAGTTGTGACTTGACTCAGGACTTGTCAGTCTTTAGTTGGGACTTGACTCTGGACTTGTGAGTCTTTAGTTGGGACTTGACTCAGGACTTGTCAGTCTTTATTTGGGACTTGACTCTGGACTTTTCAGTCTTTAGTTGGGACTTGACTCTGGACTTGTCAGTCTTTAGTTGGGACTTGACTCTGGACTTGTCAGTCTTTACTTGGGACTTGACTTAGGACTTGTCAGTCTTTAGCTGGGACTTGACTCAGGACTTGTCAGTCTTTAGTTGGGACTTGACTCAAGACTTGTCAGTCTTTAGTTGGGACTTGACTCTGGACTTGTCAGTCTTTAGTTGGGACTTGACTCTGGGCTTGTCAGCCTTTACTTGGGACTTGACTCAGGACTTGTCAGTCTTTAGTTGGGACTTGACTCAGGACTTGTCAGTCTTTAGTTGGGACTTGACTCTGGACTTGTCAGTCTTTACTTGGGACTTGACTCAGGACTTGTCAGTCTTTAGTTGGGACTTGACTCAGGACTTGTCAGTCTTTAGTTGGGACTTGACTCTGGACTTGTCAGCCTTTACTTGGGACTTGACTCAGGACTTGTCAGTCTTTAGTTGGGACTTGACTCAGGACTTGTCAGCCTTAACTTGGGACTTGACTGGACTTTTCAGTCTTTAGTTGGGACTTGACTCTGGACTTGTCAGTCTTTAGTTGGGACTTGACTCTGGACTTGTCAGTCTTTCCTTGGGACTTGACTCAGGACTTGTCAGTCTTTAGTTGGGACTTGACTCTGGACTTGTGAGTCTTTAGTTGGGACTTGACTCTGGACTTGTCAGCCTTAACTTGGGACTTGACTCTGGACTTTTCAGTCTTTAGTTGGGACTTGACTCTGGACTTGTCAGTCTTTAGTTGGGACTTGACTCAGGACTTGTCAGTCTTTAGTTGGGACTTGACTCTGGACTTGTGAGTCTTTAGTTGGGACTTGACTCAGGACTTGTCAGTCTTTAGTTGGGACTTGACTCTGGACTTGTGAGTCTTTAGTTGGGACTTGACTCAGGACTTGTCAGCCTTAACTTGGGACTTGACTCTGGACTTTTCAGTCTTTAGTTGGGACTTGACTCTGGACTTGTCAGTCTTTAGTTGGGACTTGACTCTGGACTTGTCAGTCTTTACTTGGGACTTGACTCAGGACTTGTCAGTCTTTAGTTGGGACTTGACTCAGGACTTGTCAGCCTTAACTTGGGACTTGACTCTGGACTTTTCAGTCTTTAGTTGGGACTTGACTCTGGACTTGTCAGTCTTTAGTTGGGACTTGACTCTGGACTTGTCAGTCTTTACTTGGGACTTGACTCAGGACTTGTCAGTCTTTAGTTGGGACTTGACTCAAGACTTGTCAGTCTTTAGTTAGGACTTGACTCAGGACTTGTCAGTCTTTAGTTGGGACTTGACTCTGGACTTGTCAGTCTTTAGTTGGGACTTGACTCAGGACTTGTCAGTCTTTAGTTGGGACTTGACTCAGGACTTGTCAGTCTTTAGTTGGGACTTGACTCTGGACTTGTCAGTCTTTACTTGGGACTTGACTTAGGACTTGTCAGTCTTTAGCTGGGACTTGACTCAGGACTTGTCAGTCTTTAGTTGGGACTTGACTCAAGACTTGTCAGTCTTTAGTTGGGACTTGACTCTGGACTTGTCAGTCTTTAGTTGGGACTTGACTCTGGGCTTGTCAGCCTTTACTTGGGACTTGACTCAGGACTTGTCAGTCTTTAGTTGGGACTTGACTCAGGACTTGTCAGTCTTTAGTTGGGACTTGACTCTGGACTTGTCAGTCTTTACTTGGGACTTGACTCAGGACTTGTCAGTCTTTAGTTGGGACTTGACTCAGGACTTGTCAGTCTTTAGTTGGGACTTGACTCTGGACTTGTCAGCCTTTACTTGGGACTTGACTCAGGACTTGTCAGTCTTTAGTTGGGACTTGACTCAGGACTTGTCAGCCTTAACTTGGGACTTGACTGGACTTTTCAGTCTTTAGTTGGGACTTGACTCTGGACTTGTCAGTCTTTAGTTGGGACTTGACTCTGGACTTGTCAGTCTTTCCTTGGGACTTGACTCAGGACTTGTCAGTCTTTAGTTGGGACTTGACTCTGGACTTGTGAGTCTTTAGTTGGGACTTGACTCTGGACTTGTCAGCCTTAACTTGGGACTTGACTCTGGACTTTTCAGTCTTTAGTTGGGACTTGACTCTGGACTTGTCAGTCTTTAGTTGGGACTTGACTCAGGACTTGTCAGTCTTTAGTTGGGACTTGACTCTGGACTTGTGAGTCTTTAGTTGGGACTTGACTCAGGACTTGTCAGTCTTTAGTTGGGACTTGACTCTGGACTTGTGAGTCTTTAGTTGGGACTTGACTCAGGACTTGTCAGCCTTAACTTGGGACTTGACTCTGGACTTTTCAGTCTTTAGTTGGGACTTGACTCTGGACTTGTCAGTCTTTAGTTGGGACTTGACTCTGGACTTGTCAGTCTTTACTTGGGACTTGACTCAGGACTTGTCAGTCTTTAGTTGGGACTTGACTCAGGACTTGTCAGCCTTAACTTGGGACTTGACTCTGGACTTTTCAGTCTTTAGTTGGGACTTGACTCTGGACTTGTCAGTCTTTAGTTGGGACTTGACTCTGGACTTGTCAGTCTTTACTTGGGACTTGACTCAGGACTTGTCAGTCTTTAGTTGGGACTTGACTCAAGACTTGTCAGTCTTTAGTTAGGACTTGACTCAGGACTTGTCAGTCTTTAGTTGGGACTTGACTCTGGACTTGTCAGTCTTTAGTTGGGACTTGACTCAGGACTTGTCAGTCTTTAGTTGGGACTTGACTCAGGACTTGTCAGTCTTTAGTTGGGACTTGACTCTGGACTTGTGAGTCTTTAGTTGGGACTTGAGTCTGGACTTGTCAGCCTTAACTTGGGACTTGACTCTGGACTTTTCAGTCTTTAGTTGGGACTTGACTCTGGACTTGTCAGTCTTTAGTTGGGACTTGACTCTGGACTTGTCAGTCTTTACTTGGGACTTGACTCAGGACTTGTCAGTCTTTAGCTGTGACTTGACTCAGGACTTGTCAGTCTTTAGTTGGGACTTGACTCTGGACTTGTGAGTCTTTAGTTGGGACTTGACTCAGGACTTGTCAGTCTTTAGTTGGGACTTGACTCTGGACTTGTGAGTCTTTAGTTGGGACTTGACTCAGGACTTGTCAGCCTTAACTTGGGACTTGACTCTGGACTTTTCAGTCTTTAGTTGGGACTTGACTCTGGACTTGTCAGTCTTCAGTTGGGACTTGACTCTGGACTTGTCAGTCTTTACTTGGGACTTGACTCAGGACTTGTCAGTCTTTAGCTGGGACTTGACTCAGGACTTGTCAGTCTTTAGTTGGGACTTGACTCAAGACTTGTCAGTCTTTAGTTGGGACTTGACTCTGGACTTGTCAGTCTTTAGTTGGGACTTTACTCTGGGCTTGTCAGCCTTTACTTGGGACTTGACTCAGGACTTGTCAGTCTTTAGTTGGGACTTGACTCAGGACTTGTCAGTCTTTAGTTGGGACTTGACTCTGGACTTGTCAGTCTTTACTTGGGACTTGACTCAGGACTTGTCAGTCTTTAGTTGGGACTTGACTCAGGACTTGTCAGTCTTTAGTTGGGACTTGACTCTGGACTTGTCAGTCTTTACTTGGGACTTGACTCAGGACTTGTCAGTCTTTAGTTGGGACTTGACTCAGGACTTGTCAGTCTTTAGTTGGGACTTGACTCTGGACTTGTCAGCCTTTACTTGGGACTTGACTCAGGACTTGTCAGTCTTTAGTTGGGACTTGACTCAGGACTTGTCAGCCTTAACTTGGGACTTGACTGGACTTTTCAGTCTTTAGTTGGGACTTGACTCTGGACTTGTCAGTCTTTAGTTGGGACTTGACTCTGGACTTGTCAGTCTTTCCTTGGGACTTGACTCAGGACTTGTCAGTCTTTAGTTGGGACTTGACTCTGGACTTGTGAGTCTTTAGTTGGGACTTGACTCTGGACTTGTCAGCCTTAACTTGGGACTTGACTCTGGACTTTTCAGTCTTTAGTTGGGACTTGACTCTGGACTTGTCAGTCTTTAGTTGGGACTTGACTCAGGACTTGTCAGTCTTTAGTTGGGACTTGACTCTGGACTTGTGAGTCTTTAGTTGGGACTTGACTCAGGACTTGTCAGTCTTTAGTTGGGACTTGACTCTGGACTTGTGAGTCTTTAGTTGGGACTTGACTCAGGACTTGTCAGCCTTAACTTGGGACTTGACTCTGGACTTTTCAGTCTTTAGTTGGGACTTGACTCTGGACTTGTCAGTCTTTAGTTGGGACTTGACTCTGGACTTGTCAGTCTTTACTTGGGACTTGACTCAGGACTTGTCAGTCTTTAGTTGGGACTTGACTCAGGACTTGTCAGCCTTAACTTGGGACTTGACTCTGGACTTTTCAGTCTTTAGTTGGGACTTGACTCTGGACTTGTCAGTCTTTAGTTGGGACTTGACTCAGGACTTGTCAGTCTTTAGTTGGGACTTGACTCAGGACTTGTCAGTCTTTAGTTGGGACTTGACTCTGGACTTGTGAGTCTTTAGTTGGGACTTGAGTCTGGACTTGTCAGCCTTAACTTGGGACTTGACTCTGGACTTTTCAGTCTTTAGTTGGGACTTGACTCTGGACTTGTCAGTCTTTAGTTGGGACTTGACTCTGGACTTGTCAGTCTTTACTTGGGACTTGACTCAGGACTTGTCAGTCTTTAGCTGTGACTTGACTCAGGACTTGTCAGTCTTTAGTTGGGACTTGACTCTGGACTTGTGAGTCTTTAGTTGGGACTTGACTCAGGACTTGTCAGTCTTTAGTTGGGACTTGACTCTGGACTTGTGAGTCTTTAGTTGGGACTTGACTCAGGACTTGTCAGCCTTAACTTGGGACTTGACTCTGGACTTTTCAGTCTTTAGTTGGGACTTGACTCTGGACTTGTCAGTCTTCAGTTGGGACTTGACTCTGGACTTGTCAGTCTTTACTTGGGACTTGACTCAGGACTTGTCAGTCTTTAGCTGGGACTTGACTCAGGACTTGTCAGTCTTTAGTTGGGACTTGACTCAAGACTTGTCAGTCTTTAGTTGGGACTTGACTCTGGACTTGTCAGTCTTTAGTTGGGACTTTACTCTGGGCTTGTCAGCCTTTACTTGGGACTTGACTCAGGACTTGTCAGTCTTTAGTTGGGACTTGACTCAGGACTTGTCAGTCTTTAGTTGGGACTTGACTCTGGACTTGTCAGTCTTTACTTGGGACTTGACTCAGGACTTGTCAGTCTTTAGTTGGGACTTGACTCAGGACTTGTCAGTCTTTAGTTGGGACTTGACTCTGGACTTGTCAGTCTTTACTTGGGACTTGACTCAGGACTTGTCAGTCTTTAGTTGGGACTTGACTCAGGACTTGTCAGTCTTTAGTTGGGACTTGACTCTGGACTTGTCAGCCTTTACTTGGGACTTGACTCAGGACTTGTCAGTCTTTAGTTGGGACTTGACTCAGGACTTGTCAGCCTTAACTTGGGACTTGACTGGACTTTTCAGTCTTTAGTTGGGACTTGACTCTGGACTTGTCAGTCTTTAGTTGGGACTTGACTCTGGACTTGTCAGTCTTTCCTTGGGACTTGACTCAGGACTTGTCAGTCTTTAGTTGGGACTTGACTCTGGACTTGTGAGTCTTTAGTTGGGACTTGACTCTGGACTTGTCAGCCTTAACTTGGGACTTGACTCTGGACTTTTCAGTCTTTAGTTGGGACTTGACTCTGGACTTGTCAGTCTTTAGTTGGGACTTGACTCAGGACTTGTCAGTCTTTAGTTGGGACTTGACTCTGGACTTGTGAGTCTTTAGTTGGGACTTGACTCAGGACTTGTCAGTCTTTAGTTGGGACTTGACTCTGGACTTGTGAGTCTTTAGTTGGGACTTGACTCAGGACTTGTCAGCCTTAACTTGGGACTTGACTCTGGACTTTTCAGTCTTTAGTTGGGACTTGACTCTGGACTTGTCAGTCTTTAGTTGGGACTTGACTCTGGACTTGTCAGTCTTTACTTGGGACTTGACTCAGGACTTGTCAGTCTTTAGTTGGGACTTGACTCAGGACTTGTCAGCCTTAACTTGGGACTTGACTCTGGACTTTTCAGTCTTTAGTTGGGACTTGACTCTGGACTTGTCAGTCTTTAGTTGGGACTTGACTCTGGACTTGTCAGTCTTTACTTGGGACTTGACTCAGGACTTGTCAGTCTTTAGTTGGGACTTGACTCAAGACTTGTCAGTCTTTAGTTAGGACTTGACTCAGGACTTGTCAGTCTTTAGTTGGGACTTGACTCTGGACTTGTCAGTCTTTAGTTGGGACTTGACTCAGGACTTGTCAGTCTTTAGTTGGGACTTGACTCAGGACTTGTCAGTCTTTAGTTGGGACTTGACTCTGGACTTTTCAGTCTTTAGTTGGGACTTGACTCTGGACTTGTCAGTCTTTACTTGGGACTTGACTTAGGACTTGTCAGTCTTTAGCTGGGACTTGACTCAGGACTTGTCAGTCTTTAGTTGGGACTTGACTCAAGACTTGTCAGTCTTTAGTTGGGACTTGACTCTGGACTTGTCAGTCTTTAGTTGGGACTTGACTCTGGGCTTGTCAGCCTTTACTTGGGACTTGACTCAGGACTTGTCAGTCTTTAGTTGGGACTTGACTCAGGACTTGTCAGTCTTTAGTTGGGACTTGACTCTGGACTTGTCAGTCTTTACTTGGGACTTGACTCAGGACTTGTCAGTCTTTAGTTGGGACTTGACTCAGGACTTGTCAGTCTTTAGTTGGGACTTGACTCTGGACTTGTCAGCCTTTACTTGGGACTTGACTCAGGACTTGTCAGTCTTTAGTTGGGACTTGACTCAGGACTTGTCAGCCTTAACTTGGGACTTGACTGGACTTTTCAGTCTTTAGTTGGGACTTGACTCTGGACTTGTCAGTCTTTAGTTGGGACTTGACTCTGGACTTGTCAGTCTTTCCTTGGGACTTGACTCAGGACTTGTCAGTCTTTAGTTGGGACTTGACTCAGGACTTGTCAGTCTTTAGTTGGGACTTGACTCAAGACTTGTCAGTCTTTAGTTAGGACTTGACTCAGGACTTGTCAGTCTTTAGTTGGGACTTGACTCTGGACTTGTCAGTCTTTAGTTGGGACTTGACTCAGGACTTGTCAGTCTTTAGTTGGGACTTGACTCTGGACTTGTCAGTCTTTCCTTGGGACTTGACTCAGGACTTGTCAGTCTTTACTTGGGACTTGACTCAGGACTTGTCAGTCTTTAGTTGGGACTTGACTCAAGACTTGTCAGTCTTTAGTTAGGACTTGACTCAGGACTTGTCAGTCTTTAGTTGGGACTTGACTCTGGACTTGTCAGTCTTTAGTTGGGACTTGACTCAGGACTTGTCAGTCTTTAGTTGGGACTTGACTCAGGACTTGTCAGTCTTTAGTTGGGACTTGACTCTGGACTTTTCAGTCTTTAGTTGGGACTTGACTCTGGACTTGTCAGTCTTTACTTGGGACTTGACTTAGGACTTGTCAGTCTTTAGCTGGGACTTGACTCAGGACTTGTCAGTCTTTAGTTGGGACTTGACTCAAGACTTGTCAGTCTTTAGTTGGGACTTGACTCTGGACTTGTCAGTCTTTAGTTGGGACTTGACTCTGGGCTTGTCAGCCTTTACTTGGGACTTGACTCAGGACTTGTCAGTCTTTAGTTGGGACTTGACTCAGGACTTGTCAGTCTTTAGTTGGGACTTGACTCTGGACTTGTCAGTCTTTACTTGGGACTTGACTCAGGACTTGTCAGTCTTTAGTTGGGACTTGACTCAGGACTTGTCAGTCTTTAGTTGGGACTTGACTCTGGACTTGTCAGCCTTTACTTGGGACTTGACTCAGGACTTGTCAGTCTTTAGTTGGGACTTGACTCAGGACTTGTCAGCCTTAACTTGGGACTTGACTGGACTTTTCAGTCTTTAGTTGGGACTTGACTCTGGACTTGTCAGTCTTTAGTTGGGACTTGACTCTGGACTTGTCAGTCTTTCCTTGGGACTTGACTCAGGACTTGTCAGTCTTTAGTTGGGACTTGACTCTGGACTTGTGAGTCTTTAGTTGGGACTTGACTCTGGACTTGTCAGCCTTAACTTGGGACTTGACTCTGGACTTTTCAGTCTTTAGTTGGGACTTGACTCTGGACTTGTCAGTCTTTAGTTGGGACTTGACTCAGGACTTGTCAGTCTTTAGTTGGGACTTGACTCTGGACTTGTGAGTCTTTAGTTGGGACTTGACTCAGGACTTGTCAGTCTTTAGTTGGGACTTGACTCTGGACTTGTGAGTCTTTAGTTGGGACTTGACTCAGGACTTGTCAGCCTTAACTTGGGACTTGACTCTGGACTTTTCAGTCTTTAGTTGGGACTTGACTCTGGACTTGTCAGTCTTTAGTTGGGACTTGACTCTGGACTTGTCAGTCTTTACTTGGGACTTGACTCAGGACTTGTCAGTCTTTAGTTGGGACTTGACTCAGGACTTGTCAGCCTTAACTTGGGACTTGACTCTGGACTTTTCAGTCTTTAGTTGGGACTTGACTCTGGACTTGTCAGTCTTTACTTGGGACTTGACTCAGGACTTGTCAGTCTTTAGTTGGGACTTGACTCAAGACTTGTCAGTCTTTAGTTAGGACTTGACTCAGGACTTGTCAGTCTTTAGTTGGGACTTGACTCTGGACTTGTCAGTCTTTAGTTGGGACTTGACTCAGGACTTGTCAGTCTTTAGTTGGGACTTGACTCAGGACTTGTCAGTCTTTAGTTGGGACTTGACTCTGGACTTGTGAGTCTTTAGTTGGGACTTGACTCTGGACTTGTCAGCCTTAACTTGGGACTTGACTCTGGACTTTTCAGTCTTTAGTTGGGACTTGACTCTGGACTTGTCAGTCTTTAGTTGGGACTTGACTCTGGACTTGTCAGTCTTTACTTGGGACTTGACTCAGGACTTGTCAGTCTTTAGCTGTGACTTGACTCAGGACTTGTCAGTCTTTAGTTGGGACTTGACTCTGGACTTGTGAGTCTTTAGTTGGGACTTGACTCAGGACTTGTCAGTCTTTAGTTGGGACTTGACTCTGGACTTGTGAGTCTTTAGTTGGGACTTGACTCAGGACTTGTCAGCCTTAACTTGGGACTTGACTCTGGACTTTTCAGTCTTTAGTTGGGACTTGACTCTGGACTTGTCAGTCTTCAGTTGGGACTTGACTCTGGACTTGTCAGTCTTTACTTGGGACTTGACTCAGGACTTGTCAGTCTTTAGCTGGGACTTGACTCAGGACTTGTCAGTCTTTAGTTGGGACTTGACTCAAGACTTGTCAGTCTTTAGTTGGGACTTGACTCTGGACTTGTCAGTCTTTAGTTGGGACTTTACTCTGGGCTTGTCAGCCTTTACTTGGGACTTGACTCAGGACTTGTCAGTCTTTAGTTGGGACTTGACTCAGGACTTGTCAGTCTTTAGTTGGGACTTGACTCTGGACTTGTCAGTCTTTACTTGGGACTTGACTCAGGACTTGTCAGTCTTTAGTTGGGACTTGACTCAGGACTTGTCAGTCTTTAGTTGGGACTTGACTCTGGACTTGTCAGCCTTTACTTGGGACTTGACTCAGGACTTGTCAGTCTTTAGTTGGGACTTGACTCAGGACTTGTCAGCCTTAACTTGGGACTTGACTCTGGACTTTTCAGTCTTTAGTTGGGACTTGACTCTGGACTTGTCAGTCTTTAGTTGGGACTTGACTCTGGACTTGTCAGTCTTTACTTGGGACTTGACTCAGGACTTGTCAGTCTTTAGTTGGGACTTGACTCAGGACTTGTCAGTCTTTAGTTGGGACTTGACTCTGGACTTGTCAGCCTTAACTTGGGACTTGACTCTGGACTTTTCAGTCTTTAGTTGGGACTTGACTCTGGACTTGTCAGTCTTCAGTTGGGACTTGACTCTGGACTTGTCAGTCTTTACTTGGGACTTGACTCAGGACTTGTCAGTCTTTAGCTGGGACTTGACTCAGGACTTGTCAGTCTTTAGTTGGGACTTGACTCAAGACTTGTCAGTCTTTAGTTGGGACTTGACTCTGGACTTGTCAGTCTTTAGTTGGGACTTTACTCTGGGCTTGTCAGCCTTTACTTGGGACTTGACTCAGGACTTGTCAGTCTTTAGTTGGGACTTGACTCAGGACTTGTCAGTCTTTAGTTGGGACTTGACTCTGGACTTGTCAGTCTTTACTTGGGACTTGACTCAGGACTTGTCAGTCTTTAGTTGGGACTTGACTCAGGACTTGTCAGTCTTTAGTTGGGACTTGACTCTGGACTTGTCAGCCTTTACTTGGGACTTGACTCAGGACTTGTCAGTCTTTAGTTGGGACTTGACTCAGGACTTGTCAGCCTTAACTTGGGACTTGACTCTGGACTTTTCAGTCTTTAGTTGGGACTTGACTCTGGACTTGTCAGTCTTTAGTTAGGACTTGACTCAGGACTTGTCAGTCTTTAGTTGGGACTTGACTCAGGACTTGTCAGTCTTTAGTTGGGACTTGACTCAGGACTTGTCAGTCTTTAGTTGGGACTTGACTCTGGACTTGTGAGTCTTTAGTTGGGACTTGACTCTGGACTTGTCAGCCTTAACTTGGGACTTGACTTTGGACTTTTCAGTCTTTAGTTGGGACTTGACTCTGGACTTGTCAGTCTTTAGTTGGGACTTGACTCTGGACTTGTCAGTCTTTACTTGGGACTTGACTCAGGACTTGTCAGTCTTTAGCTGTGACTTGACTCAGGACTTGTCAGTCTTTAGTTGGGACTTGACTCTGGACTTGTGAGTCTTTAGTTGGGACTTGACTCAGGACTTGTCAGTCTTTAGTTGGGACTTGACTCTGGACTTGTGAGTCTTTAGTTGGGACTTGACTCAGGACTTGTCAGCCTTAACTTGGGACTTGACTCTGGACTTTTCAGTCTTTAGTTGGGACTTGACTCTGGACTTGTCAGTCTTCAGTTGGGACTTGACTCTGGACTTGTCAGTCTTTACTTGGGACTTGACTCAGGACTTGTCAGTCTTTAGCTGGGACTTGACTCAGGACTTGTCAGTCTTTAGTTGGGACTTGACTCAAGACTTGTCAGTCTTTAGTTGGGACTTGACTCTGGACTTGTGAGTCTTTAGTTGGGACTTTACTCTGGGCTTGTCAGCCTTTACTTGGGACTTGACTCAGGACTTGTCAGTCTTTAGTTGGGACTTGACTCAGGACTTGTCAGTCTTTAGTTGGGACTTGACTCTGGACTTGTCAGTCTTTACTTGGGACTTGACTCAGGACTTGTCAGTCTTTAGTTGGGACTTGACTCAGGACTTGTCAGTCTTTAGTTGGGACTTGACTCTGGACTTGTCAGCCTTTACTTGGGACTTGACTCAGGACTTGTCAGTCTTTAGTTGGGACTTGACTCAGGACTTGTCAGCCTTAACTTGGGACTTGACTCTGGACTTTTCAGTCTTTAGTTGGGACTTGACTCTGGACTTGTCAGTCTTTAGTTGGGACTTGACTCTGGACTTGTCAGTCTTTACTTGGGACTTGACTCAGGACTTGTCAGTCTTTAGTTGGGACTTGACTCAGGACTTGTCAGTCTTTAGTTGGGACTTGACTCTGGACTTGTCAGTCTTTAGTTGGGACTTGACTCAGGACTTGTCAGTCTTTAGTTGGGACTTGACTCTGGACTTGTCAGTCTTTAGTTGGGACTTGACTCTGGACTTGTCAGCCTTAACTTGGGACTTGACTCTGGACTTTTCAGTCTTTAGTTGGGACTTGACTCTGGACTTGTCAGTCTTTAGTTGGGACTTGACTCAGGACTTGTCAGTCTTTAGTTGGGACTTGACTCTGGACTTGTCAGCCTTTACTTGGGACTTGACTCAGGACTTGTCAGTCTTTAGTTGGGACTTGACTCAGGACTTGTCAGCCTTAACTTGGGACTTGACTCTGGACTTTTCAGTCTTTAGTTGGGACTTGACTCTGGACTTGTCAGTCTTTAGTTGGGACTTGACTCTGGACTTGTCAGTCTTTACTTGGGACTTGACTCAGGACTTGTCAGTCTTTAGTTGGGACTTGACTCAGGACTTGTCAGTCTTTAGTTGGGACTTGACTCTGGACTTGTCAGTCTTTAGTTGGGACTTGACTCTGGACTTGTCAGTCTTTAGTTGGGACTTGACTCTGGATTTGTCAGCCTTAACTTGGGACTTGACTCTGGACTTTTCAGTCTTTAGTTGGGACTTGACTCTGGACTTGTCAGTCTTTAGTTGGGACTTGACTCAGGACTTGTCAGTCTTTAGTTGGGACTTGACTCTGGACTTGTGAGTCTTTAGTTGGGACTTGACTCAGGACTTGTCAGTCTTTAGTTGGGACTTGACTCTGGACTTGTGAGTCTTTAGTTGGGACTTGACTCAGGACTTGTCAGCCTTAACTTGGGACTTGACTCTGAACTTTTCAGTCTTTAGTTGGGACTTGACTCTGGACTTGTCAGTCTTTAGTTGGGACTTGACTCTGGACTTGTCAGCCTTTACTTGGGACTTGACTCAGGACTTGTCAGTCTTTAGTTGGGACTTGACTCAGTACTTGTCAGCCTTAACTTGGGACTTGACTCTGGACTTGTCAGCCTTTACTTGGGACTTGACTCAGGACTTGTCAGTCTTTAGTTGGGACTTGACTCTGGACTTGTCAGTCTTTAGTTGGGACTTGACTCTGGACTTGTCAGTCTTTACTTGGGACTTGACTCAGGACTTGTCAGTCTTTAGTTGGGACTTGACTCAAGACTTGTCAGTCTTTAGTTAGGACTTGACTCAGGACTTGTCAGTCTTTAGTTGGGACTTGACTCTGGACTTGTCAGTCTTTAGTTGGGACTTGACTCTGGACTTGTCAGTCTTTAGTTGGGACTTGACTCAGGACTTGTCAGTCTTTAGTTGGGACTTGACTCAGGACTTGTCAGTCTTTAGTTGGGACTTGACTCTGGACTTGTCAGTCTTTAGTTGGGACTTGACTCTGGACTTGTCAGCCTTAACTTGGGACTTGACTCTGGACTTTTCAGTCTTTAGTTGGGACTTGACTCTGGACTTGTCAGTCTTTAGTTGGGACTTGACTCAGGACTTGTCAGTCTTTAGTTGGGACTTGACTCTGGACTTGTCAGCCTTTACTTGGGACTTGACTCAGGACTTGTCAGTCTTTAGTTGGGACTTGACTCAGGACTTGTCAGCCTTAACTTGGGACTTGACTCTGGACTTTTCAGTCTTTAGTTGGGACTTGACTCTGGACTTGTCAGTCTTTAGTTGGGACTTGACTCTGGACTTGTCAGTCTTTACTTGGGACTTGACTCAGGACTTGTCAGTCTTTAGTTGGGACTTGACTCAGGACTTGTCAGTCTTTAGTTGGGACTTGACTCTGGACTTGTCAGTCTTTAGTCGGGACTTGACTCTGGACTTGTCAGTCTTTAGTTGGGACTTGACTCTGGACTTGTCAGTCTTTAGTTGGGACTTGACTCTGGATTTGTCAGCCTTAACTTGGGACTTGACTCTGGACTTTTCAGTCTTTAGTTGGGACTTGACTCTGGACTTGTCAGTCTTTAGTTGGGACTTGACTCAGGACTTGTCAGTCTTTAGTTGGGACTTGACTCTGGACTTGTGAGTCTTTAGTTGGGACTTGACTCAGGACTTGTCAGTCTTTAGTTGGGACTTGACTCTGGACTTGTGAGTCTTTAGTTGGGACTTGACTCAGGACTTGTCAGCCTTAACTTGGGACTTGACTCTGGACTTTTCAGTCTTTAGTTGGGACTTGACTCTGGACTTGTCAGTCTTTAGTTGGGACTTGACTCTGGACTTGTCAGCCTTTACTTGGGACTTGACTCAGGACTTGTCAGTCTTTAGTTGGGACTTGACTCAGGACTTGTCAGCCTTAACTTGGGACTTGACTCTGGACTTGTCAGCCTTTACTTGGGACTTGACTCAGGACTTGTCAGTCTTTAGTTGGGACTTGACTCAGGACTTGTCAGCCTTAACTTGGGACTTGACTCTGGACTTTTCAGTCTTTAGTTGGGACTTGACTCTGGACTTGTCAGTCTTTAGTTGGGACTTGACTCTGGACTTGTCAGTCTTTACTTGGGACTTGACTCAGGACTTGTCAGTCTTTAGTTGGGACTTGACTCAAGACTTGTCAGTCTTTAGTTAGGACTTGACTCAGGACTTGTCAGTCTTTAGTTGGGACTTGACTCTGGACTTGTCAGTCTTTAGTTGGGACTTGACTCTGGACTTGTCAGTCTTTAGTTGGGACTTGACTCAGGACTTGTCAGTCTTTAGTTGGGACTTGACTCTGGACTTGTCAGTCTTTACTTGGGACTTGACTCAGGACTTGTCAGTCTTTAGTTGGGACTTGACTCTGGACTTGTGAGTCTTTAGTTGGGACTTGACTCTGGACTTGTCAGCCTTAACTTGGGACTTGACTCTGGACTTTTCAGTCTTTAGTTGGGACTTGACTCTGGACTTGTCAGTCTTTAGTTGGGACTTGACTCTGGACTTGTCAGTCTTTACTTGGGACTTGACTCAGGACTTGTCAGTCTTTAGCTGGACTTAACTCAGGACTTGTCAGTCTTTAGTTGGGACTTGACTCTGGACTTGTGAGTCTTTAGTTGGGACTTGACTCAGGACTTGTCAGTCTTTAGTTGGGACTTGACTCTGGACTTGTGAGTCTTTAGTTGGGACTTGACTCAGGACTTGTCAGCCTTAACTTGGGACTTGACTCTGGACTTTTCAGTCTTTAGTTGGGACTTGACTCTGGACTTGTCAGTCTTTAGTTGGGACTTGACTCTGGACTTGTCAGTCTTTACTTGGGACTTGACTTAGGACTTGTCAGTCTTTAGCTGGGACTTGACTCAGGACTTGTCAGTCTTTAGTTGGGACTTGACTCAAGACTTGTCAGTCTTTAGTTGGGACTTGACTCTGGACTTGTCAGTCTTTAGTTGGGACTTGACTCTGGGCTTGTCAGCCTTTACTTGGGACTTGACTTAGGACTTGTCAGTCTTTAGCTGGGACTTGACTCAGGACTTGTCAGTCTTTAGTTGGGACTTGACTCAAGACTTGTCAGTCTTTAGTTGGGACTTGACTCTGGACTTGTCAGTCTTTAGTTGGGACTTGACTCTGGACTTTTCAGTCTTTAGTTGGGACTTGACTCTGGACTTGTCAGTCTTTAGCTGGGACTTGACTCTGGACTTGTCAGTCTTTAGTTGGGACTTGACTCTGGACTTGTCAGTCTTTACTTGGGACTTGACTCAGGACTTGTCAGTCTTTAGCTGTGACTTGACTCAGGACTTGTCAGTCTTTAGTTGGGACTTGACTCTGGACTTGTGAGTCTTTAGTTGGGACTTGACTCAGGACTTGTCAGTCTTTAGTTGGGACTTGACTTTGGACTTGTGAGTCTTTAGTTGGGACTTGACTCAGGACTTGTCAGCCTTAACTTGGGACTTGACTCTGGACTTTTCAGTCTTTAGTTGGGACTTGACTCTGGACTTGTCAGTCTTTAGTTGGGACTTGACTCTGGACTTGTCAGTCTTTACTTGGGACTTGACTCAGGACTTGTCAGTCTTTAGCTGGGACTTGACTCAGGACTTGTCAGTCTTTAGTTGGGACTTGACTCAAGACTTGTCAGTCTTTAGTTGGGACTTGACTCTGGACTTGTCAGTCTTTAGTTGGGACTTTACTCTGGGCTTGTCAGCCTTTACTTGGGACTTGACTCAGGACTTGTCAGTCTTTAGTTGGGACTTGACTCAGGACTTGTCAGTCTTTAGTTGGGACTTGACTCTGGACTTGTCAGTCTTTAGTTGGGACTTGACTCTGGACTTGTCAGCCTTAACTTGGGACTTGACTCTGGACTTGTCAGCCTTAACTTGGGACTTGACTCTGGACTTTTCAGTCTTTAGTTGGGACTTGACTCTGGACTTGTCAGTCTTTAGTTGGGACTTGACTCTGGACTTGTCAGTCTTTACTTGGGACTTGACTCAGGACTTGTCAGTCTTTAGTTGGGACTTGACTCAAGACTTGTCAGTCTTTAGTTAGGACTTGACTCAGGACTTGTCAGTCTTTAGTTGGGACTTGACTCTGGACTTGTCAGTCTTTAGTTGGGACTTGACTCTGGACTTGTCAGTCTTTAGTTGGGACTTGACTCTGGACTTGTCAGCCTTAACTTGGGACTTGACTCTGGACTTGTCAGTCTTTAGTTGGGACTTGACTCTGGACTTGTCAGTCTTTAGTTGGGACTTGACTCAGGACTTGTCAGTCTTTAGTTGGGACTTGACTCTGGACTTGTGAGTCTTTAGTTGGGACTTGACTCAGGACTTGTCAGCCTTAACTTGGGACTTGACTCAGGACTTGTCAGTCTTTAGTTGGGACTTGACTCTGGACTTGTCAGTCTTTACTTGGGACTTGACTCAGGACTTGTCAGTCTTTAGCTGGGACTTAATTCAGGGCTTGTCAGTCTTTAGTTGGGACTTGACTCAAGACTTGTCAGTCTTTAGTTGGGACTTGACTCAGGACTTGTCAGCCTTTACTTGGGACTTGACTCAGGACTTGTCAGTCTTTAGTTGGGACTTGACTCAGGACTTGTCAGTCTTTAGTTGGGACTTGACTCTGGACTTGTCAGCCTTTACTTGGGACTTGACTCAGGACTTGTCAGTCTTTAGTTGGGACTTGACTCAGGACTTGTCAGTCTTTAGTTGGGACTTGACTCAGGACTTGTCAGCCTTAACTTGGGACTTGACTCAGGACTTGTCAGTCTTTAGTTGGGACTTGACTCTGGACTTGTGAGTCTTTAGTTGGGACTTGACTCTGGACTTGTCAGCCTTAACTTGGGACTTGACTCTGGACTTTTCAGTCTTTAGTTGGGACTTGACTCTGGACTTGTCAGTCTTTAGTTGGGACTTGACTCTGGACTTGTCAGTCTTTACTTGGGACTTGACTCAGGACTTGTCAGTCTTTAGCTGGGACTTGACTCAGGACTTGTCAGTCTTTAGTTGGGACTTGACTCTGGACTTGTGAGTCTTTAGTTGGGACTTGACTCAGGACTTGTCAGTCTTTAGTTGGGACTTGACTCTGGACTTGTGAGTCTTTAGTTGGGACTTGACTCAGGACTTGTCAGCCTTAACTTGGGACTTGACTCTGGACTTTTCAGTCTTTAGTTGGGACTTGACTCTGGACTTGTCAGTCTTCAGTTGGGACTTGACTCTGGACTTGTCAGTCTTTACTTGGGACTTGACTCAGGACTTGTCAGTCTTTAGTTGGGACTTGACTCTGGACTTGTCAGTCTTTACTTGGGACTTGACTCAGGACTTGTCAGTCTTTAGCTGGGACTTGACTCAGGGCTTGTCAGTCTTTAGTTGGGACTTGACTCAAGACTTGTCAGTCTTTAGTTGGGACTTGACTCAGGACTTGTCAGCCTTTACTTGGGACTTGACTCAGGACTTGTCAGTCTTTAGTTGGGACTTGACTCTGGACTTGTCAGTCTTTAGTTGGGACTTGACTCTGGACTTGTCAGTCTTTAGTTGGGACTTGACTCTGGACTTGTCAGTCTTTACTTGGGACTTGACTCAGGACTTGTCAGTCTTTAGCTGTGACTTGACTCAGGACTTGTCAGTCTTTAGTTGGGACTTGACTCTGGACTTGTGAGTCCTTAGTTGGGACTTGACTCAGGACTTGTCAGTCTTTAGTTGGGACATGACTCTGGACTTGTGAGTCTTTAGTTGGGACTTGACTCAGGACTTGTCAGCCTTAACTTGGGACTTGACTCTGGACTTTTCAGTCTTTAGTTGGGACTTGACTCTGGACTTGTCAGTCTTTAGTTGGGACTTGACTCTGGACTTGTCAGTCTTTACTTGGGACTTGACTTAGGACTTGTCAGTCTTTAGCTGGGACTTGACTCAGGACTTGTCAGTCTTTAGTTGGGACTTGACTCAAGACTTGTCAGTCTTTAGTTGGGACTTGACTCTGGACTTGTCAGTCTTTAGTTGGGACTTGACTCTGGGCTTGTCAGCCTTTACTTGGGACTTGACTCAGGACTTGTCAGTCTTTAGTTGGGACTTGACTCAGGACTTGTCAGTCTTTAGTTGGGACTTGACTCTGGACTTGTCAGTCTTTACTTGGGACTTGACTCAGGACTTGTCAGTCTTTAGTTGGGACTTGACTCAGGACATGTCAGTCTTTAGTTGGGACTTGACTCTGGACTTGTCAGCCTTTACTTGGGACTTGACTCAGGACTTGTCAGTCTTTAGTTGGGACTTGACTCAGGACTTGTCAGCCTTAACTTGGGACTTGACTCTGGACTTTTCAGTCTTTAGTTGGGACTTGACTCTGGACTTGTCAGTCTTTAGTTGGGACTTGACTCTGGACTTGTCAGTCTTTCCTTGGGACTTGACTCAGGACTTGTCAGTCTTTAGTTGGGACTTGACTCTGGACTTGTGAGTCTTTAGTTGGGACTTGACTCTGGACTTGTCAGCCTTAACTTGGGACTTGACTCTGGACTTTTCAGTCTTTAGTTGGGACTTGACTCTGGACTTGTCAGTTTTTAGTTGGGACTTGACTCAGGACTTGTCAGTCTTTAGTTGGGACTTGACTCTGGACTTGTGAGTCTTTAGTTGGGACTTGACTCAGGACTTGTCAGTCTTTAGTTGGGACTTGACTCTGGACTTGTGAGTCTTTAGTTGGGACTTGACTCAGGACTTGTCAGCCTTAACTTGGGACTTGACTCTGGACTTTTCAGTCTTTAGTTGGGACTTGACTCTGGACTTGTCAGTCTTTAGTTGGGACTTGACTCTGGACTTGTCAGTCTTTACTTGGGACTTGACTCAGGACTTGTCAGTCTTTAGTTGGGACTTGACTCTGGACTTGTCAGTCTTTACTTGGGACTTGACTCAGGACTTGTCAGTCTTTAGCTGGGACTTGACTCAGGGCTTGTCAGTCTTTAGTTGGGACTTGACTCAAGACTTGTCAGTCTTTAGTTGGGACTTGACTCAGGACTTGTCAGCCTTTACTTGGGACTTGACTCAGGACTTGTCAGTCTTTAGTTGGGACTTGACTCAGGACTTGTCAGTCTTTAGTTGGGACTTGACTCTGGACTTGTCAGCCTTTACTTGGGACTTGACTCAGGACTTGTCAGTCTTTAGTTGGGACTTGACTCAGGACTTGACAGCCTTAACTTGGGACTTGACTCTGGACTTTTCAGTCTTTAGTTGGGACTTGACTCTGGACTTGTCAGTCTTGGGACTTGACTCTGGACTTGTCAGTCTTTACTTGGGACTTGACTCAGGACTTGTCAGTCTTTAGTTGGGACTTGACTCAAGACTTGTCAGTCTTTAGTTAGGACTTGACTCTGGACTTGTCAGTCTTTAGTTGGGACTTGACTCTGGACTTGTCAGTCTTTACTTGGGACTTGACTCAGGACTTGTCAGTCTTTAGCTGGGACTTGACTCAGGGCTTGTCAGTCTTTAGTTGGGACTTGACTCAAGACTTGTCAGTCTTTAGTTGGGACTTGACTCAGGACTTGTCAGCCTTTACTTGGGACTTGACTCAGGACTTGTCAGTCTTTAGTTGGGACTTGACTCAGGACTTGTCAGTCTTTAGTTGGGACTTGACTCAAGACTTGTCAGTCTTTAGTTGGGACTTGACTCTGGACTTGTCAGTCTTTAGTTGGGACTTGACTCTGGGCTTGTCAGCCTTTACTTGGGACTTGACTCAGGACTTGTCAGTCTTTAGTTGGGACTTGACTCAGGACTTGTCAGTCTTTAGTTGGGACTTGACTCTGGACTTGTCAGTCTTTACTTGGGACTTGACTCAGGACTTGTCAGTCTTTAGTTGGGACTTGACTCAGGACATGTCAGTCTTTAGTTGGGACTTGACTCTGGACTTGTCAGCCTTTACTTGGGACTTGACTCAGGACTTGTCAGTCTTTAGTTGGGACTTGACTCAGGACTTGTCAGCCTTAACTTGGGACTTGACTCTGGACTTTTCAGTCTTTAGTTGGGACTTGACTCTGGACTTGTCAGTCTTTAGTTGGGACTTGACTCTGGACTTGTCAGTCTTTCCTTGGGACTTGACTCAGGACTTGTCAGTCTTTAGTTGGGACTTGACTCTGGACTTGTGAGTCTTTAGTTGGGACTTGACTCTGGACTTGTCAGCCTTAACTTGGGACTTGACTCTGGACTTTTCAGTCTTTAGTTGGGACTTGACTCTGGACTTGTCAGTTTTTAGTTGGGACTTGACTCAGGACTTGTCAGTCTTTAGTTGGGACTTGACTCTGGACTTGTGAGTCTTTAGTTGGGACTTGACTCAGGACTTGTCAGTCTTTAGTTGGGACTTGACTCTGGACTTGTGAGTCTTTAGTTGGGACTTGACTCAGGACTTGTCAGCCTTAACTTGGGACTTGACTCTGGACTTTTCAGTCTTTAGTTGGGACTTGACTCTGGACTTGTCAGTCTTTAGTTGGGACTTGACTCTGGACTTGTCAGTCTTTACTTGGGACTTGACTCAGGACTTGTCAGTCTTTAGTTGGGACTTGACTCTGGACTTGTCAGTCTTTACTTGGGACTTGACTCAGGACTTGTCAGTCTTTAGCTGGGACTTGACTCAGGGCTTGTCAGTCTTTAGTTGGGACTTGACTCAAGACTTGTCAGTCTTTAGTTGGGACTTGACTCAGGACTTGTCAGCCTTTACTTGGGACTTGACTCAGGACTTGTCAGTCTTTAGTTGGGACTTGACTCAGGACTTGTCAGTCTTTAGTTGGGACTTGACTCTGGACTTGTCAGCCTTTACTTGGGACTTGACTCAGGACTTGTCAGTCTTTAGTTGGGACTTGACTCAGGACTTGACAGCCTTAACTTGGGACTTGACTCTGGACTTTTCAGTCTTTAGTTGGGACTTGACTCTGGACTTGTCAGTCTTGGGACTTGACTCTGGACTTGTCAGTCTTTACTTGGGACTTGACTCAGGACTTGTCAGTCTTTAGTTGGGACTTGACTCAAGACTTGTCAGTCTTTAGTTAGGACTTGACTCTGGACTTGTCAGTCTTTAGTTGGGACTTGACTCTGGACTTGTCAGTCTTTACTTGGGACTTGACTCAGGACTTGTCAGTCTTTAGCTGGGACTTGACTCAGGGCTTGTCAGTCTTTAGTTGGGACTTGACTCAAGACTTGTCAGTCTTTAGTTGGGACTTGACTCAGGACTTGTCAGCCTTTACTTGGGACTTGACTCAGGACTTGTCAGTCTTTAGTTGGGACTTGACTCAGGACTTGTCAGTCTTTAGTTGGGACTTGACTCTGGACTTGTCAGCCTTTACTTGGGACTTGACTCAGGACTTGTCAGTCTTTAGTTGGGACTTGACTCAGGACTTGTCAGCCTTAACTTGGGACTTGACTCTGGACTTTTCAGTCTTTAGTTGGGACTTGACTCTGGACTTGTCAGTCTTTAGTTGGGACTTGACTCTGGACTTGTCAGTCTTTACTTGGGACTTGACTCAGGACTTGTCAGTCTTTAGTTGGGACTTGACTCAAGACTTGTCAGTCTTTAGTTAGGACTTGACTCAGGACTTGTCAGTCTTTAGTTGGGACTTGACTCTGGACTTGTCAGTCTTTAGTTGGGACTTGACTCTGGACTTGTCAGTCTTTAGTTGGGACTTGACTCTGGACTTGTCAGTCTTTAGTTGGGACTTGACTCAGGACTTGTCAGTCTTTAGTTGGGACTTGACTCTGGACTTGTGAGTCTTTAGTTGGGACTTGACTCTGGACTTGTCAGCCTTAACTTGGGACTTGACTCTGGACTTTTCAGTCTTTAGTTGGGACTTGACTCTGGACTTGTCAGTCTTTAGTTGGGACTTGACTCTGGACTTGTCAGTCTTTACTTGGGACTTGACTCAGGACTTGTCAGTCTTTAGCTGTGACTTGACTCAGGACTTGTCAGTCTTTAGTTGGGACTTGACTCTGGACTTGTGAGTCCTTAGTTGGGACTTGACTCAGGACTTGTCAGTCTTTAGTTGGGACTTGACTCTGGACTTGTGAGTCTTTAGTTGGGACTTGACTCAGGACTTGTCAGCCTTAACTTGGGACTTGACTCTGGACTTTTCAGTCTTTAGTTGGGACTTGACTCTGGACTTGTCAGTCTTTAGTTGGGACTTGACTCTGGACTTGTCAGTCTTTACTTGGGACTTGACTTAGGACTTGTCAGTCTTTAGCTGGGACTTGACTCAGGACTTGTCAGTCTTTAGTTGGGACTTGACTCAAGACTTGTCAGTCTTTAGTTGGGACTTGACTCTGGACTTGTCAGTCTTTAGTTGGGACTTGACTCTGGGCTTGTCAGCCTTTACTTGGGACTTGACTCAGGACTTGTCAGTCTTTAGTTGGGACTTGACTCAGGACTTGTCAGTCTTTAGTTGGGACTTGACTCTGGACTTGTCAGTCTTTACTTGGGACTTGACTCAGGACTTGTCAGTCTTTAGTTGGGACTTGACTCAGGACATGTCAGTCTTTAGTTGGGACTTGACTCTGGACTTGTCAGCCTTTACTTGGGACTTGACTCAGGACTTGTCAGTCTTTAGTTGGGACTTGACTCAGGACTTGTCAGCCTTAACTTGGGACTTGACTCTGGACTTTTCAGTCTTTAGTTGGGACTTGACTCTGGACTTGTCAGTCTTTAGTTGGGACTT
This sequence comes from Anarhichas minor, assembly GCF_050575085.1. Lineage (NCBI taxonomy): Eukaryota > Metazoa > Chordata > Actinopteri > Perciformes > Anarhichadidae > Anarhichas > Anarhichas minor. Next base: position 4,391,813 of record NW_027466468.1, on the reverse strand, counting down.
GACTCTGGACTTGTCAGTCTTTCCTTGGGACTTGACTCAGGACTTGTCAGTCTTTAGTTGGGACTTGACTCTGGACTTGTGAGTCTTTAGTTGGGACTTGACTCTGGACTTGTCAGCCTTAACTTGGGACTTGACTCTGGACTTTTCAGTCTTTAGTTGGGACTTGACTCTGGACTTGTCAGTTTTTAGTTGGGACTTGACTCAGGACTTGTCAGTCTTTAGTTGGGACTTGACTCTGGACTTGTGAGTCTTTAGTTGGGACTTGACTCAGGACTTGTCAGTCTTTAGTTGGGACTTGACTCTGGACTTGTGAGTCTTTAGTTGGGACTTGACTCAGGACTTGTCAGCCTTAACTTGGGACTTGACTCTGGACTTTTCAGTCTTTAGTTGGGACTTGACTCTGGACTTGTCAGTCTTTAGTTGGGACTTGACTCTGGACTTGTCAGTCTTTACTTGGGACTTGACTCAGGACTTGTCAGTCTTTAGTTGGGACTTGACTCTGGACTTGTCAGTCTTTACTTGGGACTTGACTCAGGACTTGTCAGTCTTTAGCTGGGACTTGACTCAGGGCTTGTCAGTCTTTAGTTGGGACTTGACTCAAGACTTGTCAGTCTTTAGTTGGGACTTGACTCAGGACTTGTCAGCCTTTACTTGGGACTTGACTCAGGACTTGTCAGTCTTTAGTTGGGACTTGACTCAGGACTTGTCAGTCTTTAGTTGGGACTTGACTCTGGACTTGTCAGCCTTTACTTGGGACTTGACTCAGGACTTGTCAGTCTTTAGTTGGGACTTGACTCAGGACTTGTCAGCCTTAACTTGGGACTTGACTCTGGACTTTTCAGTCTTTAGTTGGGACTTGACTCTGGACTTGTCAGTCTTGGGACTTGACTCTGGACTTGTCAGTCTTTACTTGGGACTTGACTCAGGACTTGTCAGTCTTTAGTTGGGACTTGACTCAAGACTTGTCAGTCTTTAGTTAGGACTTGACTCAGGACTTGTCAGTCTTTAGTTGGGACTTGACTCTGGACTTGTCAGTCTTTAGTTGGGACTTGACTCAGGACTTGTCAGTCTTTAGTTGGGACTTGACTCAGGACTTGTCAGTCTTTAGTTGGGACTTGACTCTGGACTTGTCAGCCTTAACTTGGGACTTGACTCTGGACTTTTCAGTCTTTAGTTGGGACTTGACTCAGGACTTGTCAGTCTTTAGTTGGGACTTGACTCTGGACTTGTCAGTCTTTACTTGGGACTTGACTCAGGACTTGTCAGTCTTTAGCTGTGACTTGACTCAGGACTTGTCAGTCTTTAGTTGGGACTTGACTCTGGACTTGTGAGTCTTTAGTTGGGACTTGACTCAGGACTTGTCAGTCTTTAGTTGGGACTTGACTCTGGACTTGTGAGTCTTTAGTTGGGACTTGACTCAGGACTTGTCAGCCTTAACTTGGGACTTGACTCTGGACTTTTCAGTCTTTAGTTGGGACTTGACTCTGGACTTGTCAGTCTTTAGTTGGGACTTGACTCTGGACTTGTCAGCCTTTACTTGGGACTTGACTCAGGACTTGTCAGTCTTTAGTTGGGACTTGACTCAGGACTTGTCAGCCTTAACTTGGGACTTGACTCTGGACTTTTCAGTCTTTAGTTGGGACTTGACTCTGGACTTGTCAGTCTTGGGACTTGACTCTGGACTTGTCAGTCTTTACTTGGGACTTGACTCAGGACTTGTCAGTCTTTAGTTGGGACTTGACTCAAGACTTGTCAGTCTTTAGTTAGGACTTGACTCAGGACTTGTCAGTCTTTAGTTGGGACTTGACTCTGGACTTGTCAGTCTTTACTTGGGACTTGACTCAGGACTTGTCAGTCTTTAGCTGGGACTTGACTCAGGGCTTGTCAGTCTTTAGTTGGGACTTGACTCAAGACTTGTCAGTCTTTAGTTGGGACTTGACTCAGGACTTGTCAGCCTTTACTTGGGACTTGACTCAGGACTTGTCAGTCTTTAGTTGGGACTTGACTCAGGACTTGTCAGTCTTTAGTTGGGACTTGACTCTGGACTTGTCAGCCTTTACTTGGGACTTGACTCAGGACTTGTCAGTCTTTAGTTGGGACTTGACTCAGGACTTGTCAGCCTTAACTTGGGACTTGACTCTGGACTTTTCAGTCTTTAGTTGGGACTTGACTCTGGACTTGTCAGTCTTTAGTTGGGACTTGACTCTGGACTTGTCAGTCTTTACTTGGGACTTGACTCAGGACTTGTCAGTCTTTAGTTGGGACTTGACTCAAGACTTGTCAGTCTTTAGTTAGGACTTGACTCAGGACTTGTCAGTCTTTAGTTGGGACTTGACTCTGGACTTGTCAGTCTTTAGTTGGGACTTGACTCTGGACTTGTCAGTCTTTAGTTGGGACTTGACTCAGGACTTGTCAGTCTTTAGTTGGGACTTGACTCTGGACTTGTCAGTCTTTAGTTGGGACTTGACTCAGGACTTGTCAGTCTTTAGTTGGGACTTGACTCTGGACTTGTGAGTCTTTAGTTGGGACTTGACTCTGGACTTGTCAGCCTTAACTTGGGACTTGACTCTGGACTTTTCAGTCTTTAGTTGGGACTTGACTCTGGACTTGTCAGTCTTTAGTTGGGACTTGACTCTGGACTTGTCAGTCTTTACTTGGGACTTGACTCAGGACTTGTCAGTCTTTAGCTGTAACTTGACTCAGGACTTGTCAGTCTTTAGTTGGGACTTGACTCTGGACTTGTGAGTCCTTAGTTGGGACTTGACTCAGGACTTGTCAGTCTTTAGTTGGGACTTGACTCTGGACTTGTGAGTCTTTAGTTGGGACTTGACTCAGGACTTGTCAGCCTTAACTTGGGACTTGACTCTGGACTTTTCAGTCTTTAGTTGGGACTTGACTCTGGACTTGTCAGTCTTTAGTTGGGACTTGACTCTGGACTTGTCAGTCTTTACTTGGGACTTGACTTAGGACTTGTCAGTCTTTAGCTGGGACTTGACTCAGGACTTGTCAGTCTTTAGTTGGGACTTGACTCAAGACTTGTCAGTCTTTAGTTGGGACTTGACTCTGGACTTGTCAGTCTTTAGTTGGGACTTGACTCTGGGCTTGTCAGCCTTTACTTGGGACTTGACTCAGGACTTGTCAGTCTTTAGTTGGGACTTGACTCAGGACTTGTCAGTCTTTAGTTGGGACTTGACTCTGGACTTGTCAGTCTTTACTTGGGACTTGACTCAGGACTTGTCAGTCTTTAGTTGGGACTTGACTCAGGACATGTCAGTCTTTAGTTGGGACTTGACTCTGGACTTGTCAGCCTTTACTTGGGACTTGACTCAGGACTTGTCAGTCTTTAGTTGGGACTTGACTCAGGACTTGTCAGCCTTAACTTGGGACTTGACTCTGGACTTTTCAGTCTTTAGTTGGGACTTGACTCTGGACTTGTCAGTCTTTAGTTGGGACTTGACTCTGGACTTGTCAGTCTTTCCTTGGGACTTGACTCAGGACTTGTCAGTCTTTAGTTGGGACTTGACTCTGGACTTGTGAGTCTTTAGTTGGGACTTGACTCTGGACTTGTGAGTCTTTAGTTGGGACTTGACTCTGGACTTGTCAGCCTTAACTTGGGACTTGACTCTGGACTTTTCAGTCTTTAGTTGGGACTTGACTCTGGACTTGTCAGTTTTTAGTTGGGACTTGACTCAGGACTTGTCAGTCTTTAGTTGGGACTTGACTCTGGACTTGTGAGTCTTTAGTTGGGACTTGACTCAGGACTTGTCAGTCTTTAGTTGGGACTTGACTCTGGACTTGTGAGTCTTTAGTTGGGACTTGACTCAGGACTTGTCAGCCTTAACTTGGGACTTGACTCTGGACTTTTCAGTCTTTAGTTGGGACTTGACTCTGGACTTGTCAGTCTTTAGTTGGGACTTGACTCTGGACTTGTCAGTCTTTACTTGGGACTTGACTCAGGACTTGTCAGTCTTTAGTTGGGACTTGACTCTGGACTTGTCAGTCTTTAGTTGGGACTTGACTCTGGGCTTGTCAGCCTTTACTTGGGACTTGACTCAGGACTTGTCAGTCTTTAGTTGGGACTTGACTCAGGACTTGTCAGTCTTTAGTTGGGACTTGACTCTGGACTTGTCAGTCTTTACTTGGGACTTGACTCAGGACTTGTCAGTCTTTAGTTGGGACTTGACTCAGGACATGTCAGTCTTTAGTTGGGACTTGACTCTGGACTTGTCAGCCTTTACTTGGGACTTGACTCAGGACTTGTCAGTCTTTAGTTGGGACTTGACTCAGGACTTGTCAGCCTTAACTTGGGACTTGACTCTGGACTTTTCAGTCTTTAGTTGGGACTTGACTCTGGACTTGTCAGTCTTTAGTTGGGACTTGACTCTGGACTTGTCAGTCTTTCCTTGGGACTTGACTCAGGACTTGTCAGTCTTTAGTTGGGACTTGACTCTGGACTTGTGAGTCTTTAGTTGGGATTTGACTCTGGACTTGTCAGCCTTAACTTGGGACTTGACTCTGGACTTTTCAGTCTTTAGTTGGGACTTGACTCTGGACTTGTCAGTCTTTAGTTGGGACTTGACTCTGGACTTGTCAGTCTTTACTTGGGACTTGACTCAGGACTTGTCAGTCTTTAGTTGGGACTTGACTCAAGACTTGTCAGTCTTTAGTTAGGACTTGACTCAGGACTTGTCAGTCTTTAGTTGGGACTTGACTCTGGACTTGTCAGTCTTTAGTTGGGACTTGACTCTGGACTTGTCAGTCTTTAGTTGGGACTTGACTCAGGACTTGTCAGTCTTTAGTTGGGACTTGACTCTGGACTTGTCAGTCTTTAGTTGGGACTTGACTCAGGACTTGTCAGTCTTTAGTTGGGACTTGACTCTGGACTTGTGAGTCTTTAGTTGGGACTTGACTCTGGACTTGTCAGCCTTAACTTGGGACTTGACTCTGGACTTTTCAGTCTTTAGTTGGGACTTGACTCTGGACTTGTCAGTCTTTAGTTGGGACTTGACTCTGGACTTGTCAGTCTTTACTTGGGACTTGACTCAGGACTTGTCAGTCTTTAGCTGTAACTTGACTCAGGACTTGTCAGTCTTTAGTTGGGACTTGACTCTGGACTTGTGAGTCCTTAGTTGGGACTTGACTCAGGACTTGTCAGTCTTTAGTTGGGACTTGACTCTGGACTTGTGAGTCTTTAGTTGGGACTTGACTCAGGACTTGTCAGCCTTAACTTGGGACTTGACTCTGGACTTTTCAGTCTTTAGTTGGGACTTGACTCTGGACTTGTCAGTCTTTAGTTGGGACTTGACTCTGGACTTGTCAGTCTTTACTTGGGACTTGACTTAGGACTTGTCAGTCTTTAGCTGGGACTTGACTCAGGACTTGTCAGTCTTTAGTTGGGACTTGACTCAAGACTTGTCAGTCTTTAGTTGGGACTTGACTCTGGACTTGTCAGTCTTTAGTTGGGACTTGACTCTGGGCTTGTCAGCCTTTACTTGGGACTTGACTCAGGACTTGTCAGTCTTTAGTTGGGACTTGACTCAGGACTTGTCAGTCTTTAGTTGGGACTTGACTCTGGACTTGTCAGTCTTTACTTGGGACTTGACTCAGGACTTGTCAGTCTTTAGTTGGGACTTGACTCAGGACATGTCAGTCTTTAGTTGGGACTTGACTCTGGACTTGTCAGCCTTTACTTGGGACTTGACTCAGGACTTGTCAGTCTTTAGTTGGGACTTGACTCAGGACTTGTCAGCCTTAACTTGGGACTTGACTCTGGACTTTTCAGTCTTTAGTTGGGACTTGACTCTGGACTTGTCAGTCTTTAGTTGGGACTTGACTCTGGACTTGTCAGTCTTTCCTTGGGACTTGACTCAGGACTTGTCAGTCTTTAGTTGGGACTTGACTCTGGACTTGTGAGTCTTTAGTTGGGACTTGACTCTGGACTTGTGAGTCTTTAGTTGGGACTTGACTCTGGACTTGTCAGCCTTAACTTGGGACTTGACTCTGGACTTTTCAGTCTTTAGTTGGGACTTGACTCTGGACTTGTCAGTTTTTAGTTGGGACTTGACTCAGGACTTGTCAGTCTTTAGTTGGGACTTGACTCTGGACTTGTGAGTCTTTAGTTGGGACTTGACTCAGGACTTGTCAGTCTTTAGTTGGGACTTGACTCTGGACTTGTGAGTCTTTAGTTGGGACTTGACTCAGGACTTGTCAGCCTTAACTTGGGACTTGACTCTGGACTTTTCAGTCTTTAGTTGGGACTTGACTCTGGACTTGTCAGTCTTTAGTTGGGACTTGACTCTGGACTTGTCAGTCTTTACTTGGGACTTGACTCAGGACTTGTCAGTCTTTAGTTGGGACTTGACTCTGGACTTGTCAGTCTTTAGTTGGGACTTGACTCTGGGCTTGTCAGCCTTTACTTGGGACTTGACTCAGGACTTGTCAGTCTTTAGTTGGGACTTGACTCAGGACTTGTCAGTCTTTAGTTGGGACTTGACTCTGGACTTGTCAGTCTTTACTTGGGACTTGACTCAGGACTTGTCAGTCTTTAGTTGGGACTTGACTCAGGACATGTCAGTCTTTAGTTGGGACTTGACTCTGGACTTGTCAGCCTTTACTTGGGACTTGACTCAGGACTTGTCAGTCTTTAGTTGGGACTTGACTCAGGACTTGTCAGCCTTAACTTGGGACTTGACTCTGGACTTTTCAGTCTTTAGTTGGGACTTGACTCTGGACTTGTCAGTCTTTAGTTGGGACTTGACTCTGGACTTGTCAGTCTTTCCTTGGGACTTGACTCAGGACTTGTCAGTCTTTAGTTGGGACTTGACTCTGGACTTGTGAGTCTTTAGTTGGGATTTGACTCTGGACTTGTCAGCCTTAACTTGGGACTTGACTCTGGACTTTTCAGTCTTTAGTTGGGACTTGACTCTGGACTTGTCAGTTTTTAGTTGGGACTTGACTCAGGACTTGTCAGTCTTTAGTTGGGACTTGACTCTGGACTTGTGAGTCTTTAGTTGGGACTTGACTCAGGACTTGTCAGTCTTTAGTTGGGACTTGACTCTGGACTTGTGAGTCTTTAGTTGGGACTTGACTCAGGACTTGTCAGCCTTAACTTGGGACTTGACTCTGGACTTTTCAGTCTTTAGTTGGGACTTGACTCTGGACTTGTCAGTCTTTAGTTGGGACTTGACTCTGGACTTGTCAGTCTTTACTTGGGACTTGACTCAGGACTTGTCAGTCTTTAGTTGGGACTTGACTCTGGACTTGTCAGTCTTTACTTGGGACTTGACTCAGGACTTGTCAGTCTTTAGCTGGGACTTGACTCAGGGCTTGTCAGTCTTTAGTTGGGACTTGACTCAAGACTTGTCAGTCTTTAGTTGGGACTTGACTCAGGACTTGTCAGCCTTTACTTGGGACTTGACTCAGGACTTGTCAGTCTTTAGTTGGGACTTGACTCAGGACTTGTCAGTCTTTAGTTGGGACTTGACTCTGGACTTGTCAGCCTTTACTTGGGACTTGACTCAGGACTTGTCAGTCTTTAGTTGGGACTTGACTCAGGACTTGTCAGCCTTAACTTGGGACTTGACTCTGGACTTTTCAGTCTTTAGTTGGGACTTGACTCTGGACTTGTCAGTCTTGGGACTTGACTCTGGACTTGTCAGTCTTTACTTGGGACTTGACTCAGGACTTGTCAGTCTTTAGTTGGGACTTGACTCAAGACTTGTCAGTCTTTAGTTAGGACTTGACTCAGGACTTGTCAGTCTTTAGTTGGGACTTGACTCTGGACTTGTCAGTCTTTAGTTGGGACTTGACTCTGGACTTGTCAGTCTTTAGTTGGGACTTGACTCAGGACTTGTCAGTCTTTAGTTGGGACTTGACTCAGGACTTGTCAGTCTTTAGTTGGGACTTGACTCTGGACTTGTCAGCCTTAACTTGGGACTTGACTCTGGACTTTTCAGTCTTTAGTTGGGACTTGACTCAGGACTTGTCAGTCTTTAGTTGGGACTTGACTCTGGACTTGTCAGTCTTTACTTGGGACTTGACTCAGGACTTGTCAGTCTTTAGCTGTGACTTGACTCAGGACTTGTCAGTCTTTAGTTGGGACTTGACTCTGGACTTGTGAGTCTTTAGTTGGGACTTGACTCAGGACTTGTCAGTCTTTAGTTGGGACTTGACTCTGGACTTGTGAGTCTTTAGTTGGGACTTGACTCAGGACTTGTCAGCCTTAACTTGGGACTTGACTCTGGACTTTTCAGTCTTTAGTTGGGACTTGACTCTGGACTTGTCAGTCTTTAGTTGGGACTTGACTCTGGACTTGTCAGTCTTTACTTGGGACTTGACTCAGGACTTGTCAGTCTTTAGCTGGGACTTGACTCAGGACTTGTCAGTCTTTAGTTGGGACTTGACTCAAGACTTGTCAGTCTTTAGTTGGGACTTGACTCTGGACTTGTCAGTCTTTAGTTGGGACTTGACTCTGGGCTTGTCAGCCTTTACTTGGGACTTGACTCAGGACTTGTCAGTCTTTAGTTGGGACTTGACTCAGGACTTGTCAGTCTTTAGTTGGGACTTGACTCTGGACTTGTCAGTCTTTACTTGGGACTTGACTCAGGACTTGTCAGTCTTTAGTTGGGACTTGACTCAAGACTTGTCAGTCTTTAGTTAGGACTTGACTCAGGACTTGTCAGTCTTTAGTTGGGACTTGACTCTGGACTTGTCAGTCTTTAGTTGGGACTTGACTCTGGACTTGTCAGTCTTTAGTTGGGACTTGACTCAGGACTTGTCAGTCTTTAGTTGGGACTTGACTCTGGACTTGTCAGTCTTTAGTTGGGACTTGACTCAGGACTTGTCAGTCTTTAGTTGGGACTTGACTCTGGACTTGTGAGTCTTTAGTTGGGACTTGACTCTGGACTTGTCAGCCTTAACTTGGGACTTGACTCTGGACTTATCAGTCTTTAGTTGGGACTTGACTCTGGACTTGTCAGTCTTTAGTTGGGACTTGACTCTGGACTTGTCAGTCTTTACTTGGGACTTGACTCAGGACTTGTCAGTCTTTAGCTGTGACTTGACTCAGGACTTGTCAGTCTTTAGTTGGGACTTGACTCTGGACTTGTGAGTCTTTAGTTGGGACTTGACTCAGGACTTGTCAGTCTTTAGTTGGGACTTGACTCTGGACTTGTGAGTCTTTAGTTGGGACTTGACTCAGGACTTGTCAGCCTTAACTTGGGACTTGACTCTGGACTTGTCAGTCTTTAGTTGGGACTTGACTCAGGACTTGTCAGTCTTTAGTTGGGACTTGACTCTGGACTTGTCAGCCTTTACTTGGGACTTGACTCAGGACTTGTCAGTCTTTAGTTGGGACTTGACTCAGGACTTGTCAGCCTTAACTTGGGACTTGACTCTGGACTTTTCAGTCTTTAGTTGGGACTTGACTCTGGACTTGTCAGTCTTTAGTTGGGACTTGACTCTGGACTTGTCAGTCTTTCCTTGGGACTTGACTCAGGACTTGTCAGTCTTTAGTTGGGACTTGACTCTGGACTTGTGAGTCTTTAGTTGGGACTTGACTCTGGACTTGTCAGCCTTAACTTGGGACTTGACTCTGGACTTTTCAGTCTTTAGTTGGGACTTGACTCTGGACTTGTCAGTTTTTAGTTGGGACTTGACTCAGGACTTGTCAGTCTTTAGTTGGGACTTGACTCTGGACTTGTGAGTCTTTAGTTGGGACTTGACTCAGGACTTGTCAGTCTTTAGTTGGGACTTGACTCTGGACTTGTGAGTCTTTAGTTGGGACTTGACTCAGGACTTGTCAGCCTTAACTTGGGACTTGACTCAGGACTTGTCAGCCTTAACTTGGGACTTGACTCTGGACTTTTCAGTCTTTAGTTGGGACTTGACTCTGGACTTGTCAGTCTTTACTTGGGACTTGACTCAGGACTTGTCAGTCTTTACTTGGGACTTGACTCAGGACTTGTCAGTCTTTAGTTGGGACTTGACTCTGGACTTGTCAGTCTTTACTTGGGACTTGACTCAGGACTTGTCAGTCTTTAGCTGGGACTTGACTCAGGGCTTGTCAGTCTTTAGTTGGGACTTGACTCAAGACTTGTCAGTCTTTAGTTGGGACTTGACTCAGGACTTGTCAGCCTTTACTTGGGACTTGACTCAGGACTTGTCAGTCTTTAGTTGGGACTTGACTCAGGACTTGTCAGTCTTTAGTTGGTACTTGACTCTGGACTTGTCAGCCTTTACTTGGGACTTGACTCAGGACTTGTCAGTCTTTAGTTGGGACTTGACTCAGGACTTGTCAGCCTTAACTTGGGACTTGACTCTGGACTTTTCAGTCTTTAGTTGGGACTTGACTCTGGACTTGTCAGTCTTGGGACTTGACTCTGGACTTGTCAGTCTTTACTTGGGACTTGACTCAGGACTTGTCAGTCTTTAGTTGGGACTTGACTCAAGACTTGTCAGTCTTTAGTTAGGACTTGACTCAGGACTTGTCAGTCTTTAGTTGGGACTTGACTCTGGACTTGTCAGTCTTTAGTTGGGACTTGACTCTGGACTTGTCAGTCTTTAGTTGGGACTTGACTCAGGACTTGTCAGTCTTTAGTTGGGACTTGACTCAGGACTTGTCAGTCTTTAGTTGGGACTTGACTCTGGACTTGTCAGCCTTAACTTGGGACTTGACTCTGGACTTTTCAGTCTTTAGTTGGGACTTGACTCAGGACTTGTCAGTCTTTAGTTGGGACTTGACTCTGGACTTGTCAGTCTTTACTTGGGACTTGACTCAGGACTTGTCAGTCTTTAGCTGTGACTTGACTCAGGACTTGTCAGTCTTTAGTTGGGACTTGACTCTGGACTTGTGAGTCTTTAGTTGGGACTTGACTCAGGACTTGTCAGTCTTTAGTTGGGACTTGACTCTGGACTTGTGAGTCTTTAGTTGGGACTTGACTCAGGACTTGTCAGCCTTAACTTGGGACTTGACTCTGGACTTTTCAGTCTTTAGTTGGGACTTGACTCTGGACTTGTCAGTCTTTAGTTGGGACTTGACTCTGGACTTGTCAGTCTTTACTTGGGACTTGACTCAGGACTTGTCAGTCTTTAGCTGGGACTTGACTCAGGACTTGTCAGTCTTTAGTTGGGACTTGACTCAAGACTTGTCAGTCTTTAGTTGGGACTTGACTCTGGACTTGTCAGTCTTTAGTTGGGACTTGACTCTGGGCTTGTCAGCCTTTACTTGGGACTTGACTCAGGACTTGTCAGTCTTTAGTTGGGACTTGACTCAGGACTTGTCAGTCTTTAGTTGGGACTTGACTCTGGACTTGTCAGTCTTTACTTGGGACTTGACTCAGGACTTGTCAGTCTTTAGTTGGGACTTGACTCAGGACTTGTCAGTCTTTAGTTGGGACTTGACTCTGGACTTGTCAGCCTTTACTTGGGACTTGACTCAGGACTTGTCAGTCTTTAGTTGGGACTTGACTCAGGACTTGTCAGCCTTAACTTGGGACTTGACTCTGGACTTTTCAGTCTTTAGTTGGGACTTGACTCTGGACTTGTCAGTCTTTAGTTGGGACTTGACTCTGGACTTGTCAGTCTTTACTTGGGACTTGACTCAGGACTTGTCAGTCTTTAGTTGGGACTTGACTCAGGACTTGTCAGTCTTTAGTTGGGACTTGACTCTGGACTTGTCAGTCTTTAGTTGGGACTTGACTCTGGACTTGTCAGTCTTTAGTTGGGACTTGACTCAGGACTTGTCAGTCTTTAGTTGGGACTTGACTCTGGACTTGTCAGTCTTTAGTTGGGACTTGACTCTGGACTTGTCAGCCTTAACTTGGGACTTGACTCTGGACTTTTCAGTCTTTAGTTGGGACTTGACTCTGGACTTGTCAGTCTTTAGTTGGGACTTGACTCAGGACTTGTCAGTCTTTAGTTGGGACTTGACTCTGGACTTGTGAGTCTTTAGTTGGGACTTGACTCAGGACTTGTCAGTCTTTAGTTGGGACTTGACTCTGGACTTGTGAGTCTTTAGTTGGGACTTGACTCAGGACTTGTCAGCCTTAACTTGGGACTTGACTCTGGACTTTTCAGTCTTTAGTTGGGACTTGACTCTGGACTTGTCAGTCTTTAGTTGGGACTTGACTCTGGACTTGTCAGTCTTTACTTGGGACTTGACTCAGGACTTGTCAGTCTTTAGCTGGGACTTGACTCAGGACTTGTCAGTCTTTAGTTGGGACTTGACTCAAGACTTGTCAGTCTTTAGTTGGGACTTGACTCAGGACTTGTCAGTCTTTAGTTGGGACTTGACTCTGGACTTGTCAGTCTTTAGTTGGGACTTGACTCTGGACTTGTCAGCCTTTACTTGGGACTTGACTCAGGACTTGTCAGTCTTTAGTTGGGACTTGACTCTGGACTTGTCAGTCTTTACTTGGGACTTGACTCAGGACTTGTCAGTCTTTAGCTGGGACTTGACTCAGGACTTGTCAGTCTTTAGTTGGGACTTGACTCAAGACTTGTCAGTCTTTAGTTGGGACTTGACTCAGGACTTGTCAGTCTTTAGTTGGGACTTGACTCTGGACTTGTCAGCCTTTAGTTGGGACTTGACTCTTGACTTGTCAGTCTTTAGTTGGGACTTGACTCTGGACTTGTGAGTCTTTAGTTGGGACTTGACTCAGGACTTGTCAGTCTTTAGTTGGGACTTGAGTGCAAAGTTGGGACTCACTTGTGACTCGCAAAATAATGACTTGGTCGCTGTCACTGAGAGGGCGCGGACCATGTGGGGGTGTTAAAAAACTCTGCATGTTTATGGATACAAACAGCAAAGCAAAAACGTTTAAAGGTCATAAATCTGTCATAGAAAACCAGTCAAAAACATGGACGGCATCAGGACAGGCGGGATAGAATAATTCCATTTGATGGATTGGTGTAGCCATAAAAGTTAATACATAATATATATATGATACTATGAGGGTGTTTTTCTTAACTTCAAAGTCGTAAAGGTGAAATGTTACATCAGAGTTTATGCTATTAAACATAAATGAATAATTGAGGGGTAACTATTCTAAGTCTTGGAATCTGTGCAAACCTGGCCTAATGAATGAAACATGATTCTTCAGTGTACTCTGGGCCATCACAACTTTTATGTGTTTTTGTGAAGTAAGCTCCATCTCAAGGTGACACGCTGGAATGAATGTTTTTACAGTGGAATCACACACCCTTTGTCAGGAAAAGGGAAGACGTTTCTCACCTAATTACAATTGTTTAAAACGAGATCAGTACTAAACACAAACATGGAAAAAGAGATTATATTGAGTGACTCATGAGATAAAATAAAATTCAAATCCACACTGTGCATCCTGTCCATGTGTTACACATCAATAACAGCAACGCCTGACATCAAACATATTCCTGGTTTTAATGATCACATCACTTTGATAGAATGCAGTATATTCTTGTTGCCATGTCTGCAAGCTGAATAGGTTCTTCATCCCACAAATTCCTTTTACTAAATTCAAATTGGTTATTTTGTCTGTGCTGTTGTATTATTTACATTGATAGTGCAGTTTTCACAGTTTGGTCACATTTGTAAAGCCCTCCTGACGATGCAGAAGCTAAGTAAAAAAAAGGTTTCCAGGTGAAACTGAGTGCAAAATGTTTGACTCTAAAGTCTAAAAACAACAGAACCAAGAAGAATTTATGTAGCATTTTAGCCATTTCAGCCAATAAATCATTGCTAAATTAAATCTAAACCGTAATAATAATTGCAACCAGTCAAGACTGCTACTGAGATAATTATCAGCTTCTATCGCATACATTAAATCTGATGATTAATGAATGACATAAACTGATAATATGTGCGTTGTGATTTGTATAAGCTTCTTCCTCCATGCATTTTATTTAGACACATTTGTAAAGCAATGCAAAAATCTGGTTAAAAAAAATACAGCAATAACATAATCTCATGTTCTTTAATAAAATACATGCCTTCAGTGTGGGAATTTGTAGACGTATTTCAATATGTCCAAGGCTGCATACTGTAAGCCCTAAAGCCTTCATTAACTGCTGCTGCTATACTGCATTAATGCCAGTACTGCAGCATCTTCTCATCTACAATATTGTTAAGATAAGACAGCATTTAAATAAATACAGTTAAGAAACATGTTTCTGTAATCCCAAATATCCTAAATGTCATTCTAAAATGAGATAAGATAGGATTTCAGACTTAGGAAGTTTCTGTAACAGTACATTTACTCCAATATGAACAATTCTGAGGTACTCACACTTAATTTCCATTCTATGCCACTTTAAACTTGTTAATTTGCTAATTATGTATTTATAATTAAAACATGATGTATTGCTGAGAGAAGAATCAAGGATTAAATTGAGTCCTAAATGTTTTACTTCTCTTCAACCTTGAACCAGTTTCTTTTTTTTAAGCAAATCAACTTTTTTCTAAAATCAAGTTTTTCATCATTCTGGTGCAGATATTATTCTTTAATATTTCAGAACACAGACATTCATTTCGACAATTTATTTTTATAAGCACGTTGATTTAAATTAAAAACAAAGGTTTGAATATTCTTACTGCGTGGCAATAAAAGGTTTTGGGCCTCTATTATCAAATAAATGTCTTCATAAGATCGAGGTTTTGGGAATTAAACTGTCTAGAAACTAAAAATACTTAAAATCAGCTTCAGTTATAATAATAATATATAATATATATATATATATTACTATTAAAGAGACCAGTTAGTAGAACAAATACTATTGAAGTTTTACATACGGTCAGTTACATTTTTTAAGTATCACTTTTAATTGTTAAGGAGTATTTTTATACAAAGGTAGTACTACTTTTACTAAGTAAATAATCTGAATGCTCCTTCATGACACAGAGTTTGAAGTAACACTAATGAAGTCTATTTGTTTTGTTGTTGTTCTCTGCCTATGATAAACCCCTCATCAACAAACAAACCAAACCAACCAATCTGAAGAAGCAGCCTCTCTTCTGTTTCCTGTATGAATGAAGCTCCCAGCAGGAGTCTGTTAGCTGTCTGTCACCTCCTCCTCTTTACAACCCGCCCTGCATCCCCCTCCTCCTCTTCCTCCCCCTCCTCCTCCTCCTCCCCCTCCCCTTCCTCCCCCTCCTCCTCCCCCCGTAGGTTACAGTAATAGGAACGTTGCATCTTATCAGGAGCAAAGTTGCATCTCGGACCAGTTTGTTTTTAAGACTTGACCTACAGAAGTGCACTAAACAGCTTCACTGCGTGAATACAATGAAATAATATAGACTTGTATTTTAGCACACAAGAAAAGCATTATCCTAAATCTAAACATGACCCACTAATAATTCATTTAATGAACTTCTCCATTGTCACAATATCATACATGATATATGACTAGGTCAACATCGTTAACGTAGACAATTTTCCAAATACAAATATGCACATATTTCTCTAGAAGAAGCTTGTGGATTACTATATGAATTCAAACGTTGTGTTTTTGTTGTGTGCAGATCTTTAACCTGCTGCTGCTTGTGTCGTACAATTCACATGTTGAGGTCGACATTGTTTCTCTTTAACCGAACACAAATGTCTCAAAGACACATATTCTTAATTTTTAAAAGTTATTCCTCTAAACATCACTTACATTTTTCCTTCAGACTTGAGAATTTGTGTGTAACTTTGGATAAAATCTAGTCTGGTTGCAGCTGTAAGGCCATAAGTGCTCTGAGCTGAGTGACTAAAATCTGGTCCCCCAATAATGTTCAAAATTAAAAAATGACATATATAAAAATTTAGGCCAGGCAGAGATGGGAGAATGAAACAGATTATGTGAGAGAGACAAAATCAAAACAAGATAACGGATGCAGAGCCGAAGAACGGTGTAGAGACTGTGTGATGTTTCGGCCGACAAACGGGCAGACGGAGAGGCGAGAGGTGAGACGGATGGACAAAGCAGGGGGGCAAAGGAGACAGGCAGCTGGCGGGAGAGGCCAAGCAGACACACAGAGAGACTTATTACAACCGCAGACTAATTACAACGTGCTCACCAACACTAACAGGCACGCGTCTCGGCAACAGCGGCCACACCTGAGACCCGCAATTGGCCGAAAAGGAGGGCTAATTTCAGCCCTGCAGAGAACCATTAATAAGTAACGATGCCCCTGGATTCATACGTGTGCACCTGCGCCAATTAACAGGTCGCTAATTGGCCAGTATGAAGCAGGGTATGACAAAGATGTCCGTTTGCCTCAGCAGACTGATTGATCCACAGGGGAGGGGAAGCCTGTGCTGTGTTACGGTGTGTTGTGCGTTAGTGCGTCAGTAAACCAAAGTATACAGTCATTGTTTGTTATATTTCAGGTATTTAGCAGGAAGCAATAGTTTGACATTTTGGGAACTTTGCTTGCTTGCTTTCTTTCTCAGAAGTTAAGGCCTTGACACGTGATGCATGGATGACGCGTAAATGCAAAATACTCCTCTGCGAAATAATTAAAAACTATTCGACGCTATGAAAAATTACATGAATATAAACATACAATCAGAAAAACCCTGATTTTGCCCCTGAAATAAGGTCCGTAGTTTACACAAGCTTAAAAGATTTTAACGTTTTGTCCAACGACATAGAATAATATAAAATAGTCAGCAAATACCCCTTGTGATGGGCTACAAGTCCGCCATCACAGCCTTGTTGCTTATAGTCCCACTACAACAGGGGTGTAGTTCGTTTATAGCATTGGCGATTGCATTCCCGCTTCAAAAATCCTAAAAGTGGCGTTCGTTTGTGAGGATTAGCTCGCTGAACAAAACGCGTAAGTATCATAAACGTTTGTTTGCGACAGAGCTTATTTTCTGCAATAATTCAAGATTCAGTGGAAAAATCCCATTGGCTTTTTGTAAATGGAACCTTCTTGGTTGGCCTATGTCATCCCTGCACCACGCTATTCCATCTATGGAATTGCTTGATGTGATGGTGGTACACAGTGGTTTGCAGTGGTGGTTTTAAGAAGAACAACTTCTCAGAAAGATGCTTGAGATCCTTAAAGCCTGTTCTTGACCAGGTACCATCCCCTCTGAATAACATGGGAAACAAAAAATAGTGTCTTCTTCGCAGAGCTAGCAGTTAGCCGTTTTTTCCCCATGGAGAACCTCTTCACGTTAAATCAGATTATTTTAACCAGTAGATTGGTTAATAACATTATCCCGTGGTTGATGGGCTCCAAGGTGTTTAACCTCAAGTTTGCCTTCAGAAGGCAGACTTAGGCTGTAAAAGATAAACTATGTTGTTCATGGGGACGGTTGCTATTTTCTTTAAAAGAAATAGAAACATAAGTCAACTACGGAAAAATCGAATTGCAAAGGGGCAACATTCAGTCAGCCCCACTTTGTGCCATCCGCTTTCATTGCCCAAGGCTTTGGGCATGCGTATTGCTGCTTCCCCACACTCTGGGCCAAGCACTAAAAAAACACAATTTTTAAACTATTTCATCCGGCCACTTCAATTGCAAGGAGGTGATAATGATAAATAACAGCTGCAACCAACGATGTTTTATGTCCAGCACTAATCCAGAATAAAACATTTGTCTTATCTGTACCTCTAAAACCTCACTGATTTTACAGGTTAGAGATTTTCTCAACTTGCCTCAAATCGCCTGTCGTCATATGTGTGTGATTGACTGTGAAATTATGAAAATAATAATAATTTTAATGCCAGAGCAAATACTGTTCTACTGCGAGCTCTGTTTCAAGATGTCCCTGTTGTGTATTCATAGCCTGCTACAGTAGCCAATGCTCATCCCGCACTGAATCTCTCCTGTCCATCCCCCTCCCCGTCCTCATCCCCGCATCTCTCATTCTGAATCTGTCCTCTTACTCTCTGCAGCTCCCGAACGTCTTCCCCATATTTCTCTCCTGTTTCCTGTTCTTTATCTATCTATCTATCTATCTATCTATCTATCTATCTATCTATCTATCTATCTATCTATCTATCTATCTGTCTTCTCCCTCCTTCACTCTCCCCGACACTCCTTTTTTTTGCTCACCACCCCAAACTCTCTCTCTCTCTCTCTCTCTCTCTCTCTCTCTCTCTCTCTCTCTCTCTCTCTCCCTTGTCTTTCTCTCTGCAGCTGCACACTTAAAGACCCTCGCCGCATTATCCTTTTAATAAAAGCCTGGGCAGGAAGCAGGGTGGCAGAGGACGGAGACAAAGACAAGGCCGCCGCTGCCAGAGCAGCCTTCAAACCTCATTAACTTTTGTCTTGTTGTGGCAGTCACACACACACACACACACCCACACACACACGCACACACACATACAAGACCGCACACTCCCACACAAACATACATGTACTCTCAAACATACATGCACGCGAATGCCCAGCCGCCCACTCCTTTACTGTACATGCAATTACAGACAAATTCATTGTGTTGGCTGACACAAACACACACACACACACACACACACACACACACACACACACACACACACACACACACACACTGCTCTTGTTATCCTGCTGTCCATCTTTGGCGGTTCTCTCCAACCAATTTATATGATAAACCCCGTGCAGTATGGGTGCCTCAAACGTTTGCTTTGATTGCCATTGGGATCATTATTTAGATTTTTTACCTGACTATCTTACTTCATTATCAAATCAAAACAATAAATAAATTCATTAATATCAACAATGCAGAATGATGTCTACTCACTCGCGACACGGGGATTTGTGCAATCAGCAACAGGCCAGTTTTGCTTGTTAACACACATTTTTGGGGCTACAACAGTTGTCGTCTTGCTACCTTGACAGCGATCTCACTGCCGGATGGCTTTCCTCCAAAAAATGGGCGTAATCAATCACAGAGTCACATTGTTGGATTGATGCAGGTCACTGAGCACTGCATACTGCGTGGATTTGTAGCTCAGGTGCAATAATTGGACTGGATGAATCATTCAGGAAAACAAGCAGAGACATGTGTCAGTCAAAGCTTGAATGAGAGTGGTTGTAATTTAGTCACAATGCTTAACAACTCTTTGTGGTTACAACATTACCCTCAATGCGAACGATGCGTACAAAAATGAACAAAAGGGAGAAACCTCAGAAAAGTGAGTGCAGTAGTGGCAGCGACCTGTCAATCACAGTAAGCCCGCTCTAAAGCATACTCTGCTTTATGGTCTGTTTGACTCTAAATGGAACATAATGTACTAAATGAACATCATGCTGTATTGAAGAAGACTTGAAACTAGAGATTGAGACCATAAACTCATGTTTACAATGTTTACTGAGGGAATAAATCAAGAGAGAAGTAGAGTCATTTTCTCATAGACTTCTATACAATCTGACTTCTTTTTGCAACCAGAGGAGTCGCCCCCTGCTTGTCAGTCGAGAAAATGCAAGTTTTATGATACTTTGGCATTGGCTTCACTCGACAGAACCGGAGGTTGCAGCCTGGTAGGGAGTACACAAAAGTAGCAATACTCAACATGTTCTCACTCCCAACTCGTCAGATACAGCAGCTTGGTCAGTGGCCCTACACATCAAACTACGCTCTAGGTAGGCCACCCTTTTAGCATCAGTTTTGCAAGTTTCAATCCACTCGTTATGTACTGTATTTTCAAAAGATCTTGATTTGCAACTGAAAAATTATCCGTTTATTCTGAAAAGTCAGCATTTTAAAAACCAACATGGCTCATTTCAAAATTTTTTGAAAAGAAACTCCTTATCTCTTCTCTGATTTTGACATCAGATGATTTGCTACCATTACACTTCATTGTGAAGGTTTTTAATACAGAGAGGTACTGAGATTTAAATTAATGCCTGCAGTGAATTTAAAAAACTGTGTCCAGGTCCTAATATCTGTCATTAAAGGAATGTATAAAAATAAGACTTCTGATTAATCAAAAAATCTGACTTTTACAGAGAAATTTGTAGCTTTGTGTAGTACATCTCATCCTTTAGGGGGATCCACCATTATCCCCGTCCCCAAAAAACCTAGGATCACAGGACTTAATGACTACAGGCCCGTCGCCCTGACCTCTGTGGTCATGAAGTCTTTTGAACGCCTGGTCCTGTCCCACCTAAAAACCCTCACTGACCCACTCCTGGACCCCCTGCAGTTCGCCTACAGAGCCAACAGGTCTGTAGACGACGCAGTCCACATGGCCCTTCACTTCATCCTCCAGCATCTGGACTCCCCAGGAACCTACACTAGGATCCTGTTTGTGGACTTCAGCTCTGCTTTCAACACCATCATCCCGTCTCTGCTGCATGACAAGCTCTCTCAGCTGCACGTGCCCGACTCCACCTGCAAGTGTATCACAGACTTCCTGTCTGACAGGAAGCAGCACGTCAAGCTGGGAAAACACATCTCAGCCTCTAGGACCATCAGCACCGGCTCCCCCCAAGGCTGTGTTCTTTCCCCTCTGCTCTTCTCCCTGTACACCAACAGCACCTCCAGTCACCAGTCCGTCAAGCTCCTGAAGTTTGCGGATGACACCACCCTCATTGGACTCATCTCTGGTGGAGATGAGTCGGCCAATTTCATTTTTAAGAATATTCAAAATCCTGCATTGTTAACATAATAAATTAGAGGTGAAACAACAGTCATGGCTTTTCACAATAATGCTACAGTTCATATCTAGTTTGTTGATGAGGTTTGGGAGTTCGGAAAAGTGGCATCGTCTTACTGCAACACCCCTCGTAGTCCACTTTCTGGTCAAGCATTTAAGTGGGCTAATCTAATCGATGGTGTTACAGACTTAACAATTGTTTGGGTAAGATACAGTCTGGACATGGATGTGTGTGTTATCGTGATGGGCTACTTCTAATAGACAGCTCAATTGAATCAAGTTGGTTACAAAATTGGTCTTCCCATTGTCATGTTGACACCAAACAGGTTGAGCCAAACAGCAGACTGAACAAATTGCTGCGAGTAGTTTTCCGAGCTGCAGCCATCAACAGTAATATTGAGAGCAAAGGTAAATGGTGAAAGGGCCGCATTTATAAAGCGCTTTTCTACTTCACCGGACAAAGCGCTGTACAATTTCCCTCTCATTCACCCATTTACACACTCACAATCACACACCGATGAGCTTGCCGTGCCCATCGGGAGCAACTTGGTGTTCAGTGTCTTGCTCAAGGACACTTGAACCAGCCTGGTCTCACTCCCACGGAGCCAAGGGCCATTGCTACAATATGCTTGTAGCAGTAGCCCTTGGCATCTGATACCAAAGCATGAGTCATCCTTTAGCGTCCCATAAGACCAACTATTCAACTAACTCCAATGTAAACCCATTTGGGTCATTGTTAAACACAGAGCAATGGACATTGTATTTAAGAGCGTGGCCGTACCCACCATTGAGATCCGGAAATTTTCATTCACTTTCATTTTTATGTTTCACAGCATTTACTATAGTTTCAGTTGCCAGACTATTTGCTAGTCAGGTATGTATTTAACCACTACTCTTCTCCCTGTTCTTTCTGTAATCTTAAACTTAACTTCCATTCTGTTTGCTGTTTACAAGATTCATCCATTGGTTCAGGGTGGTAGGCTCTTTAAGAAGCCAGAGTCTTGTGATTGTGCTCTCGCTTGCTGCCATTTGAATTTTTAGTAGATATTTGTCTCTGATACCCAGTTACAGATATGTTTCATATAGAGAGAGAGACACACATGAACTCAACATAAAATCCTAATATACTCCTTGAGGCGGCTTGAACATCAGTCCAAAAAGGATGAAAAATGAGACAAGAGTGAATGTTGTGAGTGCGATCAGCCATGAAGTGCCCACATTGCCTCCAGCATTGATTCTGAATTCCAGTTAGTTTTATTTTTTGGCAACATGAAAAACCCTAACACAGTTCTTCCAACAAAAGTCTCTCCGTCTTTATAGTAGTCATCCGGGTGTAGACTACGCAAGGCCATTCCTTCTCGAGTTCGGTTGCCGACTCGGCTGAGACTCGGGATGAATTACGCGCCAGAATCGAGGGACGTCCCAACAGTTACAAAGCCAACTAGGGTGGGCGGAGGGGGTCAGGAGGAGGGACGTCCCAGCAGCTACAAAGCCAACTAGGGTGGGCGGAGGGGATCGGCTGGACGGGCAGAAGGTCTCCGGACACGGGTGCTCCGGTGGACGACCGGACTGCCGAACTTGCTTCCGACACGGGTGCTCTGGCGGACGGCCGGACTGCCGAACTTGCTTCGAACACGGGTGCTCAGGCGGGCCGGCCTCGGACTCTCGGAGTCGGGGCTCCGGGGAACAGGATGCTGGCCCAGCGGTGGCAGGAACTGGAGGTCGCTGCGACTCGAAGGCGGCAGCGGCGGGAACTGGAGGTCGCTGCGACTCGAAGGCGGCAGCGGCGGCAGGAACTGGAGGTCGCTGAAATTAAAGAAGGTATTTATGATTTTAGTAAAATATTTTGCTATACAATTTGGCAGGAGAGACAAGTGAGGAGTCACAGAGAAAGGGACAGGCAGTGGATACAGAGGGTGAGAGAGAACAGGAGTGGGAATTTGCTTTTACTTGAACACTTCCGTTACACATTGTCAAAATGTATTTACAGATGTTTTGTGATCATTTTAGCCTCTTCTGTGATTCCGGATTAAAGTGTGGATCAACAGACTGTTAATGCAACTGCCCACTGAAGTGGTTTTTAAGCTATTGTTATTCATTTTTTTGCCGATGGAAACATCTTAAAACTTTAATAGTTTTGTTGCATGAACCTTTTTGTAACATAAACGACGTCAAGATACTACACAAAGCAGCTTCTGCCTTAGTGGCAAAATATGACGAGATCCCGTTGGACGTGCGGACAGGAGGAGCCAGGGATCGAACCGCCGCGGTGAACATAGTCAGTTGTGTCTTTGAACCAAACCTGCAGGCGGACATGTTGCGATGTTGTCGTAGGTTGTAGATTTACGAGATGGTGTGAAAAAGGGTGAAAATGTGCTGCTTTCCCGAGAACGGATTGGATTTCGAATCTATCGACGTTGTTGCAGGCCAGTCTCTGGTGCCACAGTGCACTGTACAGCAATTACAAGTACATACAGTAAAAAAATCACAGGAGGGAGATTCAAAGGGGGGTGCCAGGGTTGTTTGCGCCACTCAGTCACCCGCTAATGAGTAATCAACTTTCACAGCTTGAGTGTTGGGGTGGTAATTCGGGTTGCGCACCATGTTCCCGAACCGTGGAGTAGCGATTCATTATCATGAAGATCTGTATAATCAAACAATTAGTGAATTTCTTCTCATCAACAAGGCCTGCTCCCTGTCTGATGTGCTCGTCGGTGACGGGGGGGGCCTCCGTGACGTTCCCTGGCTGTTTTCCAGCACGGGGGCGTTGCGAGGGTTAAACAGCTCTGATGAATGCTCACACACTCCATGGATGTGTCAGACTGAGGAGGAGAGCCACTGGGACAGTAATTGACACGACGGAAAAAAAATGTGAGAGAGAGAGAGAGATTGTTTATAAGAGGTGAAGGCAGAAAGAAAGAGAGGCATCTAAACGTGTCAGGCCTTGTTCCTCGTTTTGCAGCATTACTCCTGAAAACAGATTAATTTCAATCTTTATAGAGCGGGGAAAATGGAAAACAAAGCAACATTCTCACATTTCTAATATGTCTTGTCATTATTCTTGCAACGTCTACCTTTTTTTTCTTGAAATCTTCAACATAATCACGTCTATTTTATGACAATCTGAAGGCAACATCCACTTCTCAACAGAGTAGTGCATAGCTGCTGGAAAA
The DNA here is from genome assembly GCF_050575085.1 of Anarhichas minor. Classification (NCBI taxonomy): domain Eukaryota; kingdom Metazoa; phylum Chordata; class Actinopteri; order Perciformes; family Anarhichadidae; genus Anarhichas; species Anarhichas minor. The sequence goes on along the minus strand of NW_027466468.1, from coordinate 4,368,090 downwards.
TACTGTCTGGTGCACAAGACATGATGCCTGTTTTTTGTTTGCAGCAGCACAATAGTAATTCATTTGAAATAAACAGGAAAGTCACAGGAAAAGGGGATACAGTCATTCCCATAATGATCCGCAGTGGCTGAACAAACAAAGATGATCTTTTTTTAGATTACGCAAATTGAAATTGAGGCCTTATAGAAAACCGAAGAGAAAAAAACAGTACAGTCACAAAGACAACACACAGTTGGACGGACAAATGGAGAAATTCAATGCAAATCGACTTCAGTAAATACACATAGCTCCAATGATGGAGCTGTAAAAAAACAATAAAGGAATACCAGGATTGTTTTTGTGTTTTTATGTGCAATAGCAATGTTTCAGAGGGGAAATGCTGACACACACACACACACACACACACACACACACACACTTTAGTGCTTCTACACAAATGCATGCCATCACAGTGCATGAGAGGCATTAGTGCAGAGTGTTTAATCAGATTTCTCTGTAGCGTCCATATGTAGCTGTGCCAGGCAGTGGGTAGTAATTAGACAAACACACTGTGATGCCCACTTGGCACCGGATCTGAGCAAGAGAAAGGGAGACAGAGGGATGTGTGTTTGTGCTCGTCACACTTACGACTCGGAAAACACTGAGGCTGAATGGCTAATATGGTCCATTAAAACTATTATTGTAACAAAAGATTTATTTTCTATGTTTGCGCAAAACCACTTGCATTGTAGCTAACGAGCTACCATTGGCTAAAAGGGGCAATGGACTCTGATGTACAGTACACAGCTAATTTATGACATTTAGAGCCATCAAGAAAAGTGAATTATCCCACCGTAATGGATTATTTGTAATGAAATGCAGATTTTATCGTTTGTTCAACTCAGAAAACCTGCCTTAGATTATCAGTAGATAACATTTAAACGTCTACAGGTGCTCAGACCATGTGGTGAGTTACGGAGGATAATTACACCTGGCTCTCTGTGAAGGTGCTTGCTTTTCCTGCAGAGAAACTTCAGGGTTTACAATAGTTTAAAGTATTGAAGTCATGTCACGCTACCAGCATGGCTGCAAAGACATCATCACTGGCTGGACTGCAGCGATACATTTTATTTAGATTTCTCATCTAACTCAGTGAATAAGCACATTTCCTAAATTGCATATGTTAATAATCAAAGTAAACCAGATCTACGTTTTTTTTTTTTTTTTTAACAGCTCCAGAATATACAGATCAGCGTCAACACATTCTCGCTACCCCATTAAATAAGGCAACTTGGTCAGTGGCCCCACACTACAAACTTTATCACTCTACGTACCTCTCTAACCTCTTGTACATGTACATTTCTGCTCATACATGCATATGCTGTCTTTTCAAAGTAAACTCATTTTAGGAAAAGATTGTTACGTATAGTGAAGAACTGTTGCGCCCCACACTCCACCACTGTATCAAATCAACCACAGAAGACACCTTTTAAAACAATCACATCTATGGGATTTATTCACACAAAACATGCAGAAAATACAATACAAAAATCCTAAACTGAGGTGGCAAGACCAGCAGTCCCCACACCGGAGGCCTCCTTCTTCTGCTGCTGGCACAGGAGCTTTTAAGCACTTCCCTCCCAGGCCAGATGCACCTTGTTGAGCAATGCAGCACACCTGGGCAGAGCTATACGAGAGAGGGAAGAGGGACCAACGCAGGGAACATACAGAATCAACTTCGTCCACAGTCACTGCATGCACATGTTCATTTGAAGGCTGCAACAAAACATTGTTGCACCGAATGATATATTCAAACAAAAGACACTTTTTTTTTCTTGTAGGGCCATGTCAATGCCTTTACAACTGCTGTTTAAGCTGTTATCTCCAATAATAACCCTTTGTACAGTAAGCTCACTAACTCAATTCAATTCAATTCAATTCAATTTATTTTTGTATAGCCCAAAATCACAAATTACAAATTTGCCTCAAAGGGCTTTACAATATGTACACACTTGACATCCTCTTGTCCCGGGACCCTCACATCGGAACAGGAAAAACTCCCCCAAAAAAACGCTTTAACAGGGAGAAAAGAGGAAGAAACCTGTGGGAGAGCAATAGAGGAGGGATCCCTCTCCCAGGATGGACAGAAGTGCAATAGATGTCATGTGTAGAACAGGATAAGTGAATTACAACACATTCAACGTAATTACAGCACATTCAATGTATGACAGAACCACGGCAGGAGGCAAGACCTGGTCCAGGTATAACCCGGATACACAGGAACCTGTGAGGCGAGAAAGTACAGAGACTCTGGTGAAGAAGCAGGTCAATAATGTGCATTAATGGTATCGGTAATATGAAATAGTAATGCGAGTAATAATAAAAGTGATATTTAGCAGTTAGAGTCAGCAGGGCCATGGTAGTAGGAAGGACCATGGTCCAGATGAAACCATGCTCCATGGAAACCTGTGAGGAGAGAAAGCACAAGGACTCCGGGGAAGAGACAAAGTCAGTACTGTGCATTAATGGTATCGGTAATAGGGTTAATAATGAAGATCGTAGTAGGTGTCAGCAGGGCCATGGATGGTTGAAGGACCAGTGTCCAGATAAAACTGCGGTCATGGGAACCTGTGAGGCGAGAAAGCACAAATACTCCGGGGAAGAAGTAAAGTTAGTAATGAGCATTAATGGGACATCAATGCATACAGACAGAGGTGAAGAAGAAGAGGAGAGAGGAGTTCAGTTTATCCTAAGGAAGTCCCCCTGTAGTTTGTCTAAGGGCCGGTCCAAGGCAAGCCAGAGCCAGCCCTAACTATAAGCACTATCAAAGAGGAAAGTCTTAAGCCTACTCTTAAATGTGGTGAGTGTGTCTGCCCCCCGGACTGAAACGGGAAGCTGGTTCCACAAAAGAGGAGCTTGATAACTGAAGGCTCTGGCTCCCATCCTACTTTTTAAGACTCTAGGAACCACAAGTAACCCTGAAATAACCCTAGTAGGGCAGTATGGTACTATAAGCTCTTTAAGATATGATGGTGCTGACCAATTCGGGCTTTGTAGGTAAGTAAAAGGATTTTAAATTCTATTCTAGATTTTACAGGGAGCCAGTGCAGAGAAGCTAATACAGGAGTAATATGATCTCTTTTCTTAGTTCTTGTTAGTACACGAGCTGCAGCATTCTGAATCAACTGGAGAGATTTCAGAAACGTATTAGAGCAGCCTGAAAATAAGGAATTACAGTAAACTAGTCTAGAGGTAACAAATGCATGAACTAATTTCTCTGCATCGCTTTGAGACAGGATGTGCCTGATTTTTTAAATGTTACGTAGGTGAAAAAAGGCAGTCCTAGAAATTAGTTTTATCTGAGAGTTAAAAGACAAATCCTGATCAAAGGTAACTCCAAGATTCCTTACGGTGCTGCTGGATGCCAGCGCAATGCCATCCAGAGAAACTATGTCATTAGATAACTGATTTCGGAGGTGTTCTGGGCCAAGTAGAATAACTTCAGTTTTGTCTGAGTTTAACATCAGGAAGTTGCAGGTCATCCAGGTTTTTATGTCCTTAAGACATGCTTGCAGTTTAGCAAGCTGATTGGTTTCATCTGGTTTGATCGATATATATAATTGAGTATCATCTGCATAACAGTGAAAGTTTATAGAGTGTTTTCTGATAATATTGCCTAGAGGAAGCATATATAAGGTGAACAAGATTGGTCCAAGCACAGAACCTTGTGGAACTCCATAATTGACGTCGGTCTTCATCGAGGCTTCATCGTTTACATAAACAAACTGAGATCGATCCGATAAATAGGATCCAAACCAGTTCAGTGCGGTTCCCTTGATGCCAATATAATGTTCTAGTCTCTGCAACAGAATGTAGTGGTCTATAGTGTCGAACGCAGCACTAAGGTCTAACAGGACAAGAACAGAGACTAGTCCTTTGTCTGATGCGATTAGAAGGTCATTAGTTATTTTTACCAGAGCTGTCTCTGTGCTATGATGCTTTCTAAATCCTGACTGAAAATCCTCAAATAAACTATTGTTACGTAGAAAGTCACACAACTGATTTGCAACTGCTTTCTCAAGGATCTTAGAGAGAAAGGGAAGGTTAGAGATCGGTCTACAGTTGGCCAACACCTCTGGATCGAGAGTGGGCTTCTTAAGAAGAGGATTAATTACAGCTACTTTGAAGGACTGTGGTACATGGCCTGTTAGTAAAGACAGGTTGATCATATCTAATAAAGTCGTGCTAATTAGTGGTAGTACTTCTTTAAACAGCCTAGTCGGTATAGGGTCTAAGAGACAGGTAGAAGGTTTAGACATAGAAATTGTTGAAGTCAGTTTGTCAAGGTCGATGGGAGTAAAGCCATCTAAACATATATCAGGGTTTACAGCTGTTTCTAAGGTTACTCTATTTGTGGAAAGATCGGTACTAGTCGAGGGCAGTACATTGTTTATGTTCTCTCTAATAATTATAATCTTATCATTGATGTAAACATTAAAAAAATTCCGTTTTACTAGCAGGAGTTTCACCAGCAAGGTACTGTTCAATTTACAGTGTCTCTACTGTATCATAGAAATACAGCAATTTATTGTAATCAAAATGTACGGTATTTGAATGCTTTGCTTTCACAGCGATAAACATAATACAGTAGGTCTGTTAGAAGAAGTTAGAAGTAGAAATTTCACTGTAAATTTACATCGTGTTGCTACTAAGCACCTGTATCAGAGTAAAAGATGAGATCCCAGAACTTACCCCGTAACACTGCACAATATGTCAGACGGTTCAGGTTATTCAGTCATTATTTAGTTATTTTTTTTGCTATTGCAACATTAAAAACCCTGAGGAATATACCATGCTGTACGATGATTCAGTCACGAGGCACTGGCACACTGAAACCAACTGTATTTGTAGCTCTGATAATGTAATCAAAACCTTCGCATGATGCCTCTTTATTGGCTTTGCATGAAAACAATATCAGTCTCCGCCAGTGAATAATCCACAGCCAAAATCAAATTTGTTTGTCTCTGTTGTGATGAATAGTGTTTCATAAAGTGAACAAACCTCCCCATTATTTCTACTGCAGTGTGTGTGCCAATGACATTACGCCGTATATTACTTATCTGGGGAAAATAGGCTAGCTGTGAGACATTATGCATATGATAAATAATGCATTCAGTCAGAGTTACCGTATTAGGGTTAGCCATATGTGGTGTGTGTGTGTGTGTGTGTGTGTGTGTGAGAGAGAGAGTGAGAAACCGATGTGTGAGTTGATGAGTTTGAAAGGTCTGATTTAGTTTCAGAGCGGGAAAGAGAAAGAATAAATGCATCATGTGTCAACAGTTGTGATTAGATTACCTGTGTGAAGCGATACAAGACTAAAATCCTGCCATGACACAAAATTAATTTTATTCTATTCTTCAGAATAACAAAAACATGAATTCCAGTGCACATTCTCCGAACCTTTTTGGAGATATTTCCTTCATTAGAAAGTACACAACCGATGATGACTGGCAAATGGGATGGCGTGATGTGTAATCATACACGTACACTCTCAAAACGACAAACATATTAATCCTAGAGAAGGAATGGGTGCAAATATTAAAATAAACTGTGGATGAATTCAATTTAGCTGCATCGGTTTTAGGGTTCTAATGGCTCATCATTGCACTGTCGTGGCTCACTGGGAACTTGACTAGACTGTGGACACTTTTAAACAAGGAGACCCCTTAACAAGCTGCCATTCTTTAAAGGAATAGTTATTCGCTATCTGGATCGATACCATTGGTACAGATAAGAGAGTGGTGCCAATGAGATGTAGCACGTTAATTCTTTTCTTTATAGAGCAGATGGGCAGATTTTGTGACATTTGGACAGAACCTACGTAGCTGGTTCTCCTTTTGAGATGCATGGAACTCTAAGCAAGAAAGTAAGAAATCCCAAAATGTCGAACCGCTTTTTGTGATTGTGATTTGTGATTTTGGGCTATACAAAAATAAATTGAATTGAATTTAATTGAATTAAAGCTACTACGAAGGAGACTTTCATTTTGTTTCAATCCCGGCGGTCCCTATGTGGACAAAAGCGGTCGTGTGTCTGAGCACCAGAGCACACCAGTCCTTTTGGAAAGGCCTCTCTTTTCTGCAGTCGAAGGCTCCAGCAGAGCCAGATCTGGGTCTGAGTTTCTGGTGAACCTTCATGATTTCTTCTGATTTTGCTGGATTCCAACCCGGTTGCACATATGAAGAGCATTGAGAATAACTACATAGAAATCTTCTCACTGATGTTCTCGTTTACTTATTTAGATAATATAGAGGCATCAGTATTTAACTTCATAACCAGCTAAAAAACACTTTAATAGTAGTAACTTTAATTCAAAAGAACAACAAAATCTCTGAATACTTCAGATGTTCGGACATTACTGGGCCGCAAAGTATGTTGTGTATGACATGGTTAAAGCCAGTTTAAAACCTTTGGGAAGATCATTCACACTCGAAATGATCACAACATCAAGCTGTAACAATCATTAATAATAATGTATCTAAATACCCACTGTTGGCCTCTGTGCAGAGTACACCTAGAGTGCAGCCTCTGCAGCAGACTCAAGGAGACACCTTATGTACCAGAGTTGTGTGTGTGTGTGTTTTATCTCCCCTTTTTTACTCTCATCTCAATAAAAGTTTTGGTTGTATCAGCACAAATTAGCATTGATGGTACCTAGCTAATCTCACACAGCTGCAGAATGGAGCATTAGGGAGAGGGTGCCGGGCCCCGGCCCATCTGTGGAGGGACCGACTCGCGGTCCCCTGAAACCAACATCACTTTGGCCTTGTCAGATGGTCCCCGCAGTGTGGTGTGTGTGTGTGTGTGTGAGACAGAGAGAGACGGGGAGAGCGTGCGGTTGTGCGTGTGTGTTTGTTTGCTTGTGTCACATTAACTTACAGAACACCTTGCGTGTGGAATAGCGAACTTGAATGCAGTGGGTTGCTGTAATTCTCTGAAGACGTCTCTCCAGACCCACACAGCTGTGATCAAGGTGCTTTTAACAACGATGACAAATTATTTCACTGTACATTTCTCGTGAATTATAGCTGTTTTTCGTTCCCACATCGCTGAATGTTGTTGTCGTCAGCTTCCCCCTTCATCTCTGCGGCCTTTTTGTTCTTTAACCGAGTGGCAGTCTGACGTGTATGTAGACTAGTCCGAGGTCTGTCATCCGTCTTGTTCCCCAAGCGCGTCCGCTGCCTCTGTCTCTCTCGGTGGCCTGTGCCCTGTCATGCTGCAAATCAGCAGCTGTTGGCGTTTTCAGACCGGAGCAGAGGGTTCCAAAAATGATCTTTCCATTCCAGTTCACATTACTGCAGCAGTTCTCAAACTGTGGGGCGCGCCCCTCTAGTGGGGCGCAGTGGTATTACAGGTGGGGCGCAGGGGGAAATGCAGAATTCTTTTATTTCAAGAACTTTATTGAGAACTTCACATATTACAAAAATACAAAGTTCACGGACATAAAACTAAGTCATTAATAAATACATGGCGAAATGCCTGTACTTTCGTGTAAATCTTTACGTTACGCGGTTAACAGGTTATGCTTGCGCGACGGCCAAGATCGTTGGCAACTCACATGTGTAGCTCAGTGTGCAAAATTAAGAGACATTATGGAGATGAGGTGCGACTCTACCAGGAGGCTGAGGTTCACAGCTCAAACACTGAGTGAGCTCTGGCTCGGTGTCGAGAGGAGCATCCACTCATCGGACAGAGGGCTGTGGGCATTCTGCGTCCCTTCACATCCTACCTCTGTGAGGTCGGCTGTTCTGCTGTTGCCTCAAACAAAACTAAATACTGATCTCAGCTCAACATGGAGCATGAGGTGAGAGTGGCCGTATCAAGTCTGCAACCCCGTTTAAAAAAGATGTGTGGTGGAAAGCAGCTCATTGCCACTAATACTGATGACACTTGATGGCTCACATATCTGCACTCATTTAGTTTTGTTTTGCACAGGTTGCACGTTAATATTGTTTTGAAAAGATATGCTGTAAAACTCTTTATTGCCAAATATTTGAACTTGTTTTGTTTAGTTCTTCACAGGTTGCACTTTATTGTTATTATCTTGGAAAGATATTCAGTGTAAAACAGGTGAATTGCAGCCACAATAAGCAATTTTTTGCCAAATATTAGTTCTTTTTTGCACAGATTGAACTTTATTTGCATTGTTCTAACAAAGTGATTACACATTGTGTTTGTTTTTGTCTGATGGAGCAATCTGGTTTACTTGAAAGTGATTGCAATTTTCTTTATTCTATTATTTGAAAAAGCACAGATGGAGGAGTCACAAAATGTTGTTTCAATAAAAGTTCAACATGGAGCATTTTGTTACAATGGTGGGGCGGTGGGGCATGAACATGTGTCTTCCTCCAAAGTGGGGCGTGACAGAAAGAGTTTGCGAACCACTGCATTACTGAATGGCTGTTTGATGCGCTACACTTGCTTCGATGTGTCTGATTAATAGTATCATGGAAATACATCTTTGGATGACATGCAGTGAGCCTGATGTGTCAATAGGGCGTTTCTGCGTACTTGCCGTCTCGGCGTACTTGCCGATGGCCATCTTATTTTATCTTTGCAAAGCTGATCCCCCATCCACTCACAATAATGAATTCAATCGCACCGCACCAGGAAGTGGCCTCTCTGCCTATTCTACATCCACTGTGGGTCTCTTTAAGCCGCCTCGTGTGTCCTTCTGAGTGTCTCCATGTCCGAACCTCTGGTGGTGCAGAAACCCCTCTGGGTGTGGCGCCAGCGGCTGGACAGTCCAGACGATAGCAGCTGATACCCTGTCAACACTGACGGCGGTGTCACCATCACAAAGGGACTGAGTGATGCTGTGGCACACTGATAGAAAGCGTTTCAACCACACAGAGGGGAAGAGATACAAAATGAGATTTATGAACTCCATACAGAAAAACAACAACTAAATTCTATATCTTAACTTCTCCACTGTTCCAAGAAAGCAATTCAATTAGGTGACATTAACTCAGTGATAAATAGGAAATTCTAAAGCTCAAAACAAGCAATCTGATTGGTTCATAGCTGTGATATAATAAGCACATGCCACAGCTATGATGTATAATTCCTTTGCTCTTTCAGCATCACTCTGCGTCTTAGATAAAAAAACGAATGTCCTCCTGCCGCTGGACTGTTTCTTATTGGTTGCACAATAAACAGCAACATACAAGTGATGTAAAAATACAAACAAATATAACGCTAGCCTGTGATGAAATAAGAAATATGCTTTAAGCTACATTCGTTGGTAAGTGCAGAGAGCTAAGGAGGTTCTAATTTATTGTGATTATATATTAATAAAAACCTTAGCTGTGATATAATCACAACATAAAAACGTAAAAGACTGCTTGAAGAAACCTACCATTAAGAAAAATATTAAAGATCTCCCTCATTGGACCTTTTTCAGGGAACATTTCTTCAAGAAAATTGACCAATAAGACACAAATCCTAAATTACAATAAGTGAAAAATAATATTAATAATAATGACAATTTTCCATCTAGTCCCCTATTACCTTTTTTTATTCCACATACTCTTACATTTATAAAATGCTGAATGTCCTGTAATCCTATTAATTATGCACCCTTTTTCTTTTTTCTTTTTTCAGACTTACATTTCAACACATAGTCTCTGAAATTTTCAAACAAATAGTAATAATTACATTTTGTAAAAAAACATTTTTGCAGGACATTTTTCGAACGAGCAAATTATATATGCATCACGCACATTATTACTTTTTTTCACACGTTTCCCCAACAACCCAGGGCCCTTCAGGTTAGTGCAGGCCCAGACTGAGGCTAGATCAGATCTTCAAAATAAAACATTTACATCAATTCGCCACTAATGTTGGCAACAGAGATTGCTGTCGATTGCTGGTTGTGTGCTAAAAAGTTCAGTCTTAATGATGAATCCCTTTGGTTTTCAGACCTCTTTCACCGCAACGTATCTGCTCTCCTCTCCTCTCCTCTCCCCTGCTATCCTCCCCCCTTGCTCTCCATCCTTGCTCAGCCCTTCACCATCCACAGAGACCATTAAGTTAATGAGACCTGAGGTAGGGGCGGCTGCAGTAGGCTGATCCCCCCCTTTCATCCCTCCACATCTCCTTTATCGCTCTCCCTCTCTCTTTCTCCCTCTCTCTCTCTCTTATAATTTTTCTTATTCTTTCACTCCCATTCTTTCTTTCCATCTCCTTCCCCTCTCTCTGTCTCTCTCTCTCTCTCTCTCTCTCTCTCTCTCTGTCTATAGGTTTATTAGCGGCCGCCTGTTGTTGTCGCCAAACTTGTGCCATAGCAGCAAAAGCTCCGCCACTCGGGGCGACTCGGGGGACAGACATTTCATTTCCGCCCTCTTAACGAGTTGGCGGTGAGTGTGTGTGAATATATGTCTGTGTGTGTGTACGGGAGCTATGAGGGAGAGCTGGTTGATGGGGGGGTCGTTGTCCTCCTCCTCCTCCACACTCTCAGACAGAGATAATGGGGGAGCTGATAGCAGCCTTGGAGACTGCTGTGGCTCCAAGCACAGATATGGACCGATAACGCCTCCACCACCTCGCCTGCTGCTGCTGCTGCTACTGCTGGTGTGTGTGTGTGTGTGTAGATGTACGTGTGTAGCACTGTTACACAAGTACAACCAGGTATATACGACTGTGGGTGTGTCATTGCACGAGTTTTTGTGTGTGAAATCTTTCTGACTTTGTAGTTGCGTTTCTTTTTTTGTATTTGCGAGTGTCCGTCTGTGTTTGTGTATATTTCGTGTGTGTGTGTGCGCATGTGTGTGTCACACATCTGCTTCTACAAAGCGAGTGTGTGTGGCTCTCCCTGTGCCTCTCTGCAGCCTCCTTCATCCCACCAGACATCCCTGCCTCCTTTTTTATGGGCACAGGAACAGCTGGCCACCCCAGTAGGGCATTCTCACAATGAGACGATCACAATAGATGAGCCCCGGTGCCGCACACACACTCACCCTCACCCTCACACACACACACACACACACACACACACACACACACACACACACACACACACACACACACACACATATGCACAGAATGCAGAGGCACACACTCTTCTGGCTACTGCTAATATGCTTCCTGTTGTGCTGTTGTGTTACAGCGCCATCAGGATCTAAATCACCGTCGCTCCTTTCCTCTGTTACTTCTGGAGATGTGAGGAAGCTCGGGTGAAAACTCACCGCAGCGGCTCCACCGTCGATATCCTGCTCTGACGTCTTTTTGGTTGTTTGTTATTTTTATTTTCCGTCCGTGTGACTTTGATGAATTGCAAAAGGCGAATCTTTTCGCTGTTCTTCACACAATCTCCTCGTACGACAATCACGTCCTGACAGTTCAAATGAGAAAATGATTAATAGGGCTGGTGATTAACATAATGAGTTATTATCCAGGACAGAGAAATTATTTCATCAAGCCGGGCTATATTTATCTTTGTTCACCTATGCACCTGTTCCGCTCATTTCACAGTGCTTTACTGCATGTGAGATTACAGCGGGGGTTGTTTTTTTTTCATTTGTGGCCATGTGCTGATTAGTTTTCAACAGCGACAATGTGATTAGCTGTAAATTGTTTCCTTTTGGACGTGAAAATGCATATTTATGAATGCCTATAGTCAGCTTTGAAATACATTTCAGAGTATCTTGAAATACATTTCTTCACACCACTCTATCTTTATATAGATGCAACATTTAACACCCGGACATATATGTGCTTTACTGCACCCTACACAACATACCAGACTGAGTTTTTACAGGTAATGAGCACAAGGAAATGGCTGTTTTTATTATAATACAATATTTAAACATGAATGAAAAGTTTTGTAGTAATTAGACATAACACAAGGACATTTTTTACTCACTTATTTCACACCAGAAGGTCGGTTCACATCTCATGTAGGTGGCTTTGAGGAAAATGTTGCATTATAGGAAATGAAGGTAATTTTTGCAGTTTGACCCATAACATGCACTAAAACAGTTAAAGACAATGCTGAAGTCTTAAACTTGCATTTGTTTTGGTTTATGGTCTCAATCTCTAGTTTCAAGTCTTCTTCAATACAGCATGATGCTCGTTTAGTAGATTATGGTCCATTTAGAGTCAAATAGACCATAAAGCAGGGGATGCTTTAGGGCGGGACTACCTTGTGATTGACAGGTCGCTACCTGAGCGTTGTCCGGTCTGGTAGTTGTGCGTGGTTTTTTTCAGTGTTTTCTCTTCATGAGAGTTAATTGTAACATTTTGGTCGCCTACAAATGTCTTATTCAGTGTTTGGTTGTACTCCGGTCTCTTGTGTCACCTCTGGTTGCGAAAAAGCAAGATAACGACGGCCAAAAAACAAGATGTTGAGGGCCAAAGTACCGAACTCGAGGCTTCGAACCTGTGGTCCACCGACCAATGGGGGACGTCACGGTTACTGCGTCTGCTTCTTATGTACAGTCTATGCTAAAAACCAGTATAGATCGCCCTCTTCTGCTTCCATTTGGACCGTTCTTATTTTAAATCACTGCATCCCAAATTGCTTTCTACATGCTCAAGATGTGTACTTTCTTTAAACATACTTTGGTTTAACCTCTTAAGCTCGCAGCCGTTTTTGAGGTCGTACTTTGGTGTGAATGAATGTATGTGTCTTTTTGGATGCAATGAACTGTAATCATCACGCCACATCCTGAGAGTGGCGTTGCCGGTTGGTGACGCTTAACAATGGTAACCCGAGCCGTATCTTTTGACCAAACGATAATTTGTGAGAATCATAAAGTCTGAACTAATTTGAAAAAATAAAAATCACGCCTTGTGAAATCTTACTTACACTTCAATTGGAAGGTTATGATATCACAGAGCTATCCGCTAACGTCATCAACATTGTCTTCATACTAAGGTTTTGGACAATCTCACATGCCGTTTTAGCATTCTAAATAGCATGTTATGGAATTTCTGAGGCAATCTATCTCTAGTGATGTTATTGTTCATTGACTATTAGTTGCTAAGATACATGCAGCACCTTCTACCACTGTTGGCTCATGGGAATCTGAAATAGTGGCTGTGAGAGACTTTGCTTTGTGGTTACGCTCTTGAGCCGTCAATGTGAGCAATTTACACTTCATCCTCTCTCTCTGTTTGAAATAGATGTATTAAATCCTGTCCTCCTGGCGAGGGGGGGGGGGGGGGGGGGGGGGGGGGTTATTGAGTGGCTTTTACAACATTAAATTAAAAAATAAATCTCTAGCCAGGCCCCCTAACTGACACTATGACAAAAAGCTTTTCCTAACCTTGATTTCATAACAAGGACCACGCCAATAACAGTATGAGTTTGAGAGGTTTATTGCATAGTGGAAAGATTGTTCGATTCAAGAAGCGGAAGGGATCGAGGGATGAATAGATATAGGGTAGGGGTAGAGGGATGAAGGGGAGTAGGGTAGAGGGATGATGGGATGTGGGGGTAGGGATGAAGGGATGTGGGGGTAGGGGTCGAGGTAGAGGGATGTAGGGTAGGGGTAGAGGGATGAAGGGATGTAGGGTAGAGGGATGAAGGGATGTAGGGGTCGAGGTAGAGGGATGAAGGGTAGGGGTCGAGGTAGAGGGATGAGGGATGAGGGGTAGGGGTCGAGGGATGAGGGGTCGAGGGATGAGGGATGAGGGGTCGAGGGATGAGGGGTCGAGGTAGAGGGATGAGGGGTCGAGGTATGGATGAGGGGTAGAGGTAGAGGGATGAAGGGATGTAGGGTAGAGGGATGAAGGGTAGAGGGATGAAGGGATGTCAGGAAGAAGAAACGAGGAGGGTTTGTAGAAAGGAGGTTAGGCGATCGATGGGGGACCGTTGATGTCCGGCAACTGGCGGGAACGGGGGGACTGGAGACTGTAGGGTGGGGGCCATCTCTTCGGAAGCTCTGGCGGAGAAGAGTCCCCAAAAGATAGCTCCATGAAGACTGATGCCGATGGCAGTTTCTGGAGTCGTTCGGGTTGGAACGAACTTACCTGAGGTATCTTGAGGGTGTGGTCGGAAATTCCTTGGCTTGAAGCGGTGGAGGCGGCGCCGAGTAAACTCGTGGGGTATTCTGAATCGGGCCAAGATATGGCGGAAGTGGTGGTGAGCCCGAGACCGCAACAGGGATCTTGCGGGGAGTTCGGCTGGCTGAAATTTGAGCTTAAGTAGTCGCGGATGGGTCCGTACGGACTCGAGTACGAGTCTGGTCGGCATTTGAGGTGATAGACGACTGTGTCGGGAGGATGGATGTGATGTCTAACGCGGTGGCATGTCGGGACGGATGGAGTCCAAGGCGGTGAACTCGGAGCAGCGAAAGAAGCTGGCAAGAACATGGACTTTAATGCTTTGTCCGTGAAGGGAGACGGATGACCTGAGCTGGGGGTGAGGATGCCGCAGGTGAGGAGGTCCGAAGTGAGGGGCAGCCGTTTAGGCGCTATATTCCGAGTGGATGGCAATGGTCTTAATGGACCGTTCATGCCCCAAAATAATGGCTACTATGACTATGGAATGCGTTTCGTAGATCGCGGAGGAAGGTGTGGGGGATGAGAATTCAAGCGGCCGAGGACCGATTGTCACTGTAGAAGCCGTCGAAGCTGATCGAGGGTACTGCGTCTGTGAAAAGCTGGATGTCTTCTGGCTTAGTGATGTGTTCGTCGTGGAAGATGGAGATGGTGAGAGGAACTGGTGTCAGTTTAGCTCGGTTTACGTGCTTCGTCATGTGTGACATGGTCATGGAGGTTTGTAACGGCGGCGGGGACTAACGGGATGTGTGGCAAGGAGGATTGTTTAATCTATTGATTCTATTTATCTGGTGGAGAAAAGCAAAGTGTTTAGACCGTGTGCTGGGTTTGAAGAAGGCCATGGTTGAGCGTCTGGGCCTGCAACATAGTGGCTGGCTACGTAATTAAATACTCTTCCATGCCAGTGGGTGGCAGTAGGTAGCACGATAATGGCCGTGGTGATTAAGACAGTAGAATTAAGAGATGCACCGAGAGGTTGCGGTGACAAGACGTTTGTCCGGATTCAGGTAAGAAATTTTCCGGCTGCTCTTGGACGGCGGGGGCGGACGGCTTTGGAGTTGACGGAGGATGGTTATCGAGAGCTGCGGGGAATGTGGATGGCTAAATGCAGCCGAAGTTGCTAGCGACGAGCGTGGTGAGAAAAGGAGGGAGCTTCGGGATATGGCTGGTCGTCCGGAAGGGTTGAGGTGAACCTTTGTGAAAGGTAAGCGGTTTTAAGATGTTGTTTGTCTGTCGTGCCTCGAGTTGAAGCATATGAAAGCTGAGTCAGGGAGCGTCGCTCGTCTGTCTTGCGTCGTATGAAAGCTTGAAGCTGAGCCTGAGAGCGTTTGCTCGTAGGGGTCGAGGTAGGAGCGTGGGGTAGGGATGGAGTGTTGCTCGTCTGCTGAGTCGTATGAAAGCTGAGTCAGAGAGCGTTGCTCGTCTGTCTTGAGTCGTATGAAAGCTGAGTCAGAGAGCGTTGCTCGTCTGGATGTGGGGTGGGGGTAGAGGGATGTAGGTAGAGGGGTGTAGGGATGGAGCGTCTGCTGAGTTAGAGAGCGTCTGTCGTACGTCATGTGAAGACAAGAGTCGAATAGGGAGTGAACGAGTTCGTTGTGCTTAAATACTCTGTGCAGAGGAAATGAGCGGTGTTCTGGGCGTGGCCCTGTTCCTGAACAAACTTTAATAAAACTACATAAAAAAAGTATTTTACATCAACTCCAGGAACCAAAAAGGCCGAATAATAACGTCATGTTATGACAACCGGACAAACTCTTCTGCTAAGGAAGATCATGTGAGTGATTGACAGCTCTAGAACAGATACTAAATGGACCTTGAGGGGAGATTGTTTTGTCAACTGCAAAAAAAGTTTTATTATGAAAAAATATCTGAATGCTTTCATGTGAGAACTATTTGAACCATTTGAACTTTTCCATTGAAAGTCACACGAATTGCTGTGAGAGAAAAATAAATCCCTTCACGCAAACCCAGAGCCTCTTTCCAGCCCAGCAGGAGATCGCTTTGTGTGTTTAACATCAAATATCGAATATGCACTTCAAAAATAAAAGAGCTCTTTAGAGCAGGTTTTTATTTTTCTCTTTTTTACCCCAGAACACAGAGCTTCAGACCATCCACACTCACAATCTGAATATTAAGTTTGTAGAAACAACTCGTTAGTTTTCTTTTGTATCTGTTGTGTATGAAAGGTCATTTCAAGACGTTATTAGTGTGTGTGTGTGTGTGTGTGTGTGTGTGTGTGTGTGTATGTATGTGTGCGCCGTGCCCAATTTTCTTGCCTGAATCCGTTCATTAGCGGTCTATGCACTCACAAAGCTGAGACTGACAGTGGCAGTACCCAGAATGCCTTGTTTCTGGGGAGCCATACGCACTCGTGTTTTGTTAATGAGCACATCCAGGGGACGTTTCTGGTAGAGGCAGACACACAGACACACACGCACATACACACACACACACACACACACACACACACACACACACACACACACACACACACACACACACTCCTAACTACACAGGAACTGACATTCTCCTCACACAACTGCAGAGAAAGTCTCCTGAGAAAGATTGCTGCCAGGCACAAAAATGGAAAGCAAGAAGGTGAGGGAGGGAGGAAAGGAGGGAGGAAGGGGTCGGGAGAAACAGAAATGCTGCTTTTCTTTTTTTCCGCCCCTTTTCTCTCCACAAGCCGCAGATGTTTTGTTCTCTCCGTGCTCGTGCCTTCACTCTCCGCTCCGCTTTGATAGGTTTCAGCGCACTCGACTGTATTGACTGCGGTCTTGGCAAGCACGAGGACAAATCAATTAAGAGCGTTCGACTGATACAGTGTCTGCCCCCCCCCATCCTCAATAGCGAATAAGAGCAATTAAAAGCCGACTGTAGCACATGATGTGACAGTAATGGCCATAATGGATTGTCGTCAAGGTTCAGACGCCAGATAATGTTATTGTTTATCTAGATGATTGTTGTTGTTTATTCATAAGCCCCCCCCCCTCTTGACAACCCCATACCCTGAGCCTAAACGCAAACAGACTGTCTGTGATACCGAAATGTGGCCATCTGTCCAATCAGGGAATCAAGTCAATATGGGGAACCAGTTTGGGGGCGAGACCTGATCTGGAAGACATTAGCATGTGAATTAGTTGTTGACTGGGTGCCAAAGCCAGCAGCCTAATCGCTGCCAACTAGATGACAGCGTTCCCCTAATCGATGGCTTGATATCTATATGGCAACATATGGAGGGATCAGGCGCACAGGCTGTGTCGTTTCATTTTGATCCGGTTCATGCTGAAATTCCACTCAGCTTGTGAGAGATGGTTTTTTTGGCACCAGAAAACATTAAAGGAAAATTGACATTTACCAAACACGGCAAATGACAGAAATACGCTGCTTTATTTCAGATGAACCGAAGCCTGTTGAAGCAGTTCTCCCTTTGTAGAACAATATAGTTAATTTCTCCGCACACTGTAAATGTATGAAAGGCCAACATAGAGTATCTTGTGAATATTTAGATTATTAATATTTAGATGCTATCAAGGGAAGTCCCCCTCCACTCAAAGATGGGTTGCGCTTATTGCAGTGGTGGAAAAAGTAGTCAGATCTTTTACTTAAGTAAAGTGGTGGTACGTAAGTAAGTACACAGTAAGTAGTAACAGAAAAAATACTTACGTCTCACAAGTCTCAAGGCTCTATTTAGTCTAAATGCATAATGCATTTGCACTTAGGGCGTGTCCAACTCCACTTTTGCTAGTTAAATGGCACATAATCTGGATTTAAATTAAAGCATTGGACATAGTCGACCACAACATATCACTAGACAGACAGGAAAACTGGGACGCTTCTATTTAGTGTCGATCTGTAATTCTTGAGAGTACAAAAATGAACATGTGGAGTCACCCAAAGCTCCGATCTCGGACCTCTTCTTTGTTCCCCCTTTGGGCTCCAAGAAGATGTCATGATCTTGGTTTTGATTCAGTTTGTTTCCTGTTTTATTTTCTAGTTCCCTGCCTCTTGTGTCCTGCGGTAACTTCACTTTCTGCCCTTGTGTGTTTCCCGCCAGTGATTACATTTCCCTGCCCCGATCAGCTTCACCTGTTCCCAATTACCCCTCCTCCTCCCTAGTGTATTTAGTCTGTGTGCTCCCCTTAGTCTGGGCCAGTTCGTCTTAGTTCATCCCCATTTAGTGTTCCAGCATTGTCTCCTTGTGCTCCCTTTGTAACCTGTTTTTTGCCTCTGCATTTGAGTAAAAACTGTATTGTCCAACAGCTTATCCTGTGTCTTGGTCATGCATTTGGGTCCAATGTTTTCCTGGTGGTACAGCGGTTGTGACAGAAGAACCATTAGAAGTCACTGCAAAGCCTCACTCGCCACCACAAACCAAGTCATTCACTTAGAACTACATTTCAAGAATTGACTTTAAAATACTGTTGATTTATAAAGCAGTGAATGGTACAGGGCCAACTGCTCCGCTATGAACCGCCCAGACCTACTTGAACTTTTTTTGTAGAAAACCATATCAGACAAATTATTATTCCAAGCAATGTATATTCAATATGTCTTTAAACATGTCTGAAAGTGATCTTTAAGGCAATTCCACCAAATCCCCCCTGTACCTTGTCTCTGCTTTCAGTTTAGCTCACAGTGCCACTGTGCAGGCAGATAACACAGAGAAATATAGGAGGCTGCAAATGCGATCAAATGTTTTCCTAATGAAATTGTAAATGATCTCAAAACGCGTTTCTGCGGCTCTGCGCAATCTGTAAGAAACTGAAATATTTCAGTGCGGTGAAATTCATTTTTTTCCATCTCCAAATATAATAGCAGTAATGCAGTTATTCAAGGTCTCCATTTGTCATCTCAGACTCCAATGTGATTTCTGTGTGGTTTGATGTAGTTTCCCCCTCAGGCAGTCGCTGAAATAAAATCCCCCATTTCTGACTCGCTATTCCCACTCAGAGACAGTTCCATCTGAGGGAATCTGATAGCTCACATTTGAGTCCCAGAAAGAATTACTAATGGCAGAATAATGTGGCACACAGACTCCTGTCATCTTGAATCAAGACAAAAACACGTTAGACGACGCTTCCTCTTTCGTGACCTTGAATTAGCATCCGTCCATTCATCCGTCCAGTGGGGATGGCCTTCTGAAGACGACCATGAAAGCTCTGGAAAAAAGCTTGAGATAAGGAGATTTTGTCAAATTATGTGAATGCATTTATATCATATCCATCTATACATATAATATAGAAATATCATGCAGTCCACACTTATAGAGGCAAGACAGCCCCATGCAGTTGTACTGCTTCATGACTGGTCTTTGCTTGATCTGTCTGCCTGTCTGTGAAATTAGATTTTTTTATTTTGCATATGTCTCTTACAGAATAAGGGAATAATTGTCTGCCAGTGGAAGCGGCTCTGGATATTTTAACTTAAATTCTGCCCGAAGGCATGCTGCTAACACACCCAGTATTAAATGAATACATCCGACAATTCAGAAAGTACAAATTATAATGTAATATATATGTTGTGTAGCTGATGGTTGGATTAAGCTTGTTTCTGGGCCAGACTTGTGTAATTTACAAACATTGTGCCTCTGTAGTCAATATATCCCTACTTGGTGCTTTTTTAGAGATTCTGAGCATTTCGAAAGCCCCTCGAGGGCTGTCAACATGGCGAAGGCTGAGCCGGTGGTATGCAGCTAACGGTGGTATGCAGCTAACGGTGGTATGCAGCTAACGGTGGTATGCAGCTAACGGTGCTAACAACGCTAACAGTGCAAACCACGGAAACAGTTCCGACAGAGTTGGAACCTGGAGGGTGGGCGCTACACTTCCATGCAGATGCTGTTATCAGCTGTAACCACACATGCACCGAAAGCGTGTGCGGCTGCCTCAGCTACGTAAATAAAGCACGGAGACTCAGGTAAATATTACTCCACCACATCTTGACGTAGTCAATAGATATTTGATGCTATGTTCAATTTCTGAATATTGCTTATTTCACCTTTGAACATAATACAAAAAGTTTAGAAAAAAACCAAGCAAATAACAAATTGGTCATCTTAGTGGTAATTGTGCGTCCAAAAATAATGATAATCCATTGACAGATAAGGTACTTGCATCTTTAACAGAGCACCTTTACAGCCTGTATGATATAACATCTGTTTAGGAGAATATTAGCTGTGAATCTGAATACAATGATTTCAAACCTAGTCATTTTTCAGCCGTGAATAATGTCTGCAACTCTGCCTCTCTCACTGCGTTCTGCTTCTACCGGAATAATCCGAAAAATACTCAAAGAATGAATGAAATGCTTTGACCAGACCCCTATATGCTGAAAAACATCCGTACACCTGAGTCAGAGAGACATTGTATTCTTCTGAAAATGGCAGCACAACGTTCCCTCTTTTGGAGCAAAGAAGCATAAACTAAGCCTCATTAATTAAGCTCATTAGGTGAACAGAAACCTGTTTGATTGGAGGCAGTTGGGGCCCTTCCGCTCCAATGCAGCAGCGGTATTTAACTCGCCATATTGGCTGTCTGATGGCTGCACCTCGGGGTCATGTTCTGTGACATGGCTGTTGTCCCGGTGCCACCCCTACACACACACACACACACACACACACACACACACACACACATATCCTTTAAGGGGCTTGGCAGACCCCTGGTTCCCCCCTCTCTAATCACTGTGTTCTCCAGGGGGGCGCAGCCATTCTCGCTGCTCTTTGGAAAAAGCTTGGCATTTGTCTGAGATCTCATTTCTGTAATTCATCGCCCGTCTCCCGGGAGTCGCGGTTTGCACTGACGATGCCAAGTCCCCCCCCCCCCCCATCTATCTCTCTCACACTCTCTATCCACATTCCTCCCCTCTTTCTCCATCGTCCTCCCCTCTTGCCCCATGTCGTTGTTTGTTGTTGCCCCGAACGAGGGAGCTAAACTGTTGGGTTTGCACACATTAACTCTCCCGTGGTGTTCGATGGCCGCTCAGATCACACAAATCTTGAGTGTGTGCACGTGCACATCCGTCTTCCTGGAGGAACTCTCTGAGTGCAAAAAGCACGTGATCGACAGCGGGATTACCCTCTTCACTTTTCCTCTCATATATAAAAAACGTGAGCACACACACGTCCCAAATGAAGAAATAATTACACATCAATTATCGCTAGTGATATGGATGTGGAAAATATAATTGTGATTAATTAGGCATCAGTGAAAACGTACATCTGTTAGTTATTTTGAAAAGCAGGAGGGGGGGGGGGGGGGGAGAAAGCAACAAATTTTTCATTTTTTTTGAGAGTATTCCATTAAGAGTTAAAAATGTTGAAGATGTTCTGTCACAAAGCTCCCCGCGATTCTGTAACTCTTGTTTTCCAGTCTGAGCTGTACAGGTGAATTGCTGCATCTCGCATTTTGTTTATGACTAAACGGCTGTTGGGTGGCAGGCATTTTAAGCTAATAGCTGCTTTAAATAGCTGCAATTAGTGGGAAGCATGAGACATTTAATCACTCCAGACCAATTAGTCTGTAATCAAGTAGTGTCCAAGAGCGAGCACGTTTTTGTCCTCCACTGTTCCTCGGCAAGCGGCCGCCATATATTTCTCTGTGTGCCGGGAAGAGCGGTGATTAACACGCGGGGATATAGGCCCCCGTGGAACGCCGTAATGTGGAGTTAAATCAGGGAGGGAGGGAGGCGAGACACGACAGCCAAACCTGTTATTGCAGTTTAACATATGCGGAAGGTTAATTCAAGGCAGAGATGGCGGCGCGCATCCTGGTTTTTATGTGTTTGCGTCACGGCGCGTTGTACAAATTTGTGGAATTAGGACTCGGTGTGTTTTCTTCTCTGTGGAAGTGCACTGGAAAATAAAAACAACACATTCTACATTTTCATCAGTTCTTTTCTCCTGGATCAGTGATGGGAGTCTTACCTGGGAGGGGAGGATGAAAAGGGTGCAGAGCAAATGGGATTCAATCAGAAATAGGGAGTCTCAGAAATTGCTAAATCTCCCAAGTAAATTTTGGTTATATTTGCAATCTTCTGCAAGAAAGTTCATTTTAAGGCTGATCCAGAAATCTCCACTTCAGTAGCTCTTATATCCACCACACTTTCCAATTTCATTACTCTATATTGTGAAGGTTTTTACAGAGGGGGTTGTTCATATATCATTCATAGGCTGATTTATGGAACATTTATTACTAAAAACATTGTGAAAATTGACTTTTTTTAAATGGTTATTGACAGTAGACCTACATTCCGATTTATGGAGTGATACAAAGAGATATCTATGTCCCTTTGTAAAAGCCTTTGACAAAACAAAATGAAACAAAAATTCTGAACCTGACTTTACCGTTCAGATTTCTGTTCTGGAAATAGATTAAAATTAGAGCATATTTAATAATAGAATGCATGCAATGCATATTTAAACATACATTTTCTGAAAACTTTAACACAAAAAATAATGTATTTTTTAAGCTATACACCTGTAGTGTCTCCTCTTAATAAGACACAGGGAAACACACGCGTGCACAAGGAAGAAGAGCAATGCACACACACACACACACACACACACACACACACACCTGAGCAAACAGTCGGCTCCACTCGTAGCCACGGCCGGTCCCTTGTTTCGATAATAACGATGCTGTGCTCATAATGACGTTTCCGAGTGACTGGTCACAGGGCCGCCACATCCACTCCATCGGCCCTCTGGCTCCAGGGTGGAAAAAAACAGGTTGACCGGTGTGGTTTTGGGCCTCCTTGTGGATGTGATGCTTTCCTACGGTCTTAAGCAGGGAGGACGGAGGAGAGGCAGGCCACAGGTAGGAACTCAACGTGAATGTGTGTGTGCCCCCCCCCCGGGGTTTGCGTAGAGTTAAAAAAGGCAGAAAGAGCTGATGAAGCTTCTGTACAAGAAATAGCAAGACAGTGGGACTCGCAAGTCAACATATGGCTGCAGCAAAGTGTAGAAGGAGCGGAGATGAATGATGTATCTGGGGATGACAGCCGTTTTGGGTGCTGACTAATAGAGAGAATTACACCCGCAGATCACGGAGCTGTATTAGAAGTGTGTTACTGTAACACTGAGGGAGAACATCATGTGATAGGATAAAATGTGCTGCGACATGTAAATATGAGCGTGGCTGGTTGGCTGCTGGATTAATGCCATGTGTCTTTGCCAGGAAGTGTCATATTTATGACATACTATAGAAATAAATGTGTTTTCTCGATTAATGCTAAAATAGTTGTTCTGTTAACGGACTGTAAAAGAGCAGCAGGAATTTTGATTGTACGCGGGGCTAAAATGATCATGAGACGGATTGTTCTACAGTAGCTGTGTATGTCTTTAAGGAGACTACAGGCAGAAACATAATGCTTTCATGCGCTGGTTGCTTGTCTACTTTTGTCTCCTAAATTCACCAAAAGTTACCATAAGGCCTCATTTGCATATTTAAACATAACATTTCATAAAACTTGTAATGCAAAAAAGAATTGTCTTGTAAGTATTCAACTGTTTCATGTTGATATTTAGTAGTTATTTATTTTACCTTATTCATCTGTAGTGTCTTCAAAATGTCTGTAATTTTACAAAACATCTTTCAAGGCCGTTTTCTCTAAATGAGTTTTTTCTCAGACTCTGATGCAGAAATCTCTTCTTCAGCAGCTCTTACATCCACCAAACGTTCCACTCTCATTCCTCTCTATATTCTGAAGGTTAACACAGAGGCGTTTGTTCATATATCATTCACAGCCTGATTTATAGGCTATATATTTATATATATATATATCTATATCTATATCTATATATCTTGTTAGCTCTAAAAACATGGAGATAGCTGTTTACAGTATTTTCTGATTTATGGAGTAATACAAAGAGAAATACAAAATTCCCTCTATTAAAACATTTGACTCTAATATTCAAACAAAATATAACAAGAATTTTGAACCTGTTTTTTCTTTGGAAGTTCATGCAAATTAGAACATATTTGATTAGAAAATGCCTCATTTGCATATGATCAAAATGAAAAAATTATCTTAATGTAAATGATCAACTGGGGAAGTTTCTAGGTGATATCTGTTAATTACATGTTGTACCTGAACCCAAATTATATTATTATATTATTTTCAGTTCCGAAACCTTCATACCTGGAACACATCGCTCCATCATAATGTTTCAAGTTAAGGACTTACATCTGAATCTTATAGCTTCATTGTAACACCAGTTTATTACCGACACCTTTGGTTGAAAAGTGACGAATTAAACGGCGTTGTGGATGAAAAGTTATGTAAATGGTTTTATCTCCTTGTATCCCTGAATGTATCTGCAAAACCTGTCATATTTCAGAAAGGCTGCATTCTCATGAACTCTCCGGCCTGCGTTGAGCTCTCTTACCGAGAACCAGAATATCTTTCATCATATCAGGAAGGTCTAACTGTCAGACTGGCCACCTGTGCCTCAACACATTATTTCAAATTTTTTTTTTCCATACCTTTTATCACTCTCTCAAATACACACGCACACACATACCTACACACACACACACACACACACACACAGACATATTTCACATCACAAGGACGGCGCTTATCCAGGGCAGCGAGGCCCGGCTCTCTTTCTGTGGACTATAAACACACATAGGTGGGCCTGCTTGTCCTCAGATGGTCACGGTGGAGCAGCGTGTCTGAGAGGTGTCTGCAAGCTCGTCCACGTCCAAACGGTAGCTTTAACCCACATTCAGCAGGGTGATGTGGGGACAGCTGAACAAGGGTCAGTGTGTCTGTGAGAGGAAGCTGCAGCTCCGTGGAGAGGAGAGCAACTAATAACTGTGAGATAGAGACAGGTGTGGTTTAAAGACTGTTATTAATGACGGCTGTCTAGGTGAGCATTATTAAAGAAATGGTGTATCAGGTTACATTTCAGAATAATTTGCTTTGGGAAATCAGGAAAATATTTGAACACGTATGTTTGGCCTTTATGAAGACGGATTTTTATTCTTCTTTTATTTTTAGCTTTCCAAACACTTGAAAAGCATCATAAACCATCAATATTATAATATGAACCAGTCTTTTTTTTTATAAATCTTTGAAAACGTTCAACACCTCCAGCTGTTTCTACTGGAACACTCCCACAAACACGATGAGGCCTCAATTAAAAGTGTGAACAGGATTTTCAGTTGGATTTCCCTGGAACGATGACGTCGCCAGTTTGTATTTTGAACATTCCACTTCCTTACCAGGCATTTTCTTTTTCAAAGGGAGCGTGAGAACGCATCAGTAAATGCTGAGAATATGCTGTCTAGGAAGTGGTGTTTACTGTTTCATCTTTCCTCATCATAGGTCACTTTAGGGCAAAAGTATCAGATGAATGCCTGAACACTTAAAGTTCTCATGTACATTTAACCTGAATGCTGAGAACATTCCATTTGTCTCTTCATTCTGATGCATTCATTCAACCCAAAAAATGATTATTCTATTTGTGGCTCATGCTGCTTACATTCTACTTGAGGCCAATGAATAAAGGTAAGAAGCTAATCTCACGAATCACTCTGTCCATTGAGGCTGTTTTTATTGCTGCATTATTAAAATTATTATTATTTAAACCAAAGAAGAAGACAGACATGATTGGCAGTTTGCTTTAATTTAGCTCAAATCAAACTTCTTGGCTGTCACTTATATTTCTATAATCCTGTGCTGAAGCTCATCTTCCTGCATGCAACCTCAGATCTACTGACAGTCCCCAGATCTGGACTTCAAACTGAAGGAGACTGCTATTTGCTGCCGAGGCCCCTGAAAACTCTAGAACCATTCTTCTCGAATATTCGTCTTGAAACTTTCTTTGATTAGTTCGGTGCGTTTGTTGTTATGGAAGAAACGCTTTGTAACCCTGTTTGGAAAGGCGCTACATAAATAAAGATATTATGTGTGCGATGGATTTAATTAAAGCCCACAAAACAAAAAGGCTTCTTCCCTAAAGGCTGTCAAACTGGTTTAACTGCCAACAACTGAGCTTCTTCATCCACCCTTCACTTTTCATGAAACTCACATGCTGCTTTATGTTCAGTTTGGTGAAGGGATGGGCGTTACCAAACTTTTTTTTAACTCAATACGATATCAATACTTTTTGTTGCAGTTACATGGGATTTTTTCAAAATAATGATAATTTTAAGAAGAAAAAAAAAAAAAGTAAATACCTAGAAATAGTCGAGTATTTTACAGAAATACGCTGGTTAAATAAAAAGCCTTTCAGGGTGTGTTGTTTTGAAATGTTTGAAGAGATTACTATTGTTGCTGTGTGGCACAAAATACAGCATCTTGCTGTATTTTGTAGGTTCTGATGTCACATTGGTTTCCACAGTCATGTGACACGAGCCAGCTCAATGTGTCAGGGCTATGCATGAAAGTCATGCACCACCCACGTTTGGATTTATATATTTTTATCGATATATTTTTTCAGTAATGGATACCAAAACACCTTCCTCACTATTTGGTGGGACAGTGTCGGGACACCGAGAGCAATAAAAACCGAGCCGCCCCACCCTCGAGACAAATCTGGAGACGACACACAATTCTTCCTGGAAACTTTAATTGTTTTTGACAACTCCTCACAAGCCAGTGAAGGTCAAGTCCAACAGTGCAGCTGACAGTAATGTACAAGTGCCCTCTCACACTGGCAGGAGGGTGGTGAGGTAAAGTCGGCGTTCGATGTCACAATGAAAAATAAAAATCCTCTCTCTCTCTCTGCTTCATTTCACGTCTAAAGACACCGCCTGTCTGCTCGTTGTTCACAAGGAGTCTGTTAATGTTCACATATTTCATCAATTCATAACCAGAGTGATTTTCACGGCGTCAGTCATTAACTTCTCAAGGAGAAGCTGCGACAGCACGAAAAAAGGATCGGAGACGTTCTTTTAAAGAGGGGTTGCAAAACACTGTCACAAGTGCCGTAGCTCTCAAGATTTCTTTTTTGTTCTGAACAAAGAGTGCAATGTAACAGAATCAATAGAAGAAAAAAAAATCTAACAGCAGAGCGACCCTGGTGCTCCAGGCGGGTCAAAGTCGTCATAGTTAATGAGTACAAAACAATTCAAGTGAAAGCAAGAGTGGGTCGACTCATCAAAAGAACTCGTGTTGAACTCCACCACGGACCTCTACAAGGGGGGGGGGGGGGGGCTTCAGAGCACATTCAGCGTCTCCGCAGTGAGCCTGACATGCTACATATTCAACTATTCCAAAAAGAAAAAAGAAAACACTTCAAAGAGTAATAACTGATATATCATCATGTGAGGACATTATCGGCAGAGCATAACCATCCACGAAGAGACTCAAAAGGTCGAAACACCATATTTACATAACGACAAACAAAAAAAAGGTTTTAATAAAAATATCTTATAATTACAATAGTCTATTTTGAGCATATACGTCTTCCTTCCACATACTTTTATAGAACATTTGTGTCTCTATATATGTACATTCTTAATCGTCTCGAATCGGAAATCCTTCTTCTTTACAATATCAAACATTTTACAGCTCCAGGGGATTTGTGTTCAACACAAATCATCTATTTGAAACAATAGATGTCCAAAACTTGTACAACCATTTTCTTTTTTTTAGCAGTTTAGTAAAGCTTTAAACTGGAGTCCTTTTAGCAATTCTTTAAGCACAATTCACAGTTTTCATCGCCGGTTTCCGGAAAAAAACTTCTTCGGCGTGGGGATTCCGTGTTCGCGCTCTAATTGGAGAAGATTTCAAGTGACGGTAGAGGAGACTAGGAGAAGTCTACGTACTGACTCCCTTGCTCGATGGAACTAAACAAAAAAAAAAAAAGCTGAAATGACTGGTGATTTTATTTGGGTTGAACTCCTCCCGGCGTTTTATTATTATCATTTTTTTTCCAAATCCCCTTGTGATCGGTGCCTCCAGTTGGGTGTGAGTCCCTGGCGAAGCTTTGCTGGCTTTGGAGCGGCTCTGTGCGGCCTACACACCTGTGGAGGGGGATGAATAGCGGGGTGGGAAGAGAGGAGGAGGAGGAGGAGAGGGGGGGGGGTGAGCTGCTGAGCTCCAGACTGACTGGCGCCACCGACAAAACACAGGGCCATGCTTGATCAACAACCCAAAACAAACCAGGTCAAACAACAAGTGCAGGCTCCTCGGGGCTCTCACATACACACACACATGCACACACACACACACACACACTGTATCACACGCCAAGCTTTTTTGGCCTTATCCAGGTGTGTTTAGACTCAATGCTATAAATCAGCAGCTTCAATGGGACTGAGAGGGACAGACAGAGTGAATGAGAGAGAGAGAGAGAGAGGAAGGAGTGTGTGTGTGTGTGTGTGTGTGTGAGAGAGAGAATGAAAGAGAGGGCAAGCTGAGGTTTTAACCCTCTCTTCTGGCTACACCGGTGACAGTTATTGCGCAAGAAGCACAGCTGCCTCTGAGGTCGGTGCCAATTTTCGTGTGTTCCTCAATTATTATTGTTTCTTTTTTTGCTCTCTATAGAGACTGTCAATTTGCACCTCACATAGGCTACAATAATCAAGTTAATGGGGATGGCTCCACTGATGTGGTGTCTCATGGGATCCCTGATTGTTTTTTTTAAAGCCGAACTTCTGATTGTAAACTAAGAAAAAAAAACACATTTCAAATAATGAGGATGCTATTTTAATTCAACTTACCAGTGCGGTGTTTGTATCTCAGCGGCATAAAATAGAGTCCTCCGGCTTGTTGACTATTGACGTCCTCTACAAAAAGAAGGAGAAGAAGAAGAAGAAACGTGTCATTGGATAAAGACTAAATAAAGGGCCTAAATCCCCGCAGACTAAATGATATGCAGCAGAGCGGCGGCAATATCCCCCGTAATAAATGCGCTTATGAATAACAAATTGCCCTCATTGTGCGCAGTGGAGTGGGCTGCAGACTGGGGTACTTCACCAGCCCATGGGATAAGGTGGGCCTCTGACACATTGCTGACATTATCATGCAAATTGTAAAAGCCCGCAATCAAGTGCGCAATCCAACCCACGCCAAATGCGTTTTTTTTACGCACGATTTTTCAAGGTTGCGCTGTGAGGTGTGTGCTATTTAGATTGTTTTTTTTTCATCCCCCACATTGAAAGGACAATGACACAAAACGGGCATGACGCGCTTTGTCTGCCTGGCGGTGTACGGGGGTCTGGCACGCAGCTATATCGGGGTCCCCGATAAAGTCCCCGTTGGAAAAACGAGGAGACGGTGGAGAGCCGCGTCCGCCGGTTTAAAGCTTACCTGGTGGTGGTCGACGTTGAGCGCCGTCAGCGGCGTGCGGCTCGGGTTGGAGGCCGGGGGAGGGCAAGTCCCGGTCCGCTGTGGCTGCTGTTTGTGGAGCGATGGGTGCGTCTCCAGGGCCAGCTGCAGGTCCAGGATGTAGTCTATGACGTGCTGGAGGATCTCCACTTTGCTGACTTTCTTATCCTGCGGAATGGTGGGCACCAGGCGCTTCAGCCGGCTGTAGCAGTCGTTCATGTCGTACTGCAGGCAGAACAGGTCCTCATCCTCCACCCTGCACCGGGCGATGTTGAGGCTCTGCTTCGACAGATAGTGCAGCGAGAGCGGGCTGCCGCCGGAGGAGGAGTCCTGGGGGTGGACCGGAGTAACAGCCTTCATCTTAGAAAACCAACGGCTCGGAGACAGAGGCAACGAGGGGGAAAGAAATACGTCTCTGGTAGCAGGAACGATTTTTAGAGACAAAAAGCTTATGTGCATACAGCCGCAAATAAGCAAAGGGAATAAAAAAAACGACCGAAAGGCGGAATTGTAGTCTTGTCAACACATCCCGCGGAGCCGCACAGTTCCTCGTACTTCGTCAGGCTCGGTGTGAAAGGAGCGAATAGATTTCCTACATTTATAGAGGAGAGGGGAGGCGCCAAGCCCGACGGCTGACAGATCGAGGGAGAGGAGCTGGTCAATCACCGGCAGCCCGCTGCCCACCGACCCAACAACGGAGCCGAGAAAAAGGCGTGTCTCTGTGCGCGCTGCGGTGGGCTGCCTGTTGGCAGTAGGTGTGTGTGTGTGTGTGTGTGTGAGAGAGAGAGAGAGAGAGAGAGAGAGAGAGAGAGAGAGAGAGAGAGAGAGAGAGAGAGAGAGAGAGAGAGAGAGAGAGGCAATTTAAAACAGTCAATTCCGCATTACCACCGCTGCACAAAGAAGAAGGAAAAAGTATCGAGTGTCTTTTACGTCCAGTCCGTGCAGGAGGCCTCTCTTGGAGATTTAGGCGATATATATATATATTTCAACAACACGAGAGGCTGATTAGCGTTGTGTTTGCATCTTTAGCGCCGCAGTCGTTGATGCGTAATTACGCACGGCCTCGTATGTATTGATCACTACCCCGTGACAGATGATCCTGAGCAAAAACCCACCTGTTTAAACCCGCTTTACCTTCAGACATCAAAAGGACACCAGTTTAACTCCAAACTAGTCATACTCCTCAATGAATGCATAAAAACTCACAAAAGTAGGTAATATTATTCCAAATTATTTTGAGGACATGCAGGATAGATGCGTAATTATCGGCGGGGTTAATGGGATATTATCTCATGTTTGCCTGCTACAACCAATAGGGAGCAGATCCGATTTATTACCAGGGCTTCATGAGAGAAAATGGGTTCGCGAGGACATATCATTCCAGCCCACCATCATCTCGGATTGAATAAACTGTCGTTATGACTGCATATAACAAAACATTTCGTTCTCACAGCGCGGATCGCAGCTCTAAGGGAGCCGGGACGGGCCAATTTGGCGGCGGCGGCGCCTCCTCGCCGCTCCTTCCAGCTGTGTGTGTTATTGTGTGCCTCCTACATTCCTCCACCTCTCCCAGACGCGTCGCCGCTCCGCTCCTTTCCCTCCCCGCCGCCCATCGAGTCGCCCCGCCGGGCAGACGGCCTGGCGCCACACATGGAGAGCTCCTCCATTCACACACATGGCTCCTCTCCTCTCCTCTGCTCTCTTTTCTTTCTTTCTTCCCTTTTTTCTTTCTTGTCAGGCATGTTGCCAAGACAACACGGAAGCTACACTCTATCATCAGTTCAGCATCAATCCTGAGTGTTTTTTTCCACGCAGGATTCACAGGGGCCCCTGAGGTCCGACTCTAGCGGGGATGACACCCACCTCAGTGCCTTTGGAGGTTTAATGTCCCAAACTTTATGGGAACCACCACAGTCTCTTCCGTCATGAATATTGAGAGGCTTAAATGGCTTTAAATGGGTATTTTCCACTTCTCTCTCCGTCCCTCTCTTTCTCTCTGTTTTTTTCTGTTGCCATGGGAAGTGACTGCTCTGCTCAGTAATGTCTTGCAACAATGTTTGGTTCAGGGACAACCTCAAAGGGGTCAGTGGTATAAGTGGTCGATGGTAGCCTTTCCCGCTGGTGCGTGGACTGTCGCCCATGACAAGCAGATGAGATGAGGGGGGAAAACGCTGTCCTGTTGAGCTTTATCGATGACTCACAAATGCTTATGATTTGACCATTTACGTCCAAAACGAAACAGAGAGTTGGAGATTCCACACAAGAGTCTGATTTTCAAGCTTTTGGATCCGTCGCTGAAGGCTAATGGGTCGAAATAAGTTGCTGCCAAGAATTTGTTTTTTCCGATTCCATAAATGCACACGTGTTTTTTTTGGAACATGTAAAAGCAGTATACAACTAAAACGAGACATTGAAGTGCCACAAAGTGCTTTTCCATCCTCCTGTTTTCATCCAAATTTTCAATTTGTGAAAACACAGGAAATAAAAAATGAAAAAAGAGAAAAAAAACTTGCAAAGAGTTGGTGTATCGTTGAAAGTAAAAAGTGCAATGTAAACCGACTAAGTGAAGTCATCGTGACGCACATGAAGCAGGTGACTCAAACATCACTCACAAGTTTCCGCTCCAGAAAAATTGGAGCAAAATGAATCAGATCCGTGTGTAGCGATGAGGATCTGTAACCCTCTGAGAATCGTTGTCATCAGTGTATAAGCTTACGCAAATTTGCGCAAATGTTTTTATGTCAAATTCAACTTTAGCAAAGTTTGACCAATTAGCTGTTGTCTTATTTTATCGTAACTTACTAACGGCAGTTATGTAACTGACGTACTTATTATTACCAAAACCGCGATCTTTTCCTAAACCTAACCAAGTAGTTTTGTTGTGCAAGTAAACCAAAAAAACTAAGTGAGCCTGCGTATGAATATTTAATGAGGAGGAAACTGTATGTTTACTTTGAACAGGAAAATTGTCTTTGTAAAAGAGGCTAAGCATGTAACGAGCAGGGAACTTACTCGCACCCGACATGTCCAAAACAGACACTAGAGGGGTATCTAGAGCGTCATAGTTTGAAACTGACCAAGCGTCGGTTTCTGGACGAGTTGGTAGTGAGAACGCTGCGTCTTGACAGTGCTGACCATGGAGGGAGAATAGAGCTGGAGAGTCCGAAACGGAGCAAGCTATCACAGCTCTTTAGCTTTGTAAGAGTACATTTATATTCCTTTAAAGGGACAGTGTGTAAGTTTTCGTGGCATCTAGTAGTTTGTGGCAGGTTGAAAGCAACTAAATACCCCTCAGCTCAGCCCTCCCTCTCAAAGCGTGTTGGAGATCTACGGTGGCCTTCAGGTATAGGAAGAGGTCTCTTTAGGATTTTAGTACGAGTGGCTACTCTTTTCAATACTCTGTTCTTCTACATGACTAAATAATTGTTTTTTGAAAGATATATAAAAAGTACTAATAAAAACACAAGTTACATCAGGGCTTATCAATACTCAATACCGTGTCACGTTTAAACCAGGTTTCTGAACGCATCCCTACCTTCAGACAACATAAAATGCAAATGGCTCTCGCTGGAGCTAGTGTCCATTCTGGGCTGCTGTAGAAACATGGCAGTGCAAGATGGCGGACTCCGTGGAAGACGACCCGCTCCCTACGCAGATATAAATGGCTTTTTCTAAACAATGGAAAAAATAATTCAAATTAATTCTTAATTTCGGGTGATTATACACTGATTATAACATAGTCATGAGTATTATATTCAATATCTGCCAATAAACCCCCCTAAATGTTACACACTGTCCCTTTAAGCCGAGTTAGCTGACCTGAAGAGCCTTTGTCTCCCTAACTCTTAACTGGATGAGCAGCCTATTTCACGAGGAAGCAGAGATGAATCAGTGTGACCGGGCCTTGATGTAACCTCTCTCTCCTCTTTGGTTCAAGTATTCGTGGTTGATTAGAATAACCTTGTTAAAAGCACAGAGTTCGGTGTGTCCTGTGTGTGTGTGTGGTTGGTGTGTGTTAGCAGGAATGTAAACAAGGTGCACTTTGACTCTTTGTGCTCGGCAACCTTGTTATAATTCTATTATTGTCCGTCTTCAGCCCTGCACCCAGTCAATGACACATGGATCGACCTCAAGTTTAACACGAGCAATAATTCAAAGTTGGTGGGAACAAAAGAGGGAAACATGAGTGTGCATTATCTTTTGTGTGTGTGCGTGTGTGTTTGCTTTCTCGTGCTTCCTTTGCATGTACTTCCCTAATTGTGGCCCTTCTGGCTCTACTTCCCTAAAGGTTTATAGCGGCGCTGACTGGGGACCGGAGCCAGGTAACTAGAGACTCGTTACTAGATAAGACTGGGGAGAGCTCTCTGTTTGTTGTGGCTACACAGCATGCAGGGACAGGGATCAGGCCGCTGACTCAAACCAGTCGGACTCGGCCTCCCGTGTGCAGTCCGGTCGCTGTGGCTGGAGAGAGTCTCACATTGGTAGTGTTTGAAATGTTTCGTGGTGGGCCGACGGTGCGGCAACCATGCGCAAAGTGGAAGTTGCACAACGGCCGCATCTGTGCAAGAGGTTTTTCCTATAGGATGTGCGCGAAGTTGCGATGGGTGGTGACACACACACACACACACACACACACATTATGTGGTGACACAGGCAGCCCAAAGCCTCGTATTCACCCCATGGCATTAAAACAGCAGATTATCTGACTTTATTGAGCATTTTATGAAGGCAACCACCTCATAGCACCTTTTTCTTTTAGAAATTCTGGATCAGAAGGGATTTTTTGGGGCTTTGTGAGGAGGCCTGATTCAAAGAAGGGGGACATTTTTGGGAAATAAATATGAATGTGTTAAGATTAAAAAACGGTTGTTTTGTGTCTCTTTGTGGTAGTTTTAATGTTTGTTTGGAGTTGTTTTGTGTCTTTTTGGGGCAGTTTTGTGGCTCTGCCCCCTCTAGCTCTTCCTGTGACTGAAAGGATATTACTGGTTTATGATACAGACCCTTCCACTTCTACAATTATCCAAACCAAGTTTTACTTTTACAACTGCCATCGCGGCTTCCTCTGAAACTCTCCACCAAACAGCTCACACTCTCAGAAACTTTCGCCGGGACTGCTGAACTGAGCTCCAGCTGTGAAGGTTGGTTGTCTGTTTGTGGTTTTGATGGATGACAGTACAGTCTCTCTGTTTCTCTGCCCAACAGCTGTCAGAGTAGAACAGACCATAGCTGGTAAATATATTTTATTGGGTCTGTCTGGTTGAGCTGGGCGGTGACGGTCTCTGCGTCTGCAAGTGGCACACCTTGCACAACAGTCCCTAATCCTTCAAAGTACGTCGAACATTTGCATGCACTATTTTTACTATTCATCAGGCGTAGGGAAGCTGCTTGTATCTCCTGAACCCATATCTGTCTGCGTCGGCCGGCTCGGCTGTGGTTGTGACGGGTGGTGCCGCACTTTTTTTTCTTTCTTTTTTTTTTCTTGCTCTCCAGGTGACACAGTTTGCACAACATGCCTTATTCCCTGATGGCCTCCCAAACACAACAGCTCTCTCTGTGTCATTTACACAGGTGCATTCACTGTTTACTCTGTGCAACCTGAGTAACCATCCACACACACACACACACACACACACACACCTACTTACACACAAATGCATCATGAGATAAACCTGAGACGGCGCATTAAACATAAAACAAAAGAGGGATTGACCGCTGCAGCTAAATTGACTTCTTTTGGCTTTTTTTGCTGTGAAAAAACCCAATAGGATGGAAAATGTGCTTTGGAGTAAAGAAACTCCACTTTGGTAATTCTCTCCGCAGACACGCGGACCACGTGCCAGTCCACCTGTGGGGTTTGTGTTTAGCAGCCATGATCTATTCTCATATTAACTGTGCTAAAAGGGGGAGCTGTGTTCTGGGCCACACTCATTTAGGTCAGAAGCAGTTCAGTCAGGTCTAAACGCATTATTCACTGCCTTTCTCGTCACCGACCGCTGGGAGTTTTTCAGAACTCTCCCAGCTGCTGCTTTCACTTCCCCCCCGTTTCCCACCGTGGTCACATCAAACACTCCTGACCTGGCGTTTTGGATGCTCGCTATGTTTCGACGCGACCTGTTTGTACTCCAAACTGTGGTGAGACCCGACAACATGTAGGTGCAGACAGACAGCAGTGTGTGTGTGTGTGTGTGTGTTTGTGATGATCTCCCTCTGTGTGGGTGTGTGACAACAGGTGCACCTTTGTTGCATCCGGTTGTACAGCTGCTGCCCTGCTTGCTGTCTCCGGAACCTAAATCCTCACTTCTTCAAAAGTTAAGCTTTGCAC
Organism: Anarhichas minor; assembly: GCF_050575085.1. NCBI lineage: Eukaryota > Metazoa > Chordata > Actinopteri > Perciformes > Anarhichadidae > Anarhichas > Anarhichas minor. The sequence goes on along the minus strand of NW_027466468.1, from coordinate 4,332,440 downwards.
AATATTCTATTAACCGTTAAAAAGAAAAGAAAATGTCTTGTACATTTCCCAGAACTGAGTAAGCAGCTGAACACTTGCTTCCTTGGCCAATGACACAAGATTGGACACAAAATGTTGGCTTGAGCCGAAAAGAGAGACGCAAAGACATTTGAGTTTGTTGCATAGTTAAGAAGGCTACATTACGTACGTGATGTAAGTGAAGTACGCTGAGTAACGTTACATGACTTTACTTATGATATAATACTAAGTCAACATTGAGTTTTTAGTTTCACACAGGACATGAACATTGGGGGTGCAAGTCCTGTGTTTTGTGACCCATCCATCTACCCCGACCTCCTTCCTGAGCTGACTTATTATACTACATCACCTGACTTTGCCCTTATCTCCCGCCATAACAATGACCACGTTGATGGCATAGTTTGATGCGTAGGGCCCATCGACTGTATATAAGAGGTGGACGTAGCCACCATGATGTCACTCATTGGTTTGTGGACTACTGCTTTGCATCCTCAAGTTTAACATATTGGCCGTTGCCATCTTGGTTATCTTGGTTTTTGGAGCTGCTAACTTGTTTTTTTGCAACCAGATGTGGCACAGAACTTTCAAGAAGACATTTTTAGGAGACTAAAATGTTGCAATGAACTTTCATGAAGTAAAAACACACTGTGAAAGGGTTAAAGTTCGATGAAAACATGAACAACTCCCAGACCGGACAACAGCAACAATCACAAGGTAACACACCTGCGGTATCTGATAGAAACTCATGATGGCTATTGGTGATATCGCTATAATTTAGAGGATACTGGTGTTGGTACTGATATGGTCATTCTGTAAGATATCGCTATCACATATGAAATATATGAACTGATACATGATACAATATAGGCCTATTCTCAAACAAAAAAAGAAAGTCAGCGGTTTTTCTGTGTGCTGCAGTGCAGATTTACAGATAGATATTGAACTTAAATTAAGCAACAATAAGCAATTAAGTACGCTAACTGGTTTCCTTTGTTGTGCTCAAAAGTAAAATGAGCCTTGTTAGGTTTTACATTTTAGGTTCTCAAGAACACAAAAGACATGTAATGTTTTGCTTTTAATTCTCCTCCTCAGTCTGAAATGCATGTTGCTTTACTAGGACAACCAGCAACCGTGAGCTGTGGTCACCAGTCATGATTCTCAAACTTTGATGTTTAGATATGACTTAGTTAATGTAAATGGTGAAACACGAGTCAAAACATACACTCTTGCTCGGGAGATACAATAAATGTCCTTTCGATTTCTCCAATCGCACACATGAATTGAGAAACTACACAATGTTTCAATCAGATGTTTTATTTAACTTGTCAATGGGCAGTGCAGTAGACTCCTCAACTTAAACACTGGTCATTCACTGCAGTGTTGCAACAGTCTAGCATACGGTGTTCAGAAATAGCAGGGGACTAACATTATCTCAGCAGTGAAAAATGAGCTCTAAATGAGCCCCATTTAGCTATTAAGCTAAATAATGAGCAGCCCAGTTTAGTTTGGTGGAGGAAGTTAGTTTGAAATAAAAAGACTGAAATGCAGTGCATGTGTGTATGGCTGAATAACATTGTGAATGTTAGTGTATGACGAGTAATATTCAGAGTGAGGGCCAGATTAATACACCTGTCACGTATAATAGTTGTAAGTGTACATTAGCGTGGAGTAAATTATTGACAAGGAACTATTGGGGGATTTTTATGATTATGTTCTTCGTTTTAAGTTGTCGAACCAACAGGATGTTGGATCTCTTCATGTTCTTGGTGGACGCTGTTAAGTTGGTCACTACATTGTTAACATCCGTTCATTGGTAGCAAAAAAACAACCAAGATGGCGACGACGAAAATGCCAAACTCAAGGCATCAAAACGGCAGTCCGCAAACCAATGGTTGACGTCACAATGACTACGTCCACTTCTTACATACAGTCTACGGGCTGTGTCAGTTTCAGCTCGTTACCTGCATAGTGTCTTTTCAAAATTCAATGCTTCAGTTTCAATGCAGGTTAACTTTGTTTTTAGGTTTACTAAAGCAACTAATCTGGGTTAGGTTTCGGAAAAGACTGTGGTCTGGGTTAAAATAACTACATTTGTTACCTAACAAACCTGTTTGTTAGGTAACTGGCATTAGTTAAGTACATAAGTGATGTAACAAAACTGCGGTAAAATAAGTTAATGTTGGTTTCACACGGGACAACTGCAGCAGCCTCCTGGGTGAAAGTCCCGTTTCATTGACCAATCCAGCCTCCACTCCCACCCACCTTATGCTGACATCCTCGCTGTTTATACTGGGTCATATGCTCTGACTGTCTAACACTAACGCAGATGGGTTTAAATTGGAGATATTTGCAAATACTGCAAGTCATTGGAACACAATCTATGAATGACAACAATGATGAACCAAAGTTCTTTAGCTTCTCTAAATGAAGTCGTCTTTGACTTCTTCTTTGAATGTTCGACTTCTTACTTTTCTTTATTCAGTCACCGTAAAAGCTTTAGCAGCCACTTACACCCTACAATCACTTTCACTAGGATCAGGTGACTGTCTGAGTAGAGACACTCCGTCTGTTTCTCCAGAGATGTTTGATCCACAGGATGAGAGAAATAAAAGAGTCTTAATTCCTCAGAGAAAGGACTGGTGACGAGTTAATGAGGAACTCAACCCTTTGACCTGCAGGAGGTCTATGATGCGACGTGGGGACAGATTACAGCCCTTATGTTGCTGCTTGCCTACTTAGCACAACAGACCGTCGAACCTGAAAAGGCAGCCGTTGATGGACAGATTGATTGATATGTTGATTGATCGCTTCAGACAGCTAATCAGATAACATGGTTTAGTTATTCTGTAACATTTGTCCGCCAATATATTTTGTGTTTTTTTGCTCTGGAATGTGGACATTGCGGTGTTAACCCTCGACCTCTTCTCATTAAGAAAAAGTCCCCATAAACAGCCTTAAAACTTTTACGCGCGCTTTTCTTTCCTGGATAAAAAGCCTCCCTTTCACTCTGTTCTTCCTGGAACCTCCCACCAAAGGCCCCTCTCTTCCCACCCCCCTTTTAAACTTTTTTTTCTTGGAGGGACTTTAAGGAAGAATGTCATTCAACGCATTCAACCGCTCGCCCCCCAAATCTCTGCCGCAAACATGTTCCCACTGATTCTCTCAAAGAATTAATTGCTCCAAATAATCTCGCCATCTGGTTGCGGAGGTCCGTACCTACGAGGCGGTTTGCATTGCGGTGGTTGGGGCCTATTCAGACTCCCGCAATGCTGCTGTGGTGCAGAGAGAGAGGGAGAGAGGTGGTGAGGCTTGCCAGGAGGCTGAAAAGAGGAAGGAATGACAAAGACCACCATCTGCTCCTTGTCTTTCTTGTCGGCGACCCCGGACGTCAGCGGAGACCCTGCATCTCTATGATCCGACTGCAGACCACTGAATGGAATGTTATTGAGAGAGACGATGGGGAAAAGTAGTAAGGCAGTATAAGTGAGAAAGAAAGAACAGAGTCTTGAGAGCGGGAGGACCCTGCTTCTCTCATCATCTTTCTTCCACTTTTGCATACCATTAAACTGTCTTTCAAATGTTGTGCAAACTTTGGAAAGGTTGCAAAAAAACAAACTCAAAACCTGTTGTACCATCGATCACTGATACCAACCAACATTATAATTTATGAAAGTCAGAAATAGATTAAAATGAAATGTTGCAAGAAATCTGTATTTTACGCCAGCATATTGGGGGCATTAAGCAGAATAAACTCCACAACCAATGGGTGACGTCACTGTGACGTCACCCATTCTGACGTCATGTCCACTTCTAATATACATTCTATGGTCACAAAAGGCTATCATATGCGCACCACTGACGATGACAGCCCATGTCCTAAAGAAATGGGAACCTTTTGTAGCACATGTCTGTTGTGTTTTATCCTCTTTTGAAAAATGGCTCATATTGAAAAATGTTACATAACACCAACTGTATCATTATATGTCCATGAAAAATTCTAATTCATGTCAACTTCAAACACATTTGCTTCATCTTAATTTAAAGTAAATACAATCTCTGCAGAATTTAGAGCTTTTTGCGAAAATAAATATCAGCATATCTAAAATACATGGATGTGAACTATTCCACTCTCTTTCTTCACCTCGCAAAAGCCCACCTGTGGCGGCAAGAGATGGGATTATGTTGTGCCTGCTCTACATAATGAGAGCAGGGTGCCCATGCAGGTTGACCCCCACCCTCCCCGTTCAATCATTAACTCATCGTCTCTTCCTCCCTTACACCCCTTTTCTCATCCCTTCATTCCAGCACTCTCTAGGAGACAATTTCCCCATTTAATCTCTGAATACATTTGAATGATTAATTCATATCTTTCACTTTTTGACCTTGAGCACCAGAAAGATCTCAATCATGTCTCCAGAATACCCGTTTGTATTGTTTCACAACTTCCCTATGCTCTCTTCTGCCGATCTCTGACATTTTTTTATTTCCCTCAGCATCTCTTCTCGTTCCCCATTCAATTAGGGCTCTTCACAAAAAGAAAAACAAGTGTGTTTGTGTGTGTGTGTTGTGTGGGGAGATGGAGGTTCAGATCCACTTGTGGTGTCGGAATGTGTTGTAGCTTGTGCCGGAAACGACAGTAGCTGAATGAAGGTTTCGTGCCCTGTAGTGTGTTGCTGCCTTTCTTGTATGAGCGATGTGTGTTTGTGTGTGTGTGTATGTGCTTTGTGCTCCAAGGGTGTTGGTGCCCTCTCCATCTCCACACCCCTGGGAAAGTGTAACAGGTGGGCCTTCCAGTGCGGAGGCAGCAGAGTCGAGGGGCTGAAGGCGGGCGGAGTGGGTGCTCCGACCTCCCTCTGGGTGCTGCGGCCCAGCATGCATCCTGTCCATGAAATCAGCCCCTGACCCCTGGCCTCTGGCTCCAGCGCCGTTTCTGTGGAAAGAAAATGCTAAGAATGTGGTAGCTAATTACTACATTAACATGACAATTGAGCAGGCAGATCACACACGTACAACGCTGAAAATATAGTTTGACCGCAATGCTGCGGGCATCACCCTTCACCCCTCTGTACATGCTCGCTGTCAAACTTCATGAACTTACTGTAAAAGCACTCACAAAACAAACAAAAACCTGCCAGTTACTACAAGAGTATACATTATTATAACGATTGGATCGCCAGGAGATTCATTTCAAGTTGTTCACTGTTTCCAGCTTTTCAAATAAATGAATTTGCTGTTTTTTACTGTTTCATATCATTGTAAGTTGAACCTGCTGCTACTCCATCTAGCTGTCAGAGCTGCGTTATGAAGCCCACACCGTCACTAACTGCACTACCTGAAGAAATGTTATCGTATTTCTGGAAAAACAATAAAAGGGCTTTCAGAAAGAAGCAGACAGAAGGGTCTAGAATATGCGTTGGAAGTATATATCCAAGATGTCAAACTGATTCCGCAGTGAAAACAGGTTAAAACAGATCAAGATAGAAGCTAAAGCTACAGAACACAGTGTAAAAGTGAACCACCACATCCGAGCAGCTAAGTGATGATTGAAATGTGTAACTTATATCTGTGATGAAAATGAGAAGGGTGCTTCAATATTCACCTGCTTCATTTTCACACATCTCCCACAACCTGCATTCAAAAAGATGGAAATATCATTCGAGGCTTTACACAATCCACTTTATTTCCTCGTGAAAAGAGTGGGAATGAATGACAGTTTGATGTAGTTTGGAGCTTTCCTCCACAGCCCCTGGGTTTTAAATCCCACCATGCGAGTCGTTTGCTTTGGCAGAGCGTCCACAAGTAATCACACAAGAACCCAGTGATTTTCAAAAAGTGGACTTGTCATGGAAAATTGCCTGCTTGGTGTTGAGCCCAAACAGCTTCATTTGGATGGAGAGAAGCACTGGAGCCTATCTGAATGTTTTTATTTTATTGTGACGTAAGAAAGGCTTATTTCCAGAGGCAGGGCACAAAGTGCGAGGCGTTAGCGGCCTGAGCTCCGGGCGGCTCCTGCACTCGTGTTTGCAGTGCAGGGAGAGACGCCAGCACAGATGGTTAGGCACCAAAGGCGGCTGACTTTTTCTCATGCCTTCAAATGGGAGCACTCTCTTTCATAGCTAATATTTAGCTGCTTCAAATGCTAATGGGGTGGCTTGGCTCTCCAAGGTTAGCATAACAACTATGGGAGAAGCCTTTAGATCTCACACATTTGTTTAACAGATGAAAGAGAATGCGCGTCGTAAGAGAGTCGGGGCCTCTCAGCACTATATCTCCTGAACTACCCCCGGTCGACTTCAAGCTGCACTATTTGTGCCATTTTCTAACAGTTAATTCTCCCCCAACTCTTATTTTTCCTCTCTGATGATTTTGAGAGGAAGCTGTTGTCACGCTTTAATGTGATGTCACTTTGTGTGTGTGTGTGTGTGTGTGTGTGTGTGTGTGTGTGTTTGTAGGAAGTGGGATTCTGTATCACAATAAATAAAGGCTGGGAGAATAGATAGCTGCAGAACTGGAACGAACTGTCGTGATCCTGAAAAAGTTAGAAAAATAAATTCTTTGTATGTTTTTATATCATTTATTTCTGTCACAAATTATTTTTGATAGGCGCAGGAAACCGTGTGCTCAATTTCTGGAGCTTACTTTTTTTTAAAAAACCTATTAAAATAACTAAATACGTTTACATTTTCAGTATAATCAAGAAATCCAAGCTTTTATTTAAAAGCTGTATCCGCAAGCTGCTTTGATTCTGTTTTTAGCTCCATTTGATCCATTGTTATGTGGAAGAAAAATGATTTATATCACCATGGAAACACCAATAGCGGCACAAAAAGAAAACCAAAATACCAGATCCCAAAAAACCCCACCAGCTTTAGTTTTCTCTGTCAAATGTTATCGACGTGTGCTAGTTCCATGACTTAAAAAACAATTCTGCTTTATGTGGGATAACCTGAATTATTAAATATGAATCAGAAGGGGGGGGGGGCTTTTCACTCCCTTTTTATCGTGGATAAAAAAGGTCCACGATAAGTAGCAGCGTTTCCCCCTCTGAGCCGTTTCAGAGGCAAACAACTCATATTATACTTCAAAACTGTAATAAAGCACTATCTTTCCAGCATCTCGGCAATGCATTATTCACTTCCAGTTGCCAAGAGGAGACTCTAGAGGATGGTTAAGAAGCCACTACAATATTTATGTAGCATGCTGCAGTGCTGCCACACACACACACACACACACACACACACACACACACACACACACACACACACACACACACACACACACACACACACACATACATATAAAACCCTATCAAACCCTAGTGTTGGCTGCCAAGAATCCATATGGACCCACCTATACCTCAGTGGATTAACGACAGAAAACTCCTCTCTGTATGTGTCGGACACTGGCTGGTAATAGCAGAATGTATCATGTCATATCATGCCATGGTTGTTGGCCCACATACTGGTTTGTTGTTTATGTCTGCTTCAGGATCCAGGCCAGCCATGACTTCTTTCACTTGGGACCTCTATACTAGGAGCATTCTCAGTGATGATCTATTTGGAAATGGGAGATAGAAAACGCGTCTCCTTGGAGATGCTAAATATATTTCTGAAGAGGCTCGGCAGGACTGTTTGATTTAGAGAGCACGGGCCCCCGAAGCCGATGGTAGTGCATCAGGCTCCTCAAAGTAGCGAAGCGGGGGTTTAACTTTAAAGTTCAATTAATGATAATGATGTGTGCTGTGCGGTGGTGATGATGAAGACAGCGCGGGTCATCAGATCGTCATGATGGTGGCTGCTCCACTTGTCTAATGAGACAGAAAGCTCAGAATTCCTAGACATTGAGCAAACGGAGGAACGTACCTGAACCCTGCAGGTGTTTACTGCAGCAATGAAGTTTGGTGAGTTTAGAAACAACAACAGTTCGCTTTTCGGGTTGTCCGTCCATCCGTCCCATTCTCTTGAACTAGATATCTCTGGATCGCCGGCAGGGAATTTCTTTAAATTTGGCACAAACGTCCACTTGCACTCAAGGTAGAAGTGATTCGATTTTGGTGGTCGAAGGTCACTGTGACCTCTGAAAACACATTTTTGGCCATAACCCAAGAATTCATACCCTAATTATGACAGTTTCACACAAATGTCTAACGGGATGAATTGAGGAAGTGATGAGATTTTGGACAGACTTGGACGTGAGCTGCAACATGACTGGCATACGACGACAAGGTGGTAATTCTAGTTTGTATCAGTTCAAGCAACAAAACAAAATGTAAAAAAGTGTCAAAAAAAGGTGAACTGAAATTACACTGTTAGGCGTTAAACCTCTTCCACTGCAGACTGCTGAGCCAGGAAATGTTTGGATCATCTGTCTGAATGATTTCTATGAAGAAAATGACTCATGTCATGCGTGCACACTCACACGCACTTAGGGCTAAAATTGTACATTCTGATTGTGTATTATTTCTTTTAAGGTACAAAACTGCTGCTTTCTTTTAACATTTGAACACATCCTTTTAAGTGTACATGGTGTGTCTGTCTGGAGGCTCTGTGTGATGTCTGAGGCCATTCAAAGTGCTTCACATAAAAACATTCAAAACATAAGGCAAAAGAAAAGGAGATTTAAAAACAATTAAGAACATTGATTGAAACTTTAAAAATTGTCATTAAAACACTAAAAAGCTAAAAAAATAGAATAATAGCTGCAGTGCAGTGTAAGAAATAAAATACAGTAGTAAAATGCAGAAATGGATTAATATCCTTGAATCTGGTTCAATTAAAGTCAGCAGCAAACAGAAAAGTCTTCAATCTTGATTTAAAGGAGCTGAGGGTCTCAGCAGACCTGCAGCTTTCTGGGACTTTGTTCCAGATATGTGGAGCAGAAACACTGAACGCTGCTTCTCCATGTTTAGTTCTGACTCTGGGAACAGGAAGTAGACCGGTCCCAGACGACCTAAGGGGTCGGGATGGTTCATAAGGTAGCAGCAGATCAGAGATGTATTTTGGCCCTAAACCATTCAGTGCTTTATAAACCAACAGCAGGATTTTAAAGTCAATTCTTTGTTGGACAGGAAGCCAGTGCAAAGACCTCAGAACTGGAGTGATGTGATCCACTATCTTGGTCTTAGTGAGGACTCCAGCTGCAGCGTTCTGAATCAGCTGCAGCTTTCTGACTGACTTTTTACAGAGACCTGTAAACACACCGTTACAGTAGTCCAGTCTACTGAAGATAAATGCATGGACAAGTTTCCTAATCCTGTTGAGACACTAGTCCTCTAATCCTTGATATATTCTTCAGGTGATAGGAGGCTGATTTTGTAATTGTCTTGATGGCTGTTCAGGTTGAGGTCTGAATCCATAACTACACCTAGATTTCTGGCTTGTTTGTGTTTTTTAACATCAGTGATTGAAGCTGAGCGCTGACTTTCAATCGTTCGTCCTTGGTACCAAAAACAATTACTTCTGTTTTATCTTTGTTTAATTGAAGAAAATTCTGACACATGCAGTTGCTGATTTGTTCAATGCATTCACCCAGCCCTTGTGTGGGATTATAGTCCCCTGGTGATATAGTTATGTAAGGAGAAGCGATGACAATAAAAGCACTTTAACTTATGAATATCGATGATCAGTCATCAGTCATCCCAAATCAATCAATCAGATTGATTTGGGATGACTGATGGGGCCAAGTTGGACCGGATCTGTCCCAATCTTGGTCGGCTGATCAGATCATATAGTGTGTGACATGTAAAGATTCTAACCCCAAGATCCAGATGGTGCCCGTCGTGCTAAAGATTCCTTTTAAACGCGGTTGATGTTTGTGACTCGCCCCGAGAGAGAACTGGCTTTACCTGAAGTTAGCCTCAAGTTCAATCACCTCCAGTTCCCTCTGTGGACTGTACAGTCCTAAACACCTGTCCATCCAGGATCAAACAGTGTAAAAATGCATAAAAGTGGGATGATCACTCTAACAGATGACTCCCTCTACCGCATCATCTAATGAAGGGTGAGCCGTATGATAAAGTTTTCTTCCACGCTGTTGCGGTCTCCATTCGAAACCCCCAGAGTCCGCGATCCCAATCTCACAATGCCAGTCCGCGCTCTTCATGTCTTGATAAATAGAATCTGTGAGTCACTCGGTCCAGATTGAGTGGCTTGATATTTTGGGAGGCTATTGTGGCTATTTCAACGTATTTGAGGTCAGGACATTCGAGGAGCTGTCTGCTCTTGGCTCGTCGAGTGAATGAGTAAGAGAGAGTGACGGTGGCGGGAGATGGAGAGTGTGTGTGTGTGTGTGTGAGAGAGAGAGAGAGAGGCAGGGAGATGGATAGATAGAGAGAGGGAGCACACACGTTCACACACGGACAGAGAGCGGGAGATAGGGCTCTTTTGTACTGATGTGTTCGGTGACCTTGCGCTCTCAGTGATGGGCTTCTATCTCCACTCGCACAATGGCACAGCAAAATAGGATTCTTAGATACACCAGCGCACAGTGGAGCCAGAGACTGGATCTCACTGATGCAGTGTGTGTGTGTGTGTGTGTGTCTGTGCATGTGTGTGTGTGTAAATGGTGCGGTGGAGGAAACAGCAGAAAAAGGAATGCCATCTATCACAAAGGCATGGAGGCCTTGGCAGAGCCTCGGGGTGCTTATTATTTTGCTCGTGTGTGTGTGTGTGTGTGTGTGTGTGTGTGTGTGTGTGTGTGTGTGTGGGCGAGCTGCACAGATTTACTGGCAAGGTGCAAATCATGTGAAGCAGGCAGTACTTAGCAGGGCTCACACTAACTTTTAAAAGTTTTCTAAAAACCAGGCATCAGCTGTCGGTTGTCCAAACTGAAAATACGGTTGCCATTTTGAATCCACTTATATTTGGTAAATGGTAAATGGACTGTACTTGTATAGTTCTTTTCTAGTCTTTCCGACCACTCAAAGCGCTTTAACACTACTTGTCATCATTCACCTATTCACACACTGATGGCAGGGGCTAAGTGCCACCTGCCTATCAGACTAAGAGTACATCCACATTACTCCGTTTCCATTTGAAAACGCATATGTTTTGCTACGTTTACACTGAGCGTCCACACCATGCCGGAGTTTTAGAGCACCGTAAACGGATAAGTTTGAAAATGCTCCCGAGGTCGGATAAGTTTGAAAACTCCGGGGTTGCGTTTTCGTGTGGACGGCCGAAACCGGATAAGATTAGAAACGATGACGCCCACACCCGCGTTCGCTACTTGATTGGTTCTTAGCAGTCATGTTGTGTCCTTCCCTGATTCGTCACATGTCTATCACGTGACCCTTACCAGGAAGCTCACAAACGACAACATTGATTACCGATCAACTACCAGGTTAATTTAACATGGACAACTGATTACAGGCGATGCTGACCTTGTTGTCTTTACCAGCAGCTGTTCAGTAAAAGTCTGCAGTATTATGGAGGAAGCAGCTGTTAATGGAGCGATCAGTGACCAGCGGTGTTATCAGCCCTATGGAGCGGACGTCTGAAGACACGGTTAGCAGTAAATGCTATTCAGTAGGACAGATAGCTAAGCCACCAGCAGAGCTACGAGTGAGAACAGACAACAACGAGGAAACGTGTGTTGACCACATTTATGGACCCATAATCTAGCAAACTGTTATGTGTAAGTGTTGATTTTAAAGTAAATTTGATATGTGAGAGAGAGAGAGAGAGAGAGAGAGAGATAGAACAAGACCTGCAGCATTGTAACTAAGTCTGAAAAATAAAACTTCTAAAACTTTCCACGAACTGTGTCTGAGTTTATAGAGGAAGATTTTAGAGAAGATCTTAAGTATCAAACACAACCTTTCATTATTAAAGACTACTTTATTCGTATTTTTAGTCGTATTTTTTTAAACTAAGCAACCAATCTACTTCCTGTTTACATCGACACCCACGCGCATGCCCAGTGTACGTGAAGAGTCACGTGATATTCGTTTTCAGGCGCGTTAGTGTGGACGGAAATTAATTCGAAAACGGTGCTGAAACGCCGTGTGGACGGAGATCGTTTTTGTTTGAAAACTCCGTTTACGTTTGAAAACTCATTCACACACCGTAGGCACAGCTACAGGAGCAATTTCGGGGTTAAGTGTCTTTCTCAAGGACACATCGACATGCGACCAGCGGAGCTGGGAATCGAACCGCCGATGATTGAAGGACGACCCTGCTCTTCACTTAGCCACAGTCGCCCCAGACTTTGGATTCATTAAGATACCAAGCAGTTATACATCAGCATAATAATACAAATGTGACATAAAGGAATACAAGTTTTCATACAGAAGAAAATTCTTTGTAGTTTGTGTTTTATCTGATACTTGAGGAAATTGAATCCTAGCTGTCGTGTTCTGCCCAAATCTCTCAAAAAGGAATCCATCAAGTCACCGTTCACTTGTTCTCTCTTACTTTACAACGTTGGGTTTCTGGACCTAAGTGCTGATTCCCTCCACAGATCCATTGGCCCTTCAGCATTGAGGTCTTGGATTGTGGGTCCCTCAAGTGACACCAGAATTAACAACAACAACAACAACATTGTCCATCATCTCTTACTTTCTGTCTTGATTCTGCTCAGACAGCTGAATCTTGGAAAGATCATGGTTTGGGTTAAAGAACGTTTGTTACATAACTTAAGTTACATACATAATGTAGCGGCCAGGCGTCGGTACTTGACAGGTTGGGAGAACGCGCTGTGTCTTCTCTTTGACTTCTAAGTGTTACTGTCAAACTGTGACACAAAAGGTAAAATATGGTACAATTTGAATCCATGTATTTAAGAGGTCACTTTTATGTGCAATGGAATGCATTTGTGTATATTTGGTGATGTGCATTCTATATATTAGGACCAATGTTTTGATCCCTTTTCTGATACTTTTATATTAACTGGCACAAGATAACTAGAAAATCTTGTCTCTCTTCTCTTTCAGAGCTTCTGATGACAAACAAAGACAAAAACACCACACCCCAACATCGACTCGTTCTCTTTTCCCTGCAATTTATGTCAAATAGGAGCAGGGCGACCCCGTCCGACCCCCTCTCCTCTCCTCTCTTCCCGCTGCGCTCCTCTCCTCTCCTCCTCCTCCTTTCATCTGTCCGTTTAGCCGTGATGCGATAAGACAGGTATGGCTACTCCCACGCCGGATACATCTTGATACGTGGCTGGCTCTGTGACGCGTAAACCACTAGGTCTTTGTGCTCCTCACGTTGCGCAGATCAATCTCCCAGGCAGGTTCCCAGGAGGAACACAAAGCCTTACAGCTGAGACACTACTGTCCCTCAGCAGCAGAGAGAGAGAGAGAGAGCGAGAGAGAGCGAGAGAGAGAGAGAGAGAGACAGGGGCAGCGAGAGAGAGCAAGGAGTGGAGGGAGGTGGGAAATTGGGGGAGGGGGGGGTTAGGGATTAAGTCTTTTCTTCCAGGATAAGGACCTGTCTCTGAGAGAAAGACAGAAAGAGGCTCTCTTGGAGGAGGAGAGAGTTTGATCTTGCTCTCCCCCTCCTCTCTCCCTCCCTCCATCCCTCGTCTTCTACCCTCTTTTGTGTTTTTCTCTCGCGCTCAGTGTAATCCAACGTGACACAGTTACAGATGGTCTATCAATGCCACAGCCCATCAGAGCCCTGTTGAGGGGCCTGCTGGGGGCCTGATAGGCTGTCCACTACCCTGCATGCGTGTGTGCATGTCCATGTATGCATGTTTGTGTGTGTGTGTGTGTGTGTGTGTGTGTGTGTGTGTGTGTATGTGGACCCTCCTGCTCATCTGGGACCAACCGGGACGGCCAACACATCAAACGGGCGCGGCTTTGATGTCAGTCACAGAACGGATACATGTGATATATATATATATATATGTGTATTATATATATATATATATATATATTATATATATATATATATATATATATATATATATATATATATATATATATATATATATATATATATATATATATATATTATATATATATATATATATATATATATATATATATATACAGGGCTACAAGACACTACAGCTCAGTGCAGCGGGACTCTTTTCTCCTCACAATGGATTCCTTGGGAGGCAGGAGAGGAGAAACCAGGCTGACACTTTGACGGATGGATGCCGAGTGGCATGTGTTTGTGCAGCGAGGGCCTCCTGTCCCATCTCGCCGCTGTAATGGCGTCCCGGAGGAAAGGCCTTTGACTATATGTCTTATCCCATACATCCACTCCACGTCTCAGATCTCACCTCCGCGTACCTGGAAAGGTGCAGAAACCCGAATTGAACCTGAAGGTAGAAAACACAGCTCTTTCTTATGCTAATGTGCAGATTATTAGACAGATGCTTTGTTAGAGGCATATAGAACACAACCTATACAAAGGGACAATGTAATATCCCTGAATATGGTAATGAATATGGTAATATTCTGGAATAAGACCGTGCTGTTAGAGATATTAGCACTGTAGTGCAGTAGCAGTAGAGCAAATAACACTGGCAGCTGCAGTTGCCAGAATTCTACTGTAAAAAATATGGAAAAATGAAATCAGTACTGCTGATTTTACCGTTATGGTACAGGTTTGATTTTATATTATATAAGTTATTACCAATAAAATGAACCTTGTTTGCCATAATGATGAACATGAAAATATGAGCATGAGACAAATAATGACTTCAAAGCTCAAAACCGACTGCGTGGCTGCCATCAATCACAAGCAATTCACACGCATGGAATATTGTTGACACCGTGGTCACAAGTGGCAGCTCACCAGCAGATAGACGGACACTAAAACACCACAAAGCTAAAGCCTCAAAAGCGACCGCATTATTGAAGCAACACCTCAGTGACTCAGTCTCAACAAATACTGGAGTTGGAGAGCCCTGCAGAGCGGAACGTGGAGCATAAAGCTACAAGGGCGCATCAAACGTGGACTCCTTAGCAACAGAAAAGAGTAGCTGATCATTTAAATCATTCCAATAGTTTAGTTAGAGGCATGCTCTGTTCATATTAGACTTATGAGGCAACTTTGAGTCCTTCACATTACAGTGTGGGTGCATTTACATTAGTATTTTGAGCAGACGCATTCTAGTGACAGGCGTGTAGGGGTTCATTCTGATTGGTCGGTATCGTTAAAGAACAGTTCTCACATTTCACTGGCCACTTTTTTAGTACACCTACCGACAGTTGAATGCACTAAAACTGAGGTCATAGTTGGCGGTGTTGTTGCACTGGACTGTGCTATACTGAAACATGTTCCTCAATATAATGAAGTCCAGTACAACACCTCAGCAAACTACAGCCTCAATAATAAATATATAGTTAAAGGAATACCTCTCTGACTGCGTCAATCAAAACTGAGCATTACGTTCTTCACAATACAATAAACAAAATAATTTTAAAAAGCCTGTATACCGCTCCGTCAGCACGTTTGCTCCTATCATTCTGTTTAAAAGACATTGGTTCCTGCTAAGCTCTGACCTGGGTTTGGTGAACCTGTGTAGCGCACGCACGGTTAAGCTGTGGATCCTTTCGAAAGGTTATCTAGCCATTGTTCCTTGGCAAGTTTGCAATAACTGACCACATGATCAAATGTTAGACTGACTTTATGGAGGACTGACATGTCGAGAGGTCCGCAGGCTCAGAGTGCAGTGCCGTTACAGACGGCTGTTCACTGTGTTTACCTTCATTGAATCACCTGAAAAAACACCAGGCTGTTAAACAATAACCACACAGACCTTTACACACATCAGACTGGGCATCCCTCACCCCCAACTTTCTTTTCTCCTAATGTTTGTCATTGAAACCCATTGCAGTGCAAACAACTATGTGACCATATACAAGTTGAGATATATTAGAATTACAGTTAAAATAGTAAAGCCCGTAAATACTCCATCTGTCTTTGTGTGCAGACTTGTGGTGATGTGTGTTCATGTCATCACGTTTATTGCCACTGCTGTTTCAGAGCTAAGAGACCCCGTGATGTGACTGTGACAAAGTATTTAGGTGTGGAATACATCAATAGAGAAGAAAAAAGAGGAGGAAAGATGCCATTAATCGCCATTTACAGACTGTGTTAGCTAAAAAAGTCACGAAAATCTCTTATTGCCCCCCCCCATTCAAAGCAGTCTAGAACCGGGGCCTTACCCTGACCCACAGTGGTGGGACAGTGGCGTCGTGGAAGACTGGTCGACCCGGTGAGTGCAAACCCCCCATTAGCACGGGGATCTCTGTCGGCACTGTTACCGTTGTTAGCGCTGTTTGAGCCGTTAGCGTGGCCTGCAGCGCTATTTGCCAGTTCCAGCTTAGCCACCTCGTTGTTTGCTCGTGACGTCAGAGGTGAGGCTTTGCTGAAAAACAGTCAGGGTTTAACCCGCCCTGTAAACCTGCTCCTGGCACCGCCCATGCGATGAAGGTGAGATTCACGACAAAATTCATCAGGAGTGAAGGATAAAGAGGAGGGGGGAGTGAATGAGAAACAAAGAGTGAAGAGAAAAGAAAGCTCACTGACACAACCATGTGAACTTCTCATACTGTGTGTATGTCATTACGTTGTGTGCAGTACAAGTCCATTTATTTCCGTACGAGTGTGTGTGTGTGTGTGACACCGAGGCGTGGGGCGTTGTTTGCCACTCGGGGCCCCTGTTGTCGACTGCTGGCGTATCCCAGAATCCTATTAGGAGCGAGTCACACTTGGGTGGCACATTCATCATGGGCCCTGCACATTCAGATTGCTGTTATGAATATAATTAGAGAAGAGCACAGAGGAGATGTTCAGGGCACACAGTTATATGTGAGTGCACAAACACATAAGTCAACACACACACACACACACACGCACATGAGTGTATGCAGTATATTGTTGTGCATAGAAAACATGATCGCTCACATGCACATGTGAACCGACATGTACAGTGCAAATGACACTTTTAACTCAAACGCTCTCCAGTCTATGACTCGCATCACTCTCTTTTTCTAACACACAAACATGGTGACTCACACACACACACACACCTATATCGTGATGTCAGACACTTCATTTTCACCCTGGTGCTCAGCGTGCCTCGCCTCACCACTTCAAGTGCAGGCCAGCCAGCTCACTTGGGACCAGACTGAACCCCTCTGACATGGTCGGATAAGACTGTGTTCAGTAACAGTTGGATATATAGACTGCTGAATGGTCCCGCCAGTCTTTTCTCTTCCATGACAATCCCATGAAATGACCCAAACCAGCAATGACTAGAAGTTTTTAATAGGTATTGTGTGTTCAAAGCCTGATACATCTTCCTTCTCTAGAGCTCCACAGAGGTCCATAGTCATCCACAAACTGGCTGACATGTTCCTTCATTACCATGAACACACACACTGTAGTTTATTTTGACTCAATCCCACATAAACCGCCGGGCTGCGGCAAATTCTTTTTACCCACTGGAAACAGTAATTGTGTATTAGTACGCAGCTAAAAATAGTCCACAAACAAATGCTCCCTTTCCTTCTGTTATGAAAACTTTTGCTAAAAACGACTGTGACCAGCTGGTTTAGGAAATTATTTAGCCCTTTATTTCTTTTAATGTATGTATTTGTGACCCAATTTTGAATCTTCAGGAAGTAAATAAGTAAGTAAAGTAAGTAAAATGTATTTATAAAGCGCTTTTCACAGACATTAGTCACATACAAGCATAAATAACACAAAGTGACCTTGTAAGGGCCAAAAGTTTTACATTTAAGACGACACAAAAATCTGAAAGAACACAATTAAAACATGGCATAAAAGCATAGGACATGAGTTTTAAACAAACGCCACTCTGAACAGGTGTGTCTTGAGCTGATTCTGGAAAGAATTCACGGAATCAGCAAAACGTCAGGGTGCAGGCAGAGCATTCCAGCCTTCTCTCTTCTGAATATAAAGGTTTCATTCTCTGCCCTTTTATTTAATTGAATATACGTAATCATTGTGCTGAACTTACTTTTTCTTTTTTTAAATCTTGATTGTAAAATACATGTGAATCACTTTCTAACTCTGTTGCTAACTCTGTTTTGAAAAATTCTGTAACAAATAAGATTATATTATTATCAGTAGGAACAAATGAGCTTGTCACTGAGAGCCATTCAGAAAGTATTGAGAGACAGTCTATATAGAATATTACCAGCCGTATCCTTTTAGCTACTTATGATAATTATTTAATATCATGCAGGAAACATTTGCAACCGTTTCAAGATATGCAGGTTATTGTTCCACTTGTTTCATTCTCAATTGCCTTGGGCTGTAAACACTAATTGTAGGCCTATGCTATTTTATTTTTTATCTCTAAGGCAAGCATGTTACGCTCAATATTTTTGTCTTTAGTTGTGCATCGTTTGAAGCATTGCAGCTGAATCTTGAAGGGAACTAATGGAAACAAAAGAGGCTGATCATTGAAGGCCACACAGAACAACAGCACGGTGACACTAAGCAGCGCTACAGCGGAAAACATTTTAACACATCCACAAGCGCAGCTCTGCTATTAGCTGCTTAACACGTTATGTGTAAATATACATATGTTCTCCCACTACACTCACAGCTGTGGTGAAAAGACAAACACTCTGGTAACACTCTTTAAAAAGGACATGTTTT
Organism: Anarhichas minor; assembly: GCF_050575085.1. NCBI lineage: Eukaryota > Metazoa > Chordata > Actinopteri > Perciformes > Anarhichadidae > Anarhichas > Anarhichas minor. The sequence goes on along the minus strand of NW_027466468.1, from coordinate 4,313,832 downwards.
AACCATTGATCTCCTGGATCAATGAAGGCTGGAACTAAAATCATCTGTGTGTGTGTGTGTGTGTGTGTGTGTGTGTGTGTGTGTGTGTGTGTGTGTGTGTGTGTGTGTGTGTGTGTGTGTGTGTGTTCACGCTGCAGTTTTTAACAGAAGATTTGTCAGTTGTATTTCTGCAGCGTGTCAACGTTCACCTCAGCAGGACGCTGCACATTTGTTTCTGCGAAACTACTCCTTCAATCGTTAGCGGACAGCGATGGTGTCATTTGAATACGGATATTACATACGTAAACTGACAAGAATATTCAATATTAATAATTGGCTGTAATGGCAGTGCTGGTTTGGACAGCATCCACACCTGCATTCACTTTACGTGGAGAGGCCAGCTGGCTGGATTATCAAAATGACAAATAGACACAGTGCCTGTTGGACTTAGTTCAAACATACCAGCACAGTTTGTTGTTGTTTTTCTAATTGAGCATGAATAATGGACAATTAAAATCGACCATGTCAGAAGCTGGTACGGTTTCTGTATGATTTGATGGAACAACGTGGTCTCACCGGAAGGCGTATAAATACATACATACCTTTTAAGAACATTTTGCACGTCATGTCACGAATTTTAAGCTTTTGCGTGTCATTTATCACCATTGTCATACATTCGTTGCCTGAGAATCAAAACTTTTCATACCGGCAGCAATGCCAATTTGTTACAGTTGCAGGACTTTTTTCAATAAAAGGTTTGAATAGATTTATGCAGGCAGAGGGGCAACCACTAGGTTTGAGGAAACTTGTTGTATAGGCTAAGCTACTGTAAGCTGTTTTATTGAATGTCCTTTTAGCAAAACGCTTCGAGTGAATTTGAGTTCCTCTGTCAAACAGTTACGCAGTGTTAATGTCTAGGGCTTTTATTGTGAAAGGTAAGAACGGAAGGAGTGGAACTGGTCTGCCGTTTTCAAGGTTGAAAGGAGTAACCAAGTTTACCGTGATCGGTTGATGCCTTTATTCGTTGTTTGAAAGCCAGGCGGCAACGTCCGGTTCTGCAGAATGAAACCAACGCGGAAGTGTCTTAAAACTTGCATTCTCTCTACTGACCAGCAGGGGACGACTCCTCTGGTTGTATAGAAGTCTATGAGAAAATGACTCTACTTCTCTCTTGATTTATTCCCTCAGTAAACATTGTAAACATGAGTTTATGGTCTCAATCTCTAGTTTCAAGTCTTCTTCAATACAGCATGATGTTCATTTAGTAAATGATGGTCCATTTAGAGTCAAATAGACCATAAAGAGGAGGATGCTTTAGGGTGGGGCTACTGTGATTGACAGGTCGCTACCACTACCAGAGTCGTATACGGCGTCTCTACGTCACTCCTCCACATTCCAAATATTGAAACCTTAGTTTATTGGTTGCAAAAAAGCAACATGGTGACGGCCATTATCCAAGATGGCAACGGCAAAATTGTCAAAATCGAGGCTTCAAAACGGCAGTCCACAAACCAATGGGTGACGTCACGATGACTACGTCCACTTCTTATTACAGTCGATGGTGAAAGCTCAGAAAAATTCAACCTTTTCTGGAAAAAACATCGCTTTTTTGCCTCGTAATATTCTCTTTCCTTAAACATATCGACGCGCGGATTTATCGCTTGAGAAAAAACAGTGTAAAGGCCTTTTTTCCCCCCACACACAGAAGCTTGAATGATAACAGTTCCTGGCTGACATCCAGCCGTCCGAGGGCAAAAAGCTTTATTTGTCCACCTCCGAGATTCCTCATGAGGCCGATGCAAAGCTCTAATTAACCGTGCGAAGGAACGCTGGACGTCTGCGATGGCAAGCTCTCTCTTTTTTTCCTTCCCTCCCTCCCTCCGTCTGCTTCTCCCTCTCTCTCACCCCTTCACTGAGCGCTAGCAGGAAGCTGGCCAAGAGTCTTGGAGAGCCAGCATGTGTTTACCACCCTCTGAATGCGCGCCACGTCGAGAGCTCTGCCTGCCATCTGAATGCTCTGTAATATCAATAATTGATGCTCTTGAGGAGTAGTAATTAAATTAGTTAATTACACCGGTAAAATTACATATAATTATGAGACTGGAGGGTATGTTTAGTAAATTAGTCTCATCCATGCTCACTGTGTGTACTGCTGCCAAATTCTATTCCTTGATGATTCGGTAATTTTGATACTCCTCTCTGGTTTTTTGGAACAAACGCATCATTTACACACAGACACAGTCTGATCTGGATTAGCTTTCATCACCAGAGGTATTCCTTTGTTTCCTGAAAAACAAAACAAATCAGCTGCTGGATAATAATGTGATAAGTGCCTTTGGCAACAATTTCAGTGAGTTTTACTGCGCAGAGTAATGGAACAACTCTCGTAAAGATTTTGTTTTCATGTTTGCAGTTTGTTTCTTACATTTATTTTGTGCATATTTTTACACTTAAAAACACTCCATCATAATCCCACTTGGATTTTGGTTATAGTTAAAAGGGTCACTTCACTCAAAAAATATAAAAAAATAACTTAGTGGTATGGAGCCATGTAGATAGTTTGGGCTTCATTTGTTCAGATAATGAGATCCATTTCTGAACCTTCTACACTCCTAAAACAATGGTCATGAATAAAAGCTAATTCGTGGTGTTGAAAGAAGTGAGACTAAACAGAACATGGACTCGGATAAATAGCTTTAATTCAAGGTTTGGTGCAGACATGGTGTAGACATAGTGAAACCAAGGACTGAACAGAAAACCAGGACTTAATAACAAATGAATGTGACGAGGGGCGTGAAGAAGAAGCTCAGGTGAGGGAGTGAGGTGAGGTGGCAGGAGAACAGATATGGAGCTGATTGGCTGGGAAGATAACGCGGCTGATTCAGAGCAGGTGTGTAGATGGGTGTCGGAGAGAGGCACATGGGAGGAAAATGGAGCAAACATTTTTACTGACTTTCTAGTAGATTTTCTACTGAATAAAAAGTCGGTGAGGTGTGTAGATTATCCAGAGTAGCTGTGGACACTACCTCTGGAAATAATTTTAACGACATGTTTTAAATGAGCAGAGATAATGCCGCGTTGTACACGACTCAAAGGTCGTCATTTTCCCAGTTCCAACTTCCAACTTCCAAACGTTCCAGGTGCATGACGCCAAACTGATGTTTCTTTTGCGTACACGCAATTATTTTCCTGAAAAAAACTTCTATACAAAGAAGATAACTTTCAGAGGTTGCTTAAAACGAAACCAGCTACCTCATAACATGCCGACATATTGTGACATAAATGTATATGCAGAACAAGTTTTACTAAATATTATTTTCATTAAATACAGCTGAGTTGGTGGTTTACCATTTACAATGGACGCTTCCATTGTTGGGTGACGTCAAACAACTGCTTCTGCATGAAGTCGGGGTTGATGCATCAGTCCTGAGTTCACTAGGAACTCTGAGTGGTGTTCCATCTTTTCAGCTCTGAGTTATCTCGAATGCAACAGGGGCTCCCAGGAACAACGCTGTTCCTTTTAACATTATTAGTGACGGCTGTGAATTTTTTTTGGGAGCATCACAAACATGATTTAATGTCTTTGTGATGTCTGAATTTGATCAGCCATCTTTCTGTAAAAACCTCTACTCAATATGTCTGTGTGCGGGGCGGAGGATCTGTGTCATAACGCCATGTGAGCGCCTCGAGGCCGTGGACCAACTCTCTCTTGTTTGACTTTGCTCTACGGATACGCTTATCTGTAAGACCCCGTCATATTGCAGAACCGCATTTCCCCCAAGATCTCATAAACAGCTTGTTGTGCCCCTACTTGTGAAAATAGACGGCATATTGTCTAGACCAGGCTGAATGCACAGACAAATAACAGAGCTCAGAAAACACATGCGTACATGTCGTTAATGAGATTAAACTCACTGGGAAGTTCATTAATTCATCGCCTCTGGATTACACGAGGAGTGTGTTGGACCACGTCATCTCAGAGTCAGGCGCAGAAGTTTCCATATGACGATATGATGTTATTGATTATGAGCTGATATCAAATGGGTGTTGGAATTGGAAGCACCGGCAACATAGAATTGTAAAAGCGCAGGTAGTTATGCAAATGCTCATGGAAACCGTGCGGTAATCATATTAATGATTGGCAGAGCCACTGGTCCACTTGGCCCTCCTGTGGCATGATGGGAAGGCTGTCGGGCCTAAGAGGGCTGTCAGCGTCTAACTTAGCCTCAGGCTGGATCCTTTTTAATTTATGTTGGTAAAGAATCACAAAAGTGCTGCCATCTCTCCAGAGATGCCCCGGAAAGTTAATTGCATTCTTCCACTTGTTACCGACTCAAATGCTTACGATCTCACACACGCACAGACACACACACACACACACACACACACACACACACACACAGAAGTACACTCTTTTCCTCTGGGATGATAAAACACTTTTTGATTTATTCAGTTAAAAAGTGTCTCTTCCCTGAGACAGCCAAGTTGGAGGAGAGATTCAGTTTGACTGCAGTGAACTCACCAGACGAACGCTCACACATGCGTCTTGACAGGCAGAATGACTGGCTGATTGAGCAATGAGGAAACAACTGACACAGAAACCGCTCCCTCCACCTCTTTCTCTCATCTCACCTTCCTCCCCCCATGTCTCTCTCTCTCTGAGGTTCCTCCTGATGTTCATTTTGGCTGACTGAGATGCGACCCCACTCATCCGATGTGACACCAGCGACGGTCGATTATAGAGCTGAGGAGGAAGACATGTTTGTAAAGGAACCAGCTTTACGTTTTGTTTTTTTGTCCTTCTTTGCCAGCTCCTTTTTCTCTCACTGTTAGCATTGATTCTTGTACTCAACATGAAAAGGAACCCGACAATAGGAGTTCTATTCATAGGCAAGAGTATGGCAGACTTAGCTCTATTTCCCATAAAATATGTTAATCAAAGCGCATAAAAACACAATCCACTTCATAGATATCTTATATTTATATTGAAGAGATCAACATTACAGTTCGAAAGTGATGTAAGTGATCTAATTTAAACACAAACCGTGATCTCTTACTAAACCTAACCAGGTAGTTTTGTTGCCCAAACCTAAGCGTAATTGAAAATGCAGTTTTGAAACGGCAAAAGCACCATGAGCGGTTAAACACCTTACCGTTTATATTGTAAATGGAGATTTAACGTATCTGTAGTTTGAAGAAACGTACAATGCCAACACTTTATTCTGGGGACTGGGTTTCGGATGTGTCATAGAACTCCATCTGGGTCTATGGCTGTAATGGTAACTCCATTAGCTACCACTAGGTAAACTATAATCAAGTCCTCTGTGTTAGTTGCACAATTGAAAAGTTATTTGAAGAATTCCTCTTAGTTTTACGCTGCACCCAACTGGCATTTGATGTGACCACTCTCCATCATTTAAACAATTACAAATATAGATAGGCTTATTCTAGAATGTTGTTTTTGGAATAGTTAACTGAACAGATAAAATGTGAAAAATACAAAGAAATCTTATCATTAGTGTCAGTTCCAAATTTTCTGAGGGCTTGAATTTATGCCCTCATTATTTCAAAATAAATGAGCTATGGCCGTTTCTATTGTTGTCCACAAACTGTTAAAACATGTCAAAGAGGCGCACTGTTGCACTTGGGTTCCTTCATTACAATGAACACACACACTGTAGTTTATTGAATGACCTGTTTGTGATCGCCTTTCAAAAATGTAGCTGTTTAATAGACCAATAGCCTCGGGTGCCGGGGATAGAGAAGATATAGTATACTGAGACGGATAAACACCTTGCTGGTTTTAAAGGTGTTTTTGACAATAATAACAATATAGATTAACATCAGAGCTATTCTTTAATATGTTATTCTTTAATACAACAATAGATTCCTTATTAAAGCGAGATTATGCTGCTGGCTTTAATAAGTATTCTAAGCTTCATAAGCCCTGGTAATTATTCAAAATTGTCCAATAAAAATGGTGACATGTGGCTTAAATGCTTGCATTAAGTTTATTAGATCCCTCTCCCTGTGATGCCATGTGTGTCTATGCATGTGTATTTGTGTGTGGCGCATACATTAAAGATTAGCACATGTACAGTTTGTGCACATGCCTGCTGCTCACACACGTGTAATAATCATGGATGTGTGTCGCCTATGACTGTCGCTATCATTTTATGAGGAGCCCTCCCCTCACAAACGACTGCAAACATTAAATAACCCCCTTAATTACATCCCATAATCCTCCCATGATCCACCCTCATGGATCCTGTTATGAGGCTTGGTGTTGGCTGTGGAAAACCTTGCGATTATAGGCAGGTCCTTATTCTTATCATCCAGGGTGGTATTACAAGCCAAAGTATTGATTGTAAAATCACAAACGGCTTTTCTTGTTTCCTGACAGGTTCACTTTTGACTGCATGGCAGAGGGAGTCCTGACTCGCTGGAGATACGGAGACTCTGATCTTCAATGACTTCTCACGTCGGCCTCAGCGACTGGGGATCATTCATCTCGTGCATGCAGTTACTGCATCCCACCAAAAATAATTATTTGTAGGACGGATGCACTCCATTCGTGTATATCCTGTGTGTAGGTGTGTGTGTGTGTGTATGCACTGGAAGGGATACAATTCTACCCAGAACCATTTGCTTGAAGAACCCCCTTTTTTAAAGGGATTTATGTAAGACTAATGGTTCCATTAAGAACCCTTTTCATCCAAAGAACCCTTTTAGGAAGAAAAGGGGTTCTTTTTAACCCCCTTGGTGGGTTCTAGATGAAACACTAGGAATATAAAAGGGTTGCTAATAGAACCCCCTTGGTGAGTTTTTGTTAGCACCCTAAAGGGGGAACCTTTATAAGAGGTTCTACCAGTAACCCAGAAGGGTTCTCCTATGAGGACAAGCCGAAGAACCCTCCATGGTTCTAGTGAGCACCTTTATTTCTGAGAGTGTAGGGGTTAGCAGTCACCCCTTGTGTGTGATTGAGTGGGACAAGGGCTGATGGAGTGTTAAGGGGGGGTTGAGTCCATCTCCACCGCTGTGTCCTGCTACCACAGCTGTCACTGTTTGTTGTAGTGCCTGGTGAGAGGTGGAGAGGTGTGTGTTTCAGTGTGTGTGTGTGTGTGTATGTGTGTGTGTGTGTGTGTGTGTGTGTGAATAAAAGTGAGAGTAGACAGAGGAATAGGGAGCAAAATCAAAAAAAGGAGACAAGAGTAATGGTACCAAAACAAAATCCTGTCAATTTGTCAGGAGTGCCGCCATGTTCTTCTCCAGCCAAGCAAAGAGCCATCGTGAGCCGATAGACTGGCCTGTCATATATTTACGGGGTGTGATAATGTATGTGTGTGTGTGTGTGTGTGTGTGTGTGTTACGGGGAGACAGCTGACAGAAACACAGCTGACAGAGGATGAAAAGAAACATTACTCTCAGTAAAAAATGGAGGTCGCACCGCGGAGGACAGGAGAACTGCTTTAGCACAGTTAACCCGCAGAGAGAGAGGGAGAGAGAGAGAGAGAGAGAGAGGAAAATGGAGTGTGCAGCCATCAACACACACGTCTTTGTGTCAAGACCGATGATAAAAGGAAACGTGCTGAAATATAGCGAGGAAACTAAGTGGACAAGAATGAATGTCTGTGTGAAAAAGAGTAAGGAGAGAAGGACCGTCATATTTAGTTCACAGAAAAAATAGGATCCACCGGGATTTGAGATTTTATCAGGGGCAATGATGCAAAGAGAAGAAACACATCAAAAGGAGGAAAAGCAGGAGAAGTATCCAAGAGAGGCTCTTGAGCACTATAGCTTTATTTACTGCAGAGAAGAAGACAGCACTTCACTGAGAAAGAGGAAACAGCCAGCATTCAGATGAATAACTTTTATCAAGTCTGATGATGTAATGTGGTGAAATATGTGCTTAAAAAAAGCTGAAAATGGACGAGACCACATAGAACTGAGCTGTTGGGTTTGAGAGGAGCAAAGGGAAACGACTAAATACGTTTAAACTTAAGTATTTTGTATTTAAAGTAATTTTAAATCAATAAATGTTCCTTTTGCTAATTTCTCTCGACTATTAATAAGACTGTTTGTGAGCAGTCATAACTAGCAGACAGACAAAGAAACAATCATATACGTATAATTCAAAGCTTTAACGTAGAAAGTGGACAAATATGGAGCATAGCTCCATTTTTCAGAGACAGACAGAAGCAGTGTGGAATGAAGCGCATTTCAGAAAATGAAACGTCCAAATATTGCCCTCTGAGAGAGAGTTATGAGCTGGGAGATGTGCTAATGTTGCATTCCCTAAAATCATTTAAATTAATGTGCCATGAAATAGGTCATTAATGAGGATGCATGGGCCATACATGGAGACAGACAGATGAGGAGGATGCTGCTGCTGCCATCATAAAGCAGACATCATTACACCACACCAGACACAGTCAAAACGTCAAGTGAAGGTGGAAAATATCTTATTATTCAGCTTCTCTGGTACCTTTGATCTCAAGAAATAAAGAAATTATTCCAAATGTTTTTACAATTGTTTTTGTTTTATTTATTTATTCAACATTTTAAACGATTTAAAAACACCACTATTTATCATACATCTTCCGGTCTTTGCATTTATAAAACGTGGAGGAAAAAACAAAACAAAACAAAATAATTTGTCACGGTTTAGGCTTTGCCCCCTGTGTTCCTGTGTTCCTGTGTCTCTGTGTCTGTGTGTCTGTGTGTGTGTGTTTCCCTTGATTGCACTCATCCTTCTCACCTGCCCAGTCCACCCAGCTGCCTTCTATCTCCTCATCACCCCACACATATATACTCCCCTTCTTTCCCTGTTCTGGTTGTCAGATCGTCCTTGTTCGTGCCTCTGTCTGTGCCAGTCTTGTGGTTCCCTCGTGCGTGCTCCTGGTTTGTTTCTATGCCTTTTTTGTGACTTTCGATTTTTTGTGTTCTGTTTAGATTTTTGCCCGCTCCCTGTTGGAGTCGTTTTGAGTTTGTTTGTTTGACTTTTTAAGTAAAGGACTTTCAGTTTAATCTTCACCTCGTCTCCAGTGTCTGTCTGCGCTTGAGTCTCAAATCTGCCCCTCGGTCGTGACAGAATTATCAAGATTATCTCATTAAAGAGTCTTTTTTTCTCTCGTCCCAGGCTTTCTCCAAATGACTGATTCATTTACATGTTTCACATATAAAGAGCATCTCAATCTTTGTGCATCGTTCATATAAAAAAAAAACCAATATAAATTGTTTTTCTTCCTGAACAAAGCATCACGCTGTTCACAGTAACAATAGCATGTCAGATATGTATATACTGTATTATGTTTATTAGATATGTTTGTACAATAACATGTAATTACTTTTAATACTGACTGCAGATAATCATTGCAGATACCTGTAAATATTTGTGAAATGTCATTAAACTTTAAATTTAAGACCATCACTAAAGCTCAGTGGTGGTGAAAGTGCGACTGAGACAAAGCCTCTCCAACCCTGTCTCCTACAACACGATGTTCCCATACAACTAATCTGCATTCCTAATTACCTTTACTTATTTATAAGTTATAGATGTACATGTAAACAAGTATACGCTGACTTCTAGTTTCACATGGGACACAAACAGCAATCTCCTGGGTAAATGTCCTGCGTTTGTTTGACCCATCACACCCCACCTCCTCCCTTCGCAGACTTCCGTAGTCTGTAATTAGAAACGTATTTGCAACACGTCGAAAACAATTGTAATCCAAGAGAAATAGGTTTTTGAAAACAAATGTAATTGATAACCCAGTTTTGTTGTATGGCAACATAATATTTAGAACAGGCGGGCCTCTCAGTCTACTTAAGACCACTTTAGGATTCTCATTTTAAAATAACTGAAAATATAAAAAAGTCAGCTGCAGACAATATTTCAAACCAACTTTTGAAGGTAACGTTAGTTTATTAAGCTAGCTAACTAACAGTGATCAAATCTGCCAGTGACAGCTAACACTTCAGCATTTAAAGTAATCAGTCATTTACGTATATTTAATATACATTATTACATATTTACCAGCACAATGAAATGTTTTATTATGGAAAGATTTCTTTTAGACACTGAAGAGATCATTAGCACTGCTCTCTGTCAAGGTGACAGGTGTAGCTTTTCTACAAACATTCAAAGATGTCCTCACAAGTAATTTCACAGAAAAACTTTAAGCCGTTAGACCTACTTTAATTGGAGGACATCTTTGTTTCTATGTCTGAATGTTTTTTTGGTAGAATTTGCATGTGTTTTAATGCTCCAGCCTGGAATTGCAGTAACCAATCTGCTACCAGGTAAATTATGGAAGTCCAGGTAATATCTCCTGGAAATGAAAATGTTGTTTACTTCACTAACCGCCCTGCAGTGTGTTCTGCAATCACCCGAATAACCAATTTCCATCTGTTTTCAGCCTGTACAGTGAACCGTGAGTGTGTTTTCTCTTCCTCCTGGCCTTCCTGTGGAGCCTGCGTTAAAGTTTACCAGTTAAACGCCCTCCTTTTGCTGCTGTCCAACCAGTGTTTTGCAGTGAGTAATCACCTTCCCACCTGCAGACGGGCTCGCCTTATGGAAAGGGAATGTGGGTGTGCGTGTTTGTTCTCTGCCTGCATCCTTGTGTGTGTTTGTGTTTGATTTATGAGTACAGATCTGGAAAATGGGCTCTGTTTTTTACCTCACAGGCTGCCTGTTGCCCACGCTGCTCCACTCAGAGTCTTTAACCCAGATGCCCAGCAGTTGTCATGCTGTAGGAACAAAAAGGGTTTTGTGGTAATGAAATATTGACTGTACACAACACGCTGCTGTATGCATGGTATCCTGTTGAAAAAATGTATAGTAGAGTCAAGTGCAACATGAGCTTGTGATTATGATTATTTCACATCATGAAATGATGAAACTGCCTCATCAAACTCCTAATTGGACCAGATATATCACCAAGAATTATATGGACTGCCTACATGATTCTGTGGGCAAAGCCAGGTCCATAACGTATCCTCATACACCGGTTCCTGTGATATCTTCCGAAAAATCATTTTGTATTTTCCCTTGCATTTTCCGACGAATGTCCAGCAACACGAGCGATCAGTGCTCCTGCGCAAAGCCCCTGCAGTGTTTATTAAAGAGGTTTACGAAAGGATCAGGATTTAAATAACTACAGGAGTGGCATTTACTAAGCGCGAAAGTTATGTAACAATTAAGTCAACATTTGGGTTAACGTAACTACGGATATTGCCTTACTTAAATATTGAAGTTATGTAACATATAAATCAAAGTTTGGGTTTCAATAACTACTGAAGTGGCGTTATCTGAATACGAAAATTAGGTGACAAATAAGTCAACCTTTGGGTTAAAAAAAAGACGGGTATGGCATTACTTTAATATGAAAGTTACGTGACAAACTAGTCAAAGTTTGGGTTAAAATAACTATTGAAGTGCAGGCTGTAATATCTGCATATCACTGCTCGGGGTTTTGGAATGAGATGTTCAACAATCACATATAGTTTAGTACGTAATGTTCAGGTGTCTGCATACTTTTGGCCATATTGTGTATCTTCATTCATCAAAAAAAAGTACAGACTTAGAAAAACATAATCTAATTTTCTGTGGCAACATAGTTAGGATTTTTAAATGAATAAATGTCTTATCTATGTCTATCCATGTGTGAAATTAAGTAGTGAAACCAAGGATATCAATGACGAAAAATATGGGATTGGAAAAATGTCTTTAGTGTATAATGCTGCATATCAACACTGCTGACTGCCTGGAACTAATGATTATTTTCATTATTGTCATTATGTCAATGACGATCACAACTTCCCAAAACCCAATGTAACACTTCTTTTGTCTGATCAACATTCCAAAAGCAGTGTGAACTGTATATTCAGTTCACACTGCTATAAAACAGAAAAGCAGTTGAGAATTCACAACCAGCTAATATTCTTCCTTTTGAAAAATGTCCATGTTGCCGAATACTTTAACAGCGTTTAGCAGTCGAGCAAATAGAAAGAGAGGCCAGAATATCTGCTATTTGTCTGTTTGCCTCTCTTCTGTTAATCAGGATCAGCTTCAACAGCTGTGCTCTGCTGCTAAACATCCAGTCCGTGCTAAGCCAAAACACACACACACACACACACACACACACACATTTCCAAAGTTGTGAAAATGCTCTTTTCACCGGTGGTAAAAGAAGAGGCATCTGTGATGACAGGACACGTGATGTGCTGTGACACCGCTGTCGTGGAAGGTGTTTGAGGAGAGTGTCGCCGAACAGGAAGTGTAAATAAGACACACAACTGTAAGAACAATCGTCATTGTTATCATCCACTGAGGATACATAAGATACTTAAGTGTCACTGGTGAAAAAAGAAAGATTTTTTAAACTAATTGTTTTTTGTTTTCTGAAATGTTATGCTTAATGAGGCTTCATGTAATGCAAATGAGGCTTCATGTAATGCTAATAAACCTTGGTGAATTTAGAAGAAATCTACAGATATAAATAGACAAAGTATTAAAATAAACACCCTAAATGTGTATTGTGGATGTTTTCGTTCCACTAGTTTGTAATAAGACTAGTTATGGAAGCTAAATAGCCAACAATCTTTAATGGACGAATGCAGGAAATTCAATTTAATTCAATTCAATTTATTTTTGTATAGCCCAAAATCACAAATTACAAATTTGCCTCAGAGGGCTTTACAATATGTACACATTTGACATCCTCTTGTCCCGGGACCCTCACATCGGAACAGGAAAAACTCCCCCAAAAAACCCCTTTAACAGGGAGAAAAGAGGAAGAAACCTGTGTGAGAGCAATAGAGAAGGGATCCCTCTCCCAGGATGGACAGAAGTGCAATAGATGTCATGTGTGGAACAGGATAAGTGAATTACAACACATTCAACGTAATTACAGCACATTCAATGTATAACAGAACCACGGCAGGAGGCAAGACCTGGTCCAGGTATAACCCGGATACACAGGAACCTGTGAGGCGAGAAAGCACAGAGACTCTGGTGAAGAAGCAGGTCAATAATGTGCATTAATGGTATCGGTAATATGAAATAGTAACGTGAGTAATAATAAAAGTGATATTAGCAGTTGGAGTCAGCAGGGCCATGGTAGGAGGGAGGACCAGGGTCCATGGAAACCTGTGAGGAGAGAAAGCACAAGGACTCCGGGGAAGAGACAAAGTCAGTACTGTGCATTAATGGTATCGGTAATAGGATTAATAATGTTAATAATGAAGATCGTAGTCGGTGTCAGCAGGGCCATGGATGGTTGAAGGACCAGTGTCCAGATAAAACTGGGATCATGGGAACCTGTGAGGCGAGAAAGCACAAATACTCCGGGGAAGAAGTAAAGTTAGTAATGAGCATTAATGGGACATCAATGCATACAGACAGAGGTGAAGAAGAAGAGGAGAGAGGAGTTCAGTTTATCCTAGGAAGACCCCCTGTAGTTTTTGCCTATACCAGTTTGTCTAAGGGCCGGTCCAAGGCAAACCTGAGCCAGCCCTAACTATAAGCACTATCAAAAAGGTAAGTCTTAAGCCTACTCTTAAATGTGGCAAGTGTGTCTGCCCCCCGGACTAAAACGGGAAGCTGGTTCCACAAAAGAGGTGCTTGATAACTGAAGGCTCTGGCTCCCATCCTACTTTTTAAGACTCTAGGAACCACAAGTAACCCTGAAGTTATGGAGCGCAGCTCTCTAGTAGGGCAGTATGGTACTATAAGCTCTTTAAGATATGATGGTGCTGACCAATTCGGGCTTTGTAGGTAAGTAAAAGGATTTTAAATTCTATTCTAGATTTTACAGGGAGCCAGTGCAGAGAAGCTAATACAGGAGTAATATGATCTCTTTTCTTAGTTCTTGTTAGTACACGAGCTGCAGCATTCTGAATCAACTGGAGAGATTTCAGAGACTTATTAGAGCAGCCTGAAAATAAGGAATTAGAGTAATCTAGTCTAGAGGTAACAAATGCATGAACTAATTTCTCTGCATCGCTTTGAGACAGGATGTGCCTGATCTTTGAAATATTACGTAGGTGAAAAAAGGCAGTCCTAGAAATTAGTTTTATCTGAGAATTAAAAGACAAATCCTGATCAAAGGTAACTCCAAGATTCTTTACGGTGCTGCTGGATGCCAGCGCAATGCCATCCAGAGAAACCACATCACCAGACAACCGATTCCGGAGGTGCTCTGGGCCCAGTAGAATAACTTCAGTTTTGTCTGAGTTTAACATCAGGAAGTTGCAGGTCATCCAGGTTTTTATGTCCTTAAGACATGCTTGCAGTTTAGCAAGCTGATTGGTTTCATCTGGTTTGATCGATATATATAATTGAGTATCATCTGCATAACAATGAAAGTTTATAGAGTGTTTTCTGATAATATTGCCTAAAGGAAGCATATAGTATAAGATGAACAAGATTGGTCCAAGCACAGAACCTTGTGGAACTCCATAATTGACGTTGGTCTTCATCGAGGCTTCATCGTTTACATAAACAAACTGAGATCGATCCGATAAATAGGATCCAAACCAGTTCAGTGCGGTTCCCTTGATGCCAATATAATGTTCTAGTCTCTGCAACAGAATGTAGTGGTCTATAGTGTCGAACGCAGCACTAAGGTCTAACAGGACAAGAACAGAGACTAGTCCTTTGTCTGATGCGATTAAAAGGTCATTAGTTATTTTTACCAGAGCTGTCTCTGTGCTATGATGCTTTCTAAATCCTGACTGAAAATCCTCAAATAAACTATTGTTACGTAGAAAGTCACACAACTGATTTGCAACTGCTTTCTCAAGGATCTTAGAGAGAAAGGGAAGGTTAGAGATCGGTCTGTAGTTGGCCAACACCTCTGGATCGAGAGTGGGCTTCTTAAGAAGAGGATTAATTACAGCTATTTTGAAGGACTGTGGTACATGGCCTGTTAGTAAAGACAGGTTGATCATATCTAATAAAGTCGTGCTAATTAGTGGTAGTACTTCTTTAAACAGCCTAGTCGGTATAGGGTCTAAGAGACAGGTAGAAGGTTTAGACATAGAAATTGTTGAAGTCAGTTTGTCAAGGTCGATGGGAGTAAAGCCATCTAAACATATATCAGGGTTTACAGCTGTTTCTAAGGTTACTCTATTTGTGGAAAGATCGGTACTAGTCGAGGGCAGTACATTGTTTATGTTCTCTCTAATAATTATAATCTTATCATTAAAGAAGTTCATGAAGTCATTGCTACTGAGGTCTATAGGGATACTCGGCACAACAGAGCTGTGACTCTCTGTCAGCCTGGCTACAGTGCTGAAGAGAAACCTGGGGTTGTTCTTATTTTTCTCTATTAACGATGAGTAATAAGCTGCTCTGGCATTACGGAGGGCCTTCTTATACGTTTTAAGACTGTCTCGCCAGACTAACCGAGATTCTTCCAAATTATTGGAACGCCATGTTCTTTCAAGTTTTCGCGATGTTTGCTTTAATTTGCGGGTTTCAGGGTTATACCATGGAGCGAACCTCCTTTGTTTTACTAACTTCTTTTTTAAAGGAGCAATAGAGTCTAGTGTCCTTCTCAGTGAGCTTGTAGCACTTTCGACAAGATGATCAATCTGGGTAGGACTAAAGTTATCACAGGAGTCCTCTGTTATATTGAAGCATGGTATTGAGTTAAATAAAGACGGAATCGCTTCTTGAAATTGAGCTACGGCACCATCAGATAAACATCTAGTGTAGTAACTCTTGCTTACCGGTGTACACTCCGTTAGTAGGAATTCAAAGGTTATTAGATAATGGTCTGATAAAAGAGGGTTCTGTGGAAAGACTATTAAATCTTCTATGTTAATGCCATAAGTCAGAACCAGGTCGAGTGTGTGGTTAAAACAGTGAGTGGGTTTCTGTACATTCTGACAGAAACCAATCGAATCTAATAATAAGATAAATGCAGTACTGAGGCTATTGTTCTCGACATCCACATGAATATTAAAATCACCTACAATAATTACTTTATCTGTTTTAAGGACTAGACTTGATAAAAACTGAGAAAATTCTGATAAAAATTCAGAATACAGACCTGGGGCCCGGTACACTATAACACATATAACTAGCTGTATTGTTTTCCAGGTTGGGTGTGAAAGACTAAGAATCAAGCTTTCAAATGAGTTATAATCTAGTTTAGGTTTAGGGTTTAATAATAGGCTTGAATCAAAGATGGCTGCTACTCCACCTCCTCGGCCGGTGCCTTGAGGAATGTGAGTATTGATATGACTTGGAGGAGTTGATTCATTTAGGCTGACATATTCTTCATTACACAGCCAGGTTTCAGTAAGACAAAATAAATCAATATGATTATCTGATATTAGCTCATTTACTAATACAGCTTTAGATGACAAAGATCTGATATTTAAGAGTCCACATTTAATTATCCTATTTTGTTGCACTGTTGCAGTAGTTTTAACTTGGATTAGGTTATTTTGTTTAACTCCTCGATAGTTTATTTTTGATTTAATTAATTGAAGTGGCCGTGGGGCAGACACATCTCTATGTGGTTTTGGGTGAGTAACTGCTCTAATGGAAGCTCAGAGGAGTGTGTAAGACTGCAACTCTGCTTCCTGGTCTGAACTCTGGGTTGAAGTGGGGTTGTATGAGGTACTATCACAATCAGTGTATTTAGGAGTGGCAGGCCATGCATTTTATACCTGGGCCTTCAGTGCCGTCCTACTACAGTTGAACCACCTCCTAATAACTTCATTATGACACCACAGCTACAGGTTATTATTTGTTTCTAGGGGTGTAACAATACACGTATTCGTATTGAACAGGTCGGTACGAGGCTTACGAACCGAACAATACGTTTGAATAATACTAGTGCATTTGGAAAATGCAGAAGCTTAAATTGTGGGAAATATAATGTTTTCGGTGGACTGCGCTCAACCTGGCAACAATGCTGTCTGACACTCCCACCCCGCAACCACTAAAGCAATCGACACACAATCCACATTTCTCCAGACCATAATTCTTGCTTTGTAAAAGAAAACAAAACCCCAAACAGAGAATGAAATGTCCGACCCTAACCCCATGCATGACGGGATGCTTCGCCATTAGTCAAAATCAATGTAATTAACACAATGACTACAAACTCACAAGAACCAGTCACATATATGACAACAAAGCATGACAAATCAATCCAGCAACACTGCAGTGCTAAAATACGCAGTAGTAATGCTACTGCAGATGTAAAAACACAAAAGCACTTCACTTACCAAAGCTGCTGTTCACTTAAAGACAAAGTCCATCCTCCTTTCTTAGATTACAAAGAGTTCAATGACGCGGTTGTACAGAACATCGGTGCGGTTCAATTCCAGCCAGAGGTCCAAACAGTAGCTCCAAACACCAAGACACTCAGCGGCAAATGAAACGCATTCTTAGCCATAAAATGTGCAACGCTTCTCCAACGCTGTCAGCCAGGAATACCGTTTGTACAAATCCTTTTCCTGGCTGGGTCAGGGCTGCTCGCTGTGGGGTTGGCCGACCCTTTCTTACGATGTCCAGTATTTCTGGAAATGTCCTTCTTGAGAAATCTGTTTCTCCTTCTCCTTCAGCCATTTAGTGTTAAAAAAACAAAGCTACACCAAGCAAAATGCTAAAAATGTCATGTCAATGTCATAACTTCTTACATATCTTTCAACTTGAACTCTTACTACTACTAAGTTCTGACCACTGACCAATCACACCGCACGTTAATCCTGACGTACTTGTAGGCCACCTCGGTAGCTCTGGCATGTCAAAGAATACGCCCAACATGTCAAACTAAAGATCTGATTGGTTGAAGATTATGACAATCAACAGTATCGTCCCCATTTACTTTAATCTGCAAAGTCTAGCGGACCTCGGGCCTCTCTTCATACTTAGAGACATTGAGGTGAAATCTGATTGGATAAAAGCTCTACTTAAAACAAGCTGTGCTGGAAGCAGAGCAACTGAGGAAGACAGTAAGACAGCACAGGAGCAAAGCAATGTTCTGCTGTGGTAGGCCATCTGTAATGATCCGACTGCATAAGTGCCTCATACAACTCCACTTCAAATAATCCAAACATTCCCTACAAATTGTACACAGACTCATTATATAGTTTACACAGCGGTGACAAGTGTGCGACAGCCTCTTTTCTGACCTGACAACACATTTGACACGATCCTATTTGTGACGTTGCAGATGGCGAGGACGGTGATTGAGAATTTATTCTCTCACAACGGTTGTGGCTCCATTTCTAGTGCTTTGTGAAAAGAGTGTTTTTTAATTTTTTTATTTAGGTGGGAAACCACACGCCACGACTGACATGACACCCTTGTCGACTGATGCTCTGAAAGCCGGTGAAAACACTCTTCTGAGCTTTTAATTAACATCAAGCTACTCCACTCACAGCCCTGTAGAGTTATACAGTGAGCTGTCATCACAAACGTCCTTAAATTATCATATGAAGCACATGTGAATATGCCCCTTTACAGCTGTTACTCAGACCTGATATTGATATGTGACAGCACATCATTCGCTATAACGGGGAGTGTATACAACAAATATTTTTGTGTAAAACAGCCTAGATTTCTTTTGCTACTTCACAGTGCAGTATGAGCCATTACCAGATCTAATAACCACATAAATCACTAAACTGTTTGTAGCGTGTAGCCGCGTTAAAAGCGAACAAACCTCTTCATTGTTGGAGAATCTTTTAACGGCCCTAATTACATCAAGCTATAGCACAGGCATTGTCGGCAAAGCCGCGGCAGAGGAGGCATTTGGGAGCGAGGAGGGTTGAAATGCAAAAAAGGATTACGTCAAACTGTTGCTAGTCCTTTTCGGGGATTAGGGAGGCTTAAAGTCAGGAGAGAACACCCCAAGGGTGTCTTCTCCTGTTCCGTGTGTGTGTGTGAGATGTCTGCTTGCACCCCAGACGGCACGCAACCAGGTACACACACACACACACACAAATGTATATATATATATATATATATATATATATACGTATATATATATATATATATAACATACCACGCAAAACAAATCATCACTTTCATGTTAGGCTTCGATGTGCAGAGCCACACACACGCACCCACATGTGATGTAATCAAATCCCTCTGTATGTGCTGGTGTGCGTCTGTGTTATTGAGGTGTGAATAGGCTGCACCGGTGCTGATGCTGCCTCCGACAGGCTTAATCTGCGAGATGACCCCGCGGGGTCAAACCCATTCTCTCGGACGTGTCCCTTATTGTAGCAGGCAGTTTAGAGGCTCATCCGCAGTCAAGCCCAGTTAAAGCGTGAAGGATCCGAGGGGCTATCAGACAGTGTGGCCATCACATCACGTCTGCGTGTCTGTCTCAGAGAGAGAGAGAGAGAGAGAGAGAGAGAGGGACGGAAAGCTGGCCTGACAGCTGTCAGACACGTAGTGTAAAAGTGACAGGCCGGGAGGACAGACAGGTCGACGGAGAGACAGGCTGATTAATGAACAAAGATGCGCGGGTATAGCGATGGGCGGGCAATACACACGACGCACACAAGGGCGCAGGTGCATCAGTTGTAGCTGCAGTCCAGTCGGTTGTGTGCTGCAAGAAAAACAATAGAGATGACAGTGGAAAACACAGTGGAGAAGGGAGCCATTACAATGAATGATAAGCTCTTAATATGGGCCCTGGCAGACGCTGGAGTTTGCCCAGGTGCTGCTCTTTGTGAAAGTGTGTGTGTGTCTGCGTTCAGAATGTGTTTGCATTGGGACAATATGACAAAGTCATATACATATGAGAAATGCTTTGTGTCCCATAGGCCGCCACACCTCCCAGCACAGTAAATATACTATAACACTGAATCACTATCTACATCCCTGGAAATGCAGTCCGCAGTCAGATTTCATTCTCTTTGCTTTCCATCTTTTCCTCTGTCTTTCAGCGTTGTTTTGCAGTTTTTATCTTTTCCCCCTCCTTTCAGAGTAATGATACTGGTTCATTTTGGCTGGCCGCGGGTAAAGAAGCATCTGAGCCGAGGCATTAGTTTTCCCAAAGCCTTCCCTGATAGAGACAGATGGTGTCCATTTAAAAGGTCCCATGGAAGTGTGTTATTTCTGGTGGCTGCAAACACGCACAGATACTGAGACGCGCTGGGAAACGTGCACTCGACGTGGATGTGAGCGCACAGCTCTGTCCGGGCACATGCAAACACACACGCAAACATGCAGAAACATAAATGTGTCTCTGTGTGTGCAGAGAAGCAGCGGGATACGGGGCATCTGTCTACCTTTGCTGCGTGTGAAAGTACAATATTGCGTCTTTCACACTGCCCTGTTTTGGAAGCCGGGCGTATATATCAGGGTTTATGGAAGCCCCCCCCCCCCCTTTTTTTTCCCAGCATTCGAGCTATGAAAATAAAGGCAGACGAAATTCTGCTGATGCATAAAATGAGGATGGGAAAGGCACACAGTAGCACCTGGTGGCAAAGCATCAATTGGTGGCTGTTAAATAGCTCCCTGTTTGTGCCAGCTGCTGCATTGTTGGACTGAGACAATATGAGAGTTCCAGTAGCAGGGCTCGCCACTGGTTCATCTGTGTGTGTGTGTGTGTGTGTGTGGCCTGACCTCAACCCCCCCTCAGGGCATTTTGGTGTTTTCTAGAGCTTGTGTGACCCGGCGAGGAAGACTTTCTGGATTCAGCTCACAGACGGTTGCATTCAAAGTCAAATCCCTCATACAAAACAGCAGGGTTTACCTGAGGGGACAGGTGGACCTCCCCCGGCCATCGGCTGCACCGAGCCGTCCTCTGTCAGCTGACTTTGGATCAGTGTGGCTGCTGGTGAATGCTGCGTAGACACAGGCGCCGTAGATGTGCGCTGTGCAGAGTTTCTCTGCAGGGGCCGTGGGAGGAAACGGTAATTGCTGTTTGGCAATGCGTGCTTTCACGCTCCATTGGTTTGTCATTTTTCAAAGTGCAATATTTTCCCTTTCCTAGTGTGATCCACACGAGAGCTCTCTCCACAGACAGTGGTTTGTCTCAGACTCATTCGCCACGATATTACTGATGATGGTGGTGATGATGATGATGATGATGATGCTACAAATGATCAATGTAAGGTCTTTGGTTGTCTGGCTTTTGGGCTTTTTTCAAAACAAATTGAATCAAACTCAAATTTCATCTGTGTTGCACGTTATACAATGATGCAACCTACAGTTATCTAGTTAAAAACAGTCCAACATAAAAAACAAGATATGCAACATGTCTTCTGGAAACTAAATTGCAACTGCAAAAGGTGTTTTTTGAAGGAAACGCAATGCCACCATGATAACACTACATGATTTCACCCATTCACACACAATCATACAGTGATGGCGGAGGCGCCGCCTGACCGTCATGAACCAAACTGATTCACTTTAATTCACAGCGATCGGGAGCAATTTGGGGTTCAGCTGAAGGGCACTTCAACATGTGGACTGGAAGAGCTGGGGTTGACCGATTGGAAGACGACCCGCTCCACCTCTGAGCCACAGTCCCCAGTTTATATACATACCTGAAGTTTCATTATAAGGCACTTATTTTATACCAAACCATGATCTTTTCCGAAACCTAACCAATTAGTTTTCCCTAAACCTAACCGAGTCATTTTTTTCCAAAACTATTTTTTTTTTTGCCTCAACCTAATTAAATATTTTTTTGCTTCAACTTAACCAAGTATTTTTTTGCCGAAAGCAAATATTCCAACAGTATTGTAACCCAAACCACATTCTTTTCCTAAACCTAAACAAACAGTATTATTTCAATTCACACGGTTAACCAGAGTCCTCCACCTTAAAACGCCTCTGCTTTGCTGAAGGCGTTGGCCGTGTCAGTGTCTGCTCAGTTTGAACCATTAAGCATTGACTAAGAGCACCTTATGCACCTCCACATTATGTTTTATCAATGTTAAATGACCCCTCCCCCCTCCCCAACCACACACTCATATCTCTCCTACTTTGCTAACTCCCCCCCCCCCCCCCCCCACCACCTTCTCATTAGTGCTCCCCGACAACCCTCCAACAACACAGACTCTTCCTGTGCCCGCTATTAATGAGGGAAGTGAGGATTCCTAATAAGCAGTTTTTCTTTTAATTAAAAAGTCTCCATAAATAATCACCCCATAATCCATCTGTCAGATTCCATCCAGCTCCTACTTAGTTAGACTCCAAGATTAGAGAACAGGCCAGGAGATGAGCCATGGAGGAGATATCTATCCATCTATCTATCTATCTGTCTGTCTGTCTGCTCTACTATCATCCATCCATCCATCCACCTCCACAGTGTGTCTCCCTGCAGCCGAGAGGAATATGCTAATAACGTTAGCGCGTGTTAATAATTGATGGTCATATAAGAGTTGGCTCATGCTTTGCTGATTCGGCAGTATTAGCGAAGGCGGCCGGCCGCCCTAAATGATTTATTGTGGCCAATATTCTTCCTGGAGGGATTTTGAATTCCTAACGAGGAAATATTCCTCCTGCGCCGGTGTGTATTTATCAAACAGTGAGCTGTTTTCTGATAGGCTCAGCAGGTCTCTTGGTTTCCACTGCGGAGACAATATACGGGCTACAATCACTGCTTACTCAATATCTCTGGGACTCAATTTCCTTTAAAACCAATTTTGTGTGATCTCTTCTGCACAGGGTTTGTGCTGCTGACATTTTGTTTTAAGCAAAGTAATCGTCACTGTCGATATTTTTAGCCTGGCTCTGTCCAGTAACCTAATACCATCCTTGAATTACATTTTCAGGACTTCATTTCATTATGTCAGATACACATTAAAAAGCCCACTATGAGCTATGAGCTTGAAAAGGGCGCATGTGACCAATAAGATGCCGGACCACAGGGCCCTGCTCTAGAAAAGTGGCTAATATGTTTGGCTGCGAGGATAAGCGTTGAACAATATGCAGGTGCAATGCGTGTTTGTGTGTGTGTGTGTGAGCAGTCACTGGACGCGGTCCTCCATTCTTCATCCCGTCGGTGCAGGTGTGTGGTGGAATGTGTGTGTTTAGCACTGTTACTGTGAGTAACGCCTCGGGTCGCTTGTGTTTGTTCACATGGGAGGGAGGGAGAAGGAGAGAGAGAGAGCACAATGAGAAACAAAGTCACACTCTGAAAAGAAAGTATGAATGTGAGAGTCATTTTCCTGTTGTCCCGCCGCTGCGTCCTGCATGTTTACGATACGCTTGTTTGCACAGAGAACAAAGGCATGCGAGTGATATTTAATGATCGTTAAAAAAAAAGATTAGAAAAATGTTTGGTCAGTCACAGCTCCGAGAATGTCTCCTCTGTGTCGTTCCGTCCGTTGAATAAATGGTGTTTGCCAAAGGTGAAGTCCCACACCATGACACTGACTCATGAGTCGGTCTCACCTTTCAGTCACATCACGTACAGAGTAAAGCTAGTGACACCTCACTCTGTTGACATGCGGATCAACTGGTACTATAGCATGTGGCTGAAAAATAAACCTGCTCGAAACAGTGGTTGACATAGGAAAGTGATGGATGTCGTGATAAGGACCTGGCCTACTACAATGAAGAGTTTTAGTGTGTGGGATAAACTCCACACATCTGCTTGCATTCGACTAACATAGAACGTTTTCAAGATGCTGATACTGATGGATTGAAGCTACTGCTAACTACTATAATATACAGAATTGTACTAAATTGCAGAACAGAAAGAGCCTGAGCAATATCTTTAAGGGTCACCCCACAGTTTTTTCCATGAGGCCCAAAGACACTTTTTCCCCATAGACTTATATTGGGAAAGAAACCATTAAAGTGGATAATTTGTTTTGAGATGAACGGGGCCCCGCCACCAACGCTGTATCCAGTTCTCTAACTGTAATGTATCCATGCTGAACAGTTGTATGTCAGTCGTGAGATTATAACCCTGATGCTGTCACAGTGATGTCATTGGGGTTATCTTAATTTGGGTTTGGAAACTACTGATTTATCTGAACAAGCCTGCCTTACAAACAAGGGTTTAGAGTTTGGAAGACGAAGTTGTTTACCAGGAAAAGCAGATCTAACAAAAGATTAATTTGCATTATGGAAAATGTAGGATGCAGAGTTTTTGGGAGCTTGGGATCCATACTCAGCACTCAAAACCAGGATACTTCCCACCAGCCTGCTTATTGGTTAGCATTAGCATGCTAACACTACTGAGATGGGGAATATGGACGTTATACCTGTTCAACATCTGCAATGTCATTGTGAGCATCTTAGCTTGGTTACATTGCATTTTGCTAAAAACACTGCTGGGCCTGTAGCCTCACAGAGCTGTTAGCATGTCTGTAGACTCATTCATTAGGTGACAAAGCATTATAAGTTATATGGCAACCCTTGACACTATTACTACCTCAACTACCACAGCTTGGTCCGGGGCGCTCTGTGCCTGATACCAGTGCCCCGAAACATCTGTATGAGACGCACATGCTTTTACCTAACCACAACAGAGCCCATCCACGTCATTATTAGACACACAGAGCAACTGACGCAGTAAAAAGAGCGAGAAAGTCTGTGAAGAGGGGGTCCGAGTGGAGGATGGATGGGTCAAACAAACAGGACTTCCACCCAGGAAACCGTTGTTTGTGTCCCGTATGAAACCAACGTTTACTTATTTTACCTAAGTTTTGTTATGTAACTTACTTACTTACTGACCTTTTTTTTTTATTATGTCGCACAACACTTGCTTACTACTTCTATTAGAGGTACTCCTACTAATATTGCCACTACAACTACTAATACTGTATCAAATTAGTTTACTTCAGTAATTCCAGTCTAAATCTATAGTCTAATGGGCTTTTCCTTTGTGTGTGTGTGTGTGTGTGTGTGTGTGTGGTTGTAAAACCTGCTTGTCTTGCTCTGTCAGAACTTCCCAGCTTGTAATAACAGAGCACGTCCACCTCTCAGGCGTCACTGTATTCTTTGTTGAGTGAAACACAGCTGTGTTACAGTGGATGTAACTCAACACTAGATACACTGCACTCATTTCCACATTCCCACCTCTCACATTTCACCACAGATAAATAAGATTACACCCTAGACCACACACACACTGTACATATCCTTCTCCAGCTTCCAACACTCACAATACTGCTGCTCAAACGCAACAGTACAAAAGCATATCTACATATCTATCTGCACACACTGTGTGATTGCTTTTAAATGCACATTATCCGCACATACACACGCTCAGTGTTTGACCAAGGTTACAGGAGTCATGCCGGGCCCTCCCTCCACCCACACCTGTTCATCTCATCCTGACCCCACCCCAACCTGCCCTGGACTCAGCACCAGTCTACGAGCTGACTGACAGGAGCTCCATCTGTGACCTCCAAAGGTCATCACACTGCACACGGACAACTTTTTTTAGCAGCTCAGGTGGAGCAATGTTACCTTCATCAAGGATGGGAGGTGGTGTCATGGATGAAATCAGTGTGAAGGACACTGAAAATGCTGGTATGGTTACTGGCAGGTATTGGTTCATTTGCTTATCCACGTTGTAAAAATATTACCCATGTTTAAATCTTTTAGAGCTTTCTCGTCCATCTCCATCTTGCTTCACACTCACGCTGCAAACAGAAACACGTCCTCTCTCCCAACTCGTGAAAAACGACAGCTTGGTCAGCGGCCTTACGTTTCAAACAACAGCCCCTTTTAGACATTTCTGTGTAGTTGACATTAGTTTATCTGTTTGTTTTTTTGCTCCATATTTGCAACCATCTTAGTTTAGCATGTGAGCAAACATTTTGTTGTGAAGCGGAAGCTTCAAATAACGACCAAAACGGGTGAACCAAACAAGCTTCTGCACCCGACGTCTCGTAAACACTGGCAACAAAGCACTGAACCTGTTACTTCCTTGTACTTCAAAATAAAAGCAGTTCCTGTTAACAGGTAATACTACATTATAATCAATAGCAGGTTTCTCATAATTCTCACATATTTACTGTCAATGTAAATAATTTTTTGACATTTCTTTTAAAACTATTTGAAACTAACCTTCACGAGTTACATTATTTCAACCCTGTCTCCTACAAAATGACATTCCCATACAACAAAATTGTATTCTCTATTACGTTTCGAAGGAAACTTATTTTCTCCCGGACCAACTACTTGGTTATGTTTAGTAAAAACATCATGGTTTAGATGGAATTAGTTATACTACGTACTGTACTTGTTCTTTACATTCACACCAGGGAGCTGCAGAAACCCTAACTGGCTGCTGGAGAGTGATTCACTTAGCCAGCATAAACCAATAAGGAGTAACCCAACCCCTCATTAGATCTCTGATACCCATATTAGGCATTATTCTAATGGAGCTTGAGCATGAGCGGCCCCACATAATCCTATGGCGTTACAAATGGTATTATTGAAGTGTGCGCACAGTTGCATCCATATTCATCTCTCAGAGGAATATACGTCTCAAAGTTGCATAATGAAATGTAACAATAGCTTTTGCCAAAATATGCAAATACATTCTGTTTCCCATTCAGAATATGTTAATTCATATCCAGTAACCTGGTATCTGCAGTGTGCACAATGTGCCAAACTCTGTCCTACAATGTGTCCTATGGGTTTGATATGGGAGGAGGCGGTCTGAATGCGAATGCAAATACTGGGGCTGCTGTAAAAACAAAGTAGGGATTATGATTGGAGGAAAATAAACCTTGCCTGGACACAGAGTAATAATAGGACATTTACTGTCCTGAGAAGAATCCTCACTCTGGCTCTGTTCAAACACTGGCTTTACATCGGTTGGGAGGCCGGTTTTAAGGTCGGTATTGGGAAAATATTAAATATTTGGGCGTTCCATTCAGCACTTGAGAGGCTGTACAACATCTGGTTTTCAGACCAATAAAGTAAAAAATACAAACGGATCCCAGATCTTTGCAGAAAAATCAATTTCCTATCTGCAGTGGGAACTGGGGGGGTTTGACGGAGGGATATAACAGCAAGGGTCAGTTTAGTTCACTGCAGAAAAAGTTATTCAAACAAATACGGCCGCACTATAAACCAGTGGGATGTTTATTTGTGTTGAGATGGAAAGCCATTTCCCATCCAGCTCCCATCAATATTACATCCAGTGCGTTGTCTTTCCAGGCCTGACTAAAGGGAGGGGAGGAGTTTGGGACGAGAGTTCAGGAGAGGACGCCTGATGTGCCTTTTCACACTAGCAGTATATCTGAATAGTCTATGAAATGTCTATAGTAATATATGGAATAGTAATAATAACAATCATAATCATATAGTTATGATTAGATTAACTAAACTGGATGTTTGAAAGTGCAGAGAAAGCAATAACATTTCTTTAAGTTAAGAGTAGTATGCGCTTATATTTGCGGTGAATATGGTGCAAAACATGTCCACACACCTGTACCTGTACACACCATGGACAAAATTTGTACACCCGAAAATCCGAAAGTAAATTTGTGCAATGGGAGTTGCTCACTCGTACAATATTTTCCCACAAACACATATCTTTTCTAGGATTTCTTTCTGTCAAAACAGCTTCAATGACAAAATCAAATATTTTATGAATAAATAAATAAATTCATGTTTTTTTTGGTCCATATTTAACCCTTAATGTTTCTGTGTACATTTAATATTCCAGGCTGAACACATGTGAGCAGTCCTCTTTGTTTACCTTTTTTTTTATGTCTCCATGTGTCCACTGGTTACCCGTGTTTAACGTCACATTGCAATGATTTGTGGGTAATTCCCTTAGGCAAGGGGTTCATAAAGGGCTCAAGATATCTGCGAGAGAGCCCTCAAACACTCCATGATTTGACAGTGGGACAGTCCTAAACCCTCACGGACTTCGCGGGAGCGCGCCTCAAAGTCCGTGAATCCGTAAGGGGGGACATTGGGATTGGGCCTTGGAGGAGTAGTGCTCGCGCTGGCGCTCGCGCTCGCCTGTAGAGACTTCTCCTGACGAGAACGCGCAGCTAGGGGGGCCAAAACTTGGCCCCACGCTGAATCTATTTAAGGGCGCTGATTGGCTAAATTGTATGTCACTCATTTATATCTTTAATCAGCAATTGGCTAAACTGCTTCATAGACCCGCCTCTTTTGGGCCAAAACGATTTGGCCCCCCCCAGCCGCGCGTTCTGAGACGTGTCGTGCACACAGGCGGAGAGCACGAGCAGATGAGCACACAGGCGGAGAGGACGAGCAGGAAAAGCATATATTTTGCGTAGATATCATATTTTACACATATTACTGGGTACATTCCATAGTTCAAAAACACAAATATTGACAATTTGTATAATTTATGATTATTATAATTTTTTTGTTTTTTGTTGTGTTGCTCAAGGTGGGGCCAGGCCCCATGGCCCTCTATTGGCCAGCCGCCACTGGTGTAATGGCATGTAAGCAAGCTGTTATAAAGTCTATGATCAGTCAATGAGCAACAGAAAGTTGTCAGCCAGCTGAAATTTCCGTTCTCGTACTCGGCTCCGCTTTCACATTCACACCTGCTCATTCACTCCGTCTCCGTAACGTGGAAGGATTGCATACAAGGGTAGCAAAAGAGAGCTGAACAGGCCCACTGGACCCAGCGATTACCAGGTTCTGAACAGCAAACCAGAGCGCCCGCGGTCCCTCCTCTGATCCGAGCGCCGCACACGCGGGACCAGCCGCTCGCTAATAGAGACATTTACACCTTGGTAAAAAGTTGGCAGGTGTTACCCCACCGTTGTCGAGAGCAGACGCATGCCGGGCATCATTAGGCCCCGTGCCAAGCCTGATTTGGCTGCCAGCCTCGCTCGCTCATTCTGGTGTAAGGGCTGTGTGCATCTGTGTGTGTGTGTGTGTGTGTGTGTGTTGCAGCGGAGGAAAGTGTCCTCTGTTGTAGTGGCATGCTACGGAGGCTCCCTTGATGTGACGGAGAGCTCTGTTGATGTTGTATCTGATGTATGTGTCTACACAAGGGTCGGCAACGTTTTTCATACAAAGTGCAACTTTTCAAATTTTTTTGTTAATCAGTGTGCCGTGTCAACATCAAGGTTATCATTGAATTTATGACACATCACAATTCAAATCTCCTACGCCTCTGTAATTGTTTTTCCCCTCCATTAAATCCGGATATTGTAATTATATATGAGAGCGTCCTACAAGTAGGCTGCCATTCCTATATGAAAATCACGAATCCTACCAACCTTCCACCAATGTTGTTCATCAGGAGCAAACTTATCAAATCCTGCAAGGAAGGCAAACGAGAACTAGCCCAGTGAGCATTTTTCCGTGGAAAAGACGTTCAGAATTGGTTGAAAAGTGAAAGTTTTTTCGCCGACTATTTGTAGTACAATTCTTAGTTTCTTAGTAAGCCTCTAAAATGATGATATATTATTATTAGCACAATGTAGAGGACGGGAAATTGTAGTATTGCAATACGTTGAAATCTGGTCTAAGCGTGAACGTTTAATCAACGTCGTCAAATAGTCGGCTAAAAAACGTTCACTTTTCAACGTCACCGTGTTTTCAACGTCATAATGCTCTCAGGTCAATATGTAGCAACTAAATACTTAATCATAGTAACCCATCAACAGTTTCCACTTACAGGACAAAAGACCAAGTGACACAGGCAACAGTTCATTTGTATTTATTAAGCACAATATAATTATAAACAATGTTCTTTATATACAACCATAATCTCCTTTTTCCTGCTTTAAAAGTCGTTTTCAAAGCCACACAGGAGCCGGTTTCAGGAGATCTGCCATATTTTCTAGCTGGACATTGTAAATAAAACAAGTATTAAAAAACATATTGACTTTTAGACCAGTTTTGAATCTCTTCACCGGAGACCATAGACGTCTTTTAAACGTGTTTTCAACGGAACGATGCTGACCTGGATATTACACAGTATATACTTTATATACTATATTTTATAACGTTGGGCTACAGGGACAGTCCACAAAGAAAGTGTCTCCAACATTAACTAACACACATGTCTAAGTTTACTGTTCATAACATGCTATCGCTACAAGCTAACATGCTATCGCTACAAGCTAACATGCTAACACTACAAGCTAGCAGCCTCGCCCGCATGGTGAGCATAACATGATATTAATGGTATGGTAATGTTATTTCGGTTTGCAATATTGGAATAAAGTAGTTCAAGTACTTACAGAGTACGTCGTTAGCGTGAAGCATCGTTTATTCCGTCAGCTCGTTCACTTCGCTCATCAACTCAGTAAGAGCTAGCTAGCTCAAACCGTACCGTGTTTCCAGCCGTCTCTAACTTGGAAAAATGCAGAGTCCGTGCGCATGCGTATTCCAGCAGTAAACACAGAGTTGTATTTTACGTGAACATACAGACATAATGTGCTCTGCTCTCATTATGATGTCCTGGGAGCTTCTTGTTGACAGCACATATAGTTCCATATTTACGACGTTTTATATGAAACATTAAATGCGTTGAAATCACGTCTTCGTGTAGACCACATATCACCGGCCAGCGTAATATGATTTTGGAGAAATACGTTTAAAGTAATTAAATCGCGTCTCTTTCAACCTACAACTGAACAAACCATCAATATTTTAAAAGAAATTGGTGTTTTGTGACACGTTGATATTGTAACCGTAATTTAGCCGGTTGAAAAGACGGTGAAAATACGTCTTAAGACGTTCAGACCCCATTTCAACGCGTTTTCAACCAGAAATCAACGTTGAAATCCGGGTTAGTGCTGCTGACTGGGCTCAGTCTCATCTGCTTAACTTGGTCATGGAGGCATCAACATTTAATTGAGATGGTAAATTAACAGTGAAAACTCATCATAGCTTAATTTAACATCAGTATTCATAATTACACTTCATGTTTACTTCTCCTAATCTTTACCTCCTATAACAAGGTCCATAGGGGCATCTCAATAAATAAACATGTTATATTATATAAGTGTTATTTACTGCTTTTTTTGCGTGTTGGAATAAATGTTAAATATTTAACTGCAAAGTAGTAATGCATGTTTGATACTTTAATATTATTATATGATATATATTATACTGTATATTTATATTATACTGAATTGCCTGTGAGGGTGACAAAAATAAGATGTCCTGACGTGCTTATCAAAGTATAAGCAGTAGTTTATTAGGCTGTATATTTCAGGTTGTGTGTTCATAATTCTTGTCTAAGATAAGCGAGCTAGACCAGAAAGGACAGTCGAGATCGCAGAAGCAGATATTCATCTGAGACTGTCTTGTTGTTGTATTCACAGTATTCCCATATACATTTATATTAAGTTCGCTCGCTTTTGCGGTGCCATGTTTTGATGTTTATAAAGTGTTTAATATTGAAAAGTAGGGCGGATAACTAAGGCTAGCATCATTAGCTATACGAGGCTATTAGCGCGCTAGCGGTTTAACACCATTGTAACGTCAATAACCTGGTCTGATAATTGTATTGTTCCCATGTAAGGTTATATACAGATAAATGGTGTGTCCTGTGACAGATATAAGCAGTAGTTTGTTAGGCTGTATATTTCAGGTTGTGTGTTCATAATTCATGTAATTCTTGTCTAAGATAAGCGAGCTAGACCAGAAAGGACAGTCGAGATCGCAGAAGCAGATATTCATCTGAGACTGTCTTGTTGTATTCACAGCACAATACATTAATCTGGAAAACTGAATGGACATCATCATCATTCAGTGTGTAACATTACCAACGCAAGATAAACTGTTTGTAAAAACTCTTTCAGAACGTTGACGTAAATTGGCATTACCTATATCGTGGATCCGGCGATCCGAAGACAAATGATGGTGGGACCTGATTTTAAAAGGGACCACAGTTTGAAGACCACGAGATGACCAGCTTTGTAAAGGCAGGTCAGGTCCAAAGTCACCTACCTTCACTCACCTCATCTGAGGATTAGTAGTCATGCACATACAACCACCTGAACCTGTGTAAAGTTAGTATGTTTGTTTGTATGGAGGCGTGGGTTCAAATCTCACTTCTGACTGCCAGTGATTTTAATTCACTGCCGCTGTTATTCTGTAAACTGCCTCTGAACAGCAGATCAACCACTATACTAATTGATTCACAATTTTATGTATATACACAGTATATGATACCTAAGTTTTAAAATGTACATATTTAAACATAAATGTATAAATAAACACAGTAATAAATATATACATGAAATATACAAATAAATATATACAGATACAAGGATCTGACTTTTTCCGTCCCTATACCGATAATGAAACCTGGGTTTTGTGTATCGGCCGGTACCGAGTACCGATCTGATACCAGTGTTATTAATTAACTGTATGCCTCACTGTGTGGAGGTTCCTATGATCATTATTTTATTTCTAAGGCAAAATCAGGCTTGACTTAAACATTGCTTTCCTAGCTTTGAAAAACAAAATGAGACAAATAAATACATAGATAAAAATGTACTGAATTGTTATTGTTTTAAATATTGGTATCCAATACCGGATCTACATGTCGTCACCGATAGCTGATTCAGCTATTTGAGTCAGTTTTGGACTGTTATCAGAAATATGTTTTGGTATCGATGCATCTGAATAAATAAATAATATTAACGATAATTAATACTATACAAGCGTTGGCGCTCTGTGCAGCAGCGTGGGCGGGGCTTCAGGTCTCTTCAGACAGTTGATGATGTCGTCAGCAGGTCTTTACAGCCCTCTGCTCACTTCTGCTGCTGGATGCTGGATATATTAACCTTTCTAATGCATTTCCTTGCCATAAAACCTTGAATTGCAGCTGTGTTTGAAAGGTGCTGTGACATTAAATGAACCTTCTTGCCTTAAGTTCTCAAGCCACTTTAGACTCGTACTAAACCAGCAAAATGTTGCAGAAAGTAATGTTCAGGTGTTTTTAATTAAATTATTCTCTTTAGATGACACTTTATAGACACTATATTTGGGCCAACATGTCAAATCAGTTGAGCCAACTTACTGTATATGTTCAGGCTGTTGGGTGCAAATGAGAACTCATCAGTGATTGTCCCTGAATTTATACATCAAAATGTATTTTTACACATTAAAATATTAAACATGACCGTAGTACAACTTAGAATTTTCAACAACGATTTACAAGCATGACATAATTAAAACACACATTCAATTAAATTCTTTTTTTTTTTGTAAAAATTTGCCTCAAAGGGTTTTACAATCTGTACACATACGACATCCTCTGTCCCAGAACCCTCGCATCGAAACAGGAAAAACTCCCCCAAAAACCCCTTTAACGGGGAGAAAAGAGGAAGAAACCTGTGGGAAAGCGACAGAGGAGGGATCCCTCTCCCAGGATGGACAGAAGTGCAATGATGTCGTGTGTACAGAATGAACCCTAGGGGCGTGGGGTTATTTACTGCAAGGGTACTTCTACTTTTGGTACTTTAAGTAGATCTTGCTGATTATACCATACTTGACTAAGGTTTTGAATGCAGGACTTTTACTCGTCGTGGATTGTTTCATCAGTATGGTATTAGTACGTTTACTGCAGTGAAGGATCTGAATAATTTTTCATCCACTAATTACTTGTAAGTGAGTTTGGCAAACAGTTAATATACAAAGAGCAGTTAGGGTTAAGGGCTCCAGATCCTTAATCTAGTCAAGGATCTGGAGCCAGGGTTAAGAACCACTGTTTGTATATTAACTGTTTGCCAAACTCACTTACAAGTAATTAGTGGAGGAAAAATTATTCAGATCCTTCACTGCAGTAAAAGTACTAATACCATACTGATGAAAGAATGTCATGGCGAGTAAAAGTCCTGCATTTGAAACCTTAGTCGAGTATATTATAATCAGCAAGATAAAGTAGAAGTACCCTTGCAGTAAATAACCCCATGACATTCTTTTGTATCTGAATTGGTTCTTGTGGAGTTGGCAGATCACAGTTGTATGCTACCATCGACCATCAAATCATAGGCAGCATTTGGATAAGAATAGGTATCCTTGTGATCTTCCATGTGAGCCATTGTAACGAAACAATGGTTTAAGGCTTCACTGGGGGTGATTCTTGTTGCAGCATTTGGATCGAGCAACCGTTTTAGGAGATTTAAAAATGCCATTATGTCTTCATGTTCAACACAAGTATTTGCATTTGAGTTGTACTCTACTACTTCATCCAAAGTTCCGACAGTGTCGAAAATCCAATTTGAAATTGTCTGGATACCGGTTGCCTCCTTGAACTCTTTTGATGTCTTTAGTCTCCATCTTGAATTGGGAGAGCAGTAATCCCTGTTGAAATAGTGGTTGGTGTACTTTCCAGCATTCAGCAGGTGGTCTTCTGGCTGGCCGAGTAGATGGCAAACAGTTTTCATTGCGTTGTATGTTGAGTCGTCATTGAAGAGGTTCCCGCCAAAAACCAGTTCTGCCAGGACACAGCCCAGCGCCCACATGTCGATGGCTTCAGATATGGGGAGGCCCAAGGTCACCTCTGGAGCTCTGTATCCACAAGTTTGCACAATCATTCCTTCTCTTACTTCTGAGGCTGGAATGGCCAAACCAAAGTCAATTAATTTCACCTTGAAGGGCTCATCCTGGTGGTTGACGAGCATAACATTGTCAGTTTTCAGGTCTGTGTGAAGGAGGTCGATACCCTTCAGGGCTTTAAATGCTACAAGTAGCTGACGTGCAATGGGGCGGATTTCATTAAAGGTCAGTGGTGCCTGTCAGATACAAACAGTTACAAACCGAATCACACTACCAAGAACAAAATAAACATAAATTCCATGAAATTGAGGCCCCGTCCGCACCACACGACAGATTGGTGTATCTGCCCCATGGTACCGAGGTCTGAATCTCTCCTGGATTCACATCTCCTTTTTCCCCCAAAGTCTCTGAAAAGTCTCACATTACATATCGATCAGCTCAATGATTGGCTGAAGCCCAACAAGCCCCTCCTAGGCCGTTGATCCATTGTTTTGATCTTCACACCTCACCCAGCCACTTTCACACAACCCCCCCCTCCAGCACATTCCTCAAACCCCCCTCTTTCACTCAATGCATGAAATGACAACACTCCATGATTCAAAACATTTACAAGTAAATACACTGTATCACATAATATCCATAATTAGGAGCTTCAAAACTTAAATTCCTCACAGTAATGCTGAGTTCACACCAAACGCGTCGCGAATTCATCGCGCCGCATATTCAATGGTCGCCGGTCAAAACGCCGGGGACCATTTGTGTTCATGTGTGAATCGCGCGAATCGTGCTGGACGCGCCGGAGAGGGGGCGCGGCTTATCGCCCTGAAAGCCGTTCAACTGTCATTAACCATGAAAAAAATAACCTCTATTTCTGCTTAGTACGTGTTGTGGAAGTCACAGATATCCCAGGAAACTAAACGCCGTCATGTCTGGGTTCATAATATTGTCCAGAGGAGCTCCATGGATTTTATCGAGCTGTATTGACTGTGTCTAGCAAGCCACACGTCGGCTGGTTTACTACAGCTGTATGAACACAAAATAAACTGATTTGGCTGTGATTTAACGGCAATAAACCGACAAAAAGGGACTCCGAAATAACTACGTAATGATGCCGATTCGTACTTGTCTTCTCCGACAAAAAGGGACTCCGAAATAACTACGTAATGATGCCGATTCGTACTTGTCTTCTCCGACAAAAAGGGACTCCGAAATAACTACGTAATGATGCCGATTCGTACTTGTCTTCTCCGACAAAAAGGGACTCCGAAATAACTACGTAATGATGCCGATTCGTACTTGTCTTCTCCGACAAAAAGGGACTCCGAAATAACTACGTAATGATGCCGATTCGTACTTGTCTTCTCCGACAAAAAGGGACTCCGAAATAACTACGTAATGATGCCGATTCGTACTTGTCTTCTCCGACAAAAAGGGACTCCGAAATAACTACGTAATGATGCCGATTCGTACTTGTCTTCTCCGACAAAAAGGGACTCCGAAATAACTACGTAATGATGCCGATTCTTACTTGTCTTCTCCGACAAAAAGGGACTCCGAAATAACTACGTAATGATGCCGATTTGATCGTAGAGCTCTGGGTGAACACAGACGGCTACAGTATTTATTTCCTGATTCAACAACGGCAGGATGTCACTGATGACAGGGGGAGTAACTCAACGCTGATAGGCTATCGCGCCGGGGCGTAACGCGGATATTTCGCAGAAGTTGACAAATTTGCGTCAATCGCGCCGCAAATTCGCGTCAATCGCCAGTCTCATCACGTCTGTGCATAGACTTTGTATGTAATCTACTCGTGCGAATAATTCGCGACGCATTTGGTGTGAACGCAGCATAACACATCAACAGTTTCCACTTACAGGACAAAAGACCAAGTGACACAGGCAACAGTTCATTTGTATTTATTAAGCACAATATGAATATAACTAATGTTCTATATATACAACCATAATCTCCTTTTCCTTCTTTAAATGTCGTTTTCAAAGCCACACAGGAGCCGGTTTCAGGAGATCTGCCATATTTTCAACGTGGACATCTGTAAATAAAACAAGTATTATAAAACATATTTTCACTTTTAGACCAGTTTTGAACGTCTTTTCACCGGAGACCATAGACGTATTTTAAACGTGTTTTCAACGGAACCATGCTGACCTGGATATTACAGTATATATTTATATTGTCTATATATTGCTATAAGGCAAACAACAATGTTTTGACCATGTTCTTATTCGACATTACTTTGTTTTACTCACGTCCTCCTCGTTTAAACTGTGTACAGCCCCACTCGCTGTCCGCCGTGTATTTTACATGTGAAGTGTCGCCAACATTAACTAACACATGTTTATGTTTACTGTTTGTCCATTCATCCATGCCACAAGCTAACGCTACAAGCTAACATGCTAACACTACTAGCTAGCAGCCTCGCCCGCATGGTGAGCATAACATGATATTAATGATATGATAATGATATTTCGGTTTGCAATATTGGAATAAAGTAGTTCAAGTACTTACAGAGTATGTCGTTAGCGTGAAGCCTCGTTTATTCCGTCAGCTCGTTCACTTCGCTCATCAACTCAGTAAGAGGCTCAAATCATGCCGTCTTTCCAGCCATCGTCTCTAACTTAGAAAAATGCACAGAGTCCGTGCGCATGCGTGTTCCAGCAGTAAACACAGAGTCGTATTTTACGTGAACATACAGACAGAATGTGCTTTGCTCTCATTATGATGTCCTGGGAGCTTCTTGTTGACAGCACATATAGTTCCATATTTACGACGTTTTATATGAAACATTAAATGCGTTGAAATCACGTCTTCGTGTAGACCACTTATCACCGGCCAGCGTAATATGATTGTTTAAAGTAACCAAAATCGCGTCTCTTTCAACCTACAACTGAACAAACCATCAATATTTTAAAACAAATTGGTGTTTTGTGACACGTTGATATTATAACCGTAATTTAGCCGGTTGAAAAGACGGTGAAAATAGGTCTAAGACGTTCAGACCCCATTTCAACGCGTTTTCAACCAGAAATCAACATTGAAATCTGGGTTAGTGCTCACTGGGAGCCAATCAGAGGCAGAGTTGGTCTGCATGTGACGTAGCAGGAGGAGGCGTCTGCATGAATTTATGCATTTATATGTTTCATGCATAAAAAGCTCCTAAGAAGGATGTACAGATACATTTGGTAGGAAATATAAAACTGAATTCTTCCCGTCTTTTTCTAACAACATAAGAAAAACAAACTGTTGAAGGTTAATTCCAAACATAACTGCAAAATCTGTTCACTGTGAAGTATGTGGCTAACGCTAATCTCTCGTCTACCCCTGTCTGATTGGCACTGAGCATGTGCAGAAGCGAGATGGCTCACTCGTCAGCTACTTCCATCATCAGCTCCAGGAAACAAAAAATGTTCGCTGGATGGAAGTAGCTGACGAGTGAGCCATCTGGGTTCTTTCTCATCTCTGTTGAGAGTTGCACATGCTCAGTACCGATCAGGCAGAACGTATGGATCGGGTAGCGAGTTACACGTGTTGTAACTCGCTGATAAATGATACAATGTGGTATTAGATCAGTGCATCCGGCCTTTGTTCTGAATCGGAGGCATTTCTGATACAGGTATCGGAAACAACTCTACCTACAATATACGCTCCTGCATCTAAGGGCATGTTAACGTTTTTATGGTGAGGCAATTCAAAGCACTTAAAGGTCAGGAATACTGGGGTACTTTCTACTTTCTGTTCCCAGAGTCAGAACTAAACATGGAGAGGCAGCGTTCAGTTTCTCTGCTCCACATATCTGGAACAAAGTCCCAGAAAGCTGCAGGTCTGCTGAGACCCTCAGCTCCTTTAAATCAAGATTGAAGACTTTTCTGTTTGCTGCTGCCTTTAATTGAACCACATTCAATTAATATATTAATCAATTTCCTGCATTTCTGCATTTAACTACTGTATTTTATTTCTTACACTGTTTTATTTTTTTTTTAGATTTATTTTTTTTAGAATTTCCAAATACTGCTGATTGAAAACACGACATTTAGTGATGTTACGTTACGATGTCTGAAAAGTCCTGGTAAACCGATAAAAAGTGTCATTGAAAGACCTCAGAGAGGCCGGGTTAGAGTCCCACGTCCAATTGTCCGGGTTAGAGTCCCGAGGCGGGGTTGGAGTCCCACGCTAAATAAGACCTCAGAGAGGCCGGGTTGGAGTCCCGCGTCGAGACGGGGTTGGAGTCCCGCGTCTAGACGGGGTTAGAGTCCCGCGTCCAATTGTCCGGGTTAGAGTCCCGAGGCGGGGTTGGAGTCCCACGCTAAATAAGACCTCACCGGGTTAGAGTGTTTCAATGACTGTTTTTATTGTTTCAATGTATGTTCTTAAATCTCTTTTGCCTTATGTTTTGATGCTTTTAATGGTTTTATGTGAAGCACTTTGAATTACCTTGTTGTTGAAATGTGCTATACAAATAAACTTGCCTTGCCTTGCCTTACTGGGCTGGAATATCACTCCTCACTGTGCCAGTGTCACGGCGGGATATTGCTGGACAAAGAACAATTCCAAATGCAGACAGATGAATTCCGGGGGTTTATGTTTAAAGAAGACTTCAATGACAGTTGGTCCGGTAGACAGGTAACTAAGAAAGGTCACTGCATAGAAACAACAAGAAACTGGAAAGACACACAGAAACGGGGCTCGTAGAAGCAGATAAGAAGCGCTGGGTGTAATCAGAGGGAATTGGAGGCAGGTGGGTGATGCAGGTGAGGAGGCAGGAAGGGCCGAGCAGAGCAGATAAATAAAGTGGGAACAGGTGTGTGGATCCTTCTGGAAATCTTGGAAGAGGGATCCCTCCTCCGTCGCTCTGAGGTTTCTTCATTTTTATAGTATGCTGTACAGATTGTAAAGCCCTCTGGGGCACATGTGTGATTTTGGGCTTTACAAATAAAATTGAATTGGAAAATGGCAATGGTTTGATTTGGGGAATACATGGAACCAGTAGGCCTAGATAGGGGCCCAGAGGACTCAGAGACTTACATGTGAAATATGGTGCTTTCTTTAAGCTCTCACTCTGAGAACAGGAGGAGAATAGAACTACAGTAGAACTGGAAGCACTACAGGTGAATATAGTCAAACTTTTACCGAATAGATATCACCAAGAAACTTCCCTAGTTCATTAAGGCAATTGCTTTTTGTAATACAAGTTTTCTGAACTTGTGTGTTAAAATATGCAAATGACGCGTTATCTTAAATATTTGCTTGTTGTATAAATCTGAACATTGGATATAGCCAGGTTCTTGTTTCATTTTGGTGACATATTAGAAGGAGATTTTGGATATCTCTCTGTATCACTCCATAAATCAGAAAATACTGTCAACAGCCATAAAAAATACATTTTCACCATATTTTTTAGGAATACAATGTTGTATAAATCAGGCTGTGAATGATATATGAAGAAACAAAATGAGACATCATCAAATGAAATCTTCTGGTGAATTTAGAGTCAAAGTAGTAACATGAACACCTACATGTGGGTTTTTTTCTTCTTCTTTTCCTTTCTACTAGTCTGAAAGAAGACACAATATCCCAAAAACTGACCAGAGCATGAAAAACCATGACTCTTGTCTTCATCCCTGAGCCGGCCACAATGCAGAGATGAGATTGATTAGCTCAGCTGATCACTAGTCAGACACTCTGCAGCCGGAGATCTCCAGGCCGAAATCTGCATTTCAACACACACACACACGGCACACACTCTGAGTAATGAAGTGTTGGTGCTACAGTCACCCTCCTCTATTTACATATAGAATACATTACTGGATGGTTTATATTATGGCTCGCATAGTTGGCGATGAGATCCAATAAATCCTCCGTCCACACGGAGCCGAGCCTCCTCAGACGGAGAGCGAAACGAGAGAGAACGAGAACATGGAGGTGGGAGGGGAAACGATGTCGCAGAGACGCAGACACCGCTCAAAGAGTGGGATGTAAATTGACTGCAAACAGAAAAGCTATTGATAATGATAATCGCAAAAATAATTTAGAAGCAGGGTATAGACACATTTAGCCAGGCAATCAGAAATCCATCTGCGGAGGTGTTAATATTAAAGAGATGCTGATGGCACAGAAAAAAGAAAAGAAAAACAACACACCAGCATCTGAATATGTAATGACGACTGGGAGGCCATACCAAACACTGCTTTTATGTAGCGAGTATCACTTATTAAAACGGCATCTTAAATATTTATCACTTTATAGATGGCCCCTGTCACTGTTTCCTTATTTGTATCCCTGAAGATTATCACAACCCCCCTTTTCTTCAGAAGCGGCCTGATTAAAATCAACTGCCACAGTAAATTGTGATGAATTATGCAGACTTTGGAAAGGAAATGAAGCAAAAGGCAGTACTTCATTTAAAAATGCAATCTCGGACTTCTTAGGTAGCTGTTGGAGTGCTGCATATTGATAAGGTATTGTTATTAGCAGTGTGTGCAGTGTTGTTTTACAGGTGAGACGTCTGCATGTACAGATGTGCCGCTGTGGTTTGTCTCTGTCAACAGCTCGGTGCAGTAGTTGGAATTGGTAGCAGAGAAGCTGCTGCAACAAATGATCATTCATCTCCGCGCTACTTTTTCATCAAATGTTAAACAAAATGAATACCGTGCCTTCAGCTTACTTCGCAAAGGAGATGAATCAACATTGTAAAGTGGTTCGGTGTTCAGAATGGAAGCACAGTGATGTATCATCGTTACTTGCTGTAAATGAGATGAAGTATTGAAGAAAACTTTGAGAAAGTGTGAGAAATCGACCTGCTACGTGTGTATTAATCTTGTCTG
The DNA here is from genome assembly GCF_050575085.1 of Anarhichas minor. NCBI lineage: Eukaryota > Metazoa > Chordata > Actinopteri > Perciformes > Anarhichadidae > Anarhichas > Anarhichas minor. The sequence goes on along the minus strand of NW_027466468.1, from coordinate 4,272,591 downwards.
TACGGTTGGTGTAAAGATCATTAACGTCCTGCACTGAGAGTCGTAGTCTTTACCCCAAGAAAGCTTCAGCACAGAGTCAAGAAACATGTCGCCAGAAAGAATGTTGGCATTGTACGTTTCTGCAAACCAGGGAATGCGTTAATTTTGTCTGAACCAAAAATATGTTTCTTAAATATGTTTCATATCAGCCTCGTCTCAGTCCTGAAGAAACACACAATGCCAGGTAGTTAACGTTGTGATGTAATTGGTTAGGTATTACTTTCAAGTACCATAAAATTAGCCATGAAAAGGTCTAAGACTCCCGTAAAAAACCACAGCATGGTTTTTAAAAATACTATTTGGAAAAACAATGAAAAACAAAGCATGGGAAATGTATTTCTTACATTGCAGGGACTCTGGAAGACCACAGATATCGGACACTTGGATGACTTTTCTACACAGCAGTATTGGAGTTTGTGCACAGTGGAATGAGTAATATCACCAGCAAAGAAACCCAGCCGCGTGAACCCTTTTAGCTTCAAGATATTGAATTCCAAGAAGTGGCGGAGCTCCTTTATTTCACAGGTAGGACCTGTTTTTCAGAACTCTCTGCGTGTTCCCTCTTTCCAATTTTTGTGTTTTTTGATCAGGCTATAATATCACATGCGACAGGGATGACTGCTCCTGTCTCTCCTCCTCTCCTCCGCTCCTCTCTCTGGCTCCGTCCTGTCTAAAGAAAGGAACACAGAGAGAGAGGTTTTAATGAGATCAACACAGAGCGCCGGTTACATTGATAAGTAAATACTACAGCTTTAAATGCCTCTCGCACTCAATTGGCTCCCTGCTATTGTTGCCGGGCGTACGCCTCAGTGAACACTAAATTTTCACTGTCACACTTCAATAACCCTAATTGTCCAAAATAAATGAGCTAATTTCTGAAGTTCCATTTTCATATGCGAGAGATAAGGCAACTTTGCTGATTGATTGGATTCCTTTGTGTGGCTGTGAGTGTGCCGCGTTCCTGAGTCCGTGTGTGTGTGTGTGGTTGTGTGTGTGTGTGTGAAACTGCTGCACTCATAATTTGAGTGAAGGCTTCTGTTTATTATGCCTCTGTTATTCACTGCAAGCATTTCTCTGACCCCTGCTGATATTCATCCGGCTTCCTCTCCCCAAAGCAAGAAAGAGAGAAGGAGAGAGAGAATAGATGGATGGAGAGACAGAGGGGGAGGAAAGTTAAAGAGGGAGAGGGAAACAGCAATAGGAGCCGGAGTTTGTTTGCCTGGTTGTGTTCTCATCTGTGTGTGTGTGTGTGTGTGTGTGTGTGTGTGTGTGTGTAAGCGCTCCCTATGGATTTGGTGCTGGATCCAACCTGATCATTTGCATTTTTTCATTTGAGCTGTTATTTGCAGCACTGCGTGCAGCACAAACCCCAGAGGGCCTGCCGAGTAATTCAGTAAAAAGGCAGGTAAGACATAAATTAATCATAAGACGTCAGAGAATTTATTGCACTCAACTCACACATGCGGTCACGTGCATGGATGTAAACAGACATATACAAATATATATATATATACATATATATGTGTGCCTACGTAAGAACGCACGGAAGCAACTGCACGTACAAATAGCGGGAGAGAAGGCACACGCGCACATACAGAATACACCCACGCACACATCGCTAAGACTCAGATGGAATCTGAAAGGAGACCAAGGTCGAGTGAGAAAGTTTTCAACTCCATCAAGCAGAATTACCAAGCTGGATGGAGGGGAATAACTTTTAATTGACCAATGTTTTAATCCAAAAACTTTTTCAAACTCAAACACGACTTGCATATCAATGTGATAAATCACTTTTCAGTAATGTATATTGGATCTGTCAGAAGGAAAACAGTCATTTGTTTACATTTTTTCCCTGTAGCGGTAAGTCAAGACAAATGGAAGGAATAAATATAGTTTTCAGAATGGATGCATGAGAATTTGTTGACAAGTTAGCTTCTAATGTGTAGATAGACGGTATGTAGGAGCCCCTTTTTTTAAAATACATGATCAAATTACCCTTGTCAAACATTAGGCAATAATATGAAATGGCCTCATGCAGAAGAATAATGATTTTATCTTCTATCTTGTCATCATCTAACAAATCTCTGTGAAAGTGTCCAAAGGTGCCTTTTTTGTAACACTGGTAAAAATGACCATATAATGAGACTGCTGACAAAGCAATCGGGAGTCTCAACCAGCCTCTATACCAAATGTGAGTCTACAGCCATGCTAGCAACTATGTTCGGCTGACGCTTATGCTATCATGCTGATGTTTGGTAGGTATGATGTTTACCTTTTTTTTGTGTGTGAGCATGCTAATATTTGATAAATAACACTAAACATAAAGTACAGCTGAGGATGATGGGAAGTTAATTTGTTTTGCGGGTATTTAGCAGGCGGCCACCTCCGGGTCTGACAAGTAAAGCCAATACAGAAGTGTCTTAAACCTGCATTCTCTCTACTGACCAGCAGGGGGCGACTCCTCTGGTTGTATAGACGTCTATGAGAAAATGACTCTACTTCTCTCTTGATTTATTACCTCAGTAAACATTGTAAACATGAGTTTATGGTCTCAATCTCTAGTTTCAAGTCTTCTTCAATACAGCATGATGTTCATTTAGTAAATGATGGTCCATTTAGAGTCAAACAAATATTTTTTGTGCACTGTGTTGATTGTTGTTGATAGTTTAATGTTATTGTTTATTGTTAAATGTTACGCACCACCCGCCACGACAAATTCCTTGTAGGTGCAAACTTCCTTGGCAATAAAAGGTTCTGATTCTGATTCTGAAATAGACCATAAAGCAGGGTATGCTTTAGGGCGTGGCTACCTTTTGATTAACAGGTTGCTACCACAGCGTTGTCAGGTCTGTGTTGTCAGTTCATGAAAGTTAATTGTAACATTTGTTTTAGTTGCCTCAAACTGTCTTATTCAATGTTCAGTCGTACTTAGCTCCACCCTCTCCAGTTACTTCTGGTTCCAAAAAGCAAGACGGCGATTACCAAAATGCTTCAAAACCGTAGTCCATAAACTAATGGGTGACCTCACAGTGACTATGCCCATTTCTTATATACAGCCTATGGTATTTAGTAAGGAGCCAGAATTGTGGTATTTGAATAAAATACCACAAAAAATAACATTCAAATATATTTTAGATTTGTCCAATGATATAGGAAATTAGTTTCTTTATTTTTTTCTATTGATCTTTTTACTGATAAAATATATTGTTCAGAAGTTGATCTCTTAAACATGGACGATTCACAACGATAAATTGGACTATTAAATACAAAACATTTACTGTACGTTAGCCTGTTACCTGGGAGAAAGCCTGGGAGATTCACCCTTTATCTGGGTAAACCTTAGGCTTGTAACATTTCTTTACTTCCTGTAATATAAACAAGAGTGACCATTTTTATTTCATTTGGCACATTTCAAGAAACTACAGTACAATTAATACTATTGCTATCAATCATCTCAACCGCATCCGTTTCTGGAATTTACAATATTCAAAATGTCAGTGTTCATGAAGATTCCATTTATTATCTAAGCTCACAACACAGCCTTACATTGGCTTGTGTTATAGTACACACATTGACCCAACCTAAAACCTTTACTGTGTAGCTGTTGAGTTCTGAGCTCTTTCATTTCACCTCTAACTCTTGTTTTATTACATGACACACTGCATGTGACCCACGGTGACCCAAGAACAGCAGCTCTGAATCGTCTTCTTTCCGTCACGCTGAAGCGACCGTGTCGTAGAATTCAGCCCGGAGCTGAGCTTTATAATTTCACAGCCCCAACCATTTACAACACAAATGCAGGGGGGTGGACTGGGTATTTTTCTTTTTTTTCTTTAATGCTTTAAATCCCCCGCAGTCCTCTGTACTTTCCTACCATACTTATCAGTGCCTTTGTTCCTGAATCCAGCAGTCTGAGGCAGATTGGCCCATCAATACACTATCAGAGAAGGTAGGCTAGATAAGAATTCTGCTGCTATCTGTCTGCTGTGAATAAGCTGTCTAGAGGTCTCCACAGTCCGGGTCAACGCACATACACTAACACGTATAGAGTGTGCCTACACACACACACTCTGAATAAGCTGTCTAGAGCCTCTATAGTGTAATCCAGCGCATGCACAGACAACACAGCGTTATCAGTAAAAGAGGAGGGATTCAATGCAGCAAGGGAAGATATTACCACATCTAGTGTATCTCAGCTCCGACATAGTGTAACTCTAACAGTACAATTTTGAGTCAAAGAAAAGTTGTCTTCAAGTCAAGACAGTGAACACGACGGAACGGCCCCACCCAGCTCGTTCTCTACTGTAAAATATCAACTCATATGTTATCATCAAGTCAGCGTAATTAAAAATGTTTGTCAAGTTTTAGTCAGGTCAACTTTAATTATCTAGGTCTGACATCAGGACTTATGATTGAGGATTCAAGTGTGGTAACTTAAAGCGAGGATCTTTCAAAGTGATCTATTGGTTAAAGGTGCAACCTGTAATGTCTAACACCTCAACACCTCCATTACTGGCTCCATACAATCTAAATTTACAGAAATCAGCTTTAAAACAAATTTTAAAAAGCCAACTACTTACTAACAGGAAGTCAAGAATACCCAAAATTCAGCCAAACTCTGAGAATGAGTCAAAATAACACTGATATCTTATAATTTTCACGTGAGGCGTTGTCCTATAGTTTACATTAGTCATCTGTGTGTTCACCATAGACTGTATAAAAGTAGTGGACGTAGTCATCGTGATGTCACGTTTGTGGACTGCTGTTTTGAAGCCTCGAGTTCAGTGTCTGTTGCCATCTTAAATTACAGCCGTCGCCATGTTGGTTTTTTTCGCCACCAATGAACGGAAGTTACCATATTTGGAATGTGGAGGAGTGATGTAGAGATGCCGTATACAGCTCTGGTAGCAGCAGCGACCTGTCAATCACAGTAAGCCCCGCCCTAAAGCATACTCTGCTTCATGGTCTATGTGACTCTAAATGGACCATCATTTACTAAATGAACATCATGCTGTATTGAAGAAGACTTGAAACTAGAGATTGAGACCATAAACTCATGTTTACAATGTTTACTGAGGTAATAAATCAAGAGAGAAGTAGAGTCATTTTTTCATAGACTTCTATACAACCAGAGGAGTCGCCCCCTTTTCAGACCCGGAGGTTTTCTGATACTGCTCATCATTGGGGTCACATTATAACATTACAGCTATGTTTTATATCACTTTTGCCTATAGAAAATAACCACCAGAGGTCCAAGACATACACATGATTTAAAGGTCATTTTCATGAACTATTCTGGACCCATGCCCAGATGTTGAGAACATCTTTTATTTCAGCAGGAAATTTTAAGCTTGGTCATCAAGGTGTCCCATCTGTGCTGTGTTTTTTAACGAAGCATCCCGGGACTGTGAAGGTTAAGAAAGGATGAGCACAAAGAGCACTTTCCCGTTAGAGCCACAGATCAGAAAGAGAGCCACGGAGAAGGAGTGAAACGAAGGCGGCGAGAGGCTGATTAAAGGAGGTCGGGTGGAGTGGCGAACGTTTGAGAGAGAGAGCGAGAGACTGAAAAGGGGAAGAGGGAGAGAGGAGAGATGAGGAGGCTTATCTTTGCCTGTGACCTGAAACAGCTGTTTCTCTGCGGTGCGTTGAAGATGGATCCTCGCTCATTTCCTCCCCATCCTGCCACTCTATTTATGTGGCCCGTTTACTGTCTTCAGAGGGACAGAGACCTACTTCTTCCCTGGAGAGAGGAAGAAAATCAATTCGCCTCAGCGATGAATCACAACAGTGAAGAGTACTGTTTCTACAAAAGTAATGCCGTCATGTAAGTGCCTCCTTCTGCTTTTGTTTTGCGAAGACCTTGACAGAAACAGGAGGTGCTGTTTCAGATGATAGAGCTTCTCGGAGACGAAATCGTGGCAGCTAAGATGTCGTTCTGATGCCGCACATTTGACATTGAGCCGGAAGTCTTTCCCGGGCCCGCTTTTAGTGGTGATGGGGAGGTTTTGGCCTGTCATCAGCAGCTGAAGACTCCCACCTGCTCACCCCAGCATTCACCCAGAAAACACATGAAGAAGAGAGGAGAGGAGAGGAGAGGAAACAATTGGGAGGATGTTTCTCTTTCTTGCTCTCAGAGGTCAGGAGCACAGCAAGGGGAACTGTGCTAGAAGCAACTGAAACACAATCCTTTGTTCTGTCTCTTTCTCACACACACACACACACACACACATGACCTGCACTTCCTCATTTTCAAACAGCAGAGTTTGTACATGCAAGTTAGTAGTTTCCAGGAGGCGGGGTGGAGGCGTTGGATTGGAAATTGGCCAGAAGAGAGGGGGGGGGAGAGAATGAGGATGGTGGAATAAAAGTAGAGATAGAAAGAGATGAACTTCACAATATGTTTATATGTAAATTAGTGGCTGCAGCCATATAATATAGAAGTGCTGAGGTCAGGATTTCCTGGTTTGATTGGTTTCCAGATACATTCCCTCAAACTGACTAAAGATTTTCTTTTTTAAGTAAATGTAAGAAAGCAGAAACAGACTTTAAGAAAAACTATATTATACACTGTTTATTCTATTTTATTAAGCTAATATGGCATATGACCATTTTCTATCAGCCACACCAAAAAACACATGGTCAAATGAGGCCATGTACACCACAGTATGTGACATGCTGGAGCCGAGGTCTTACATTCCGTTGATCGCTATCTTGGTTGACTATTTCCACATCCAGTTTCCACCAAAATTGAAAGTTATGCAGTATCCATAAAACAGCAACAGGTTGCCAAACAACCCAGTTTGGCAACCCAGATGGACTGTGGTTGCCAAACAACCAAGTTGTTGCCAAACAACCCAGAGAAAATACTTTCCCCTTGTAACGCAATTGACAATGCAGTTTTGTTGAATGAGAAAGTCATTTTTAGGAGAAGCTCAATGTCATTTGTGATAGCCATGGTGGTGCTATTCCTGCCTGTGAACGTTATATTTAAAGTGCACAGGCTTTACTTTATGTTTAAAGTAATGCCATGTTTATCACAGTGAAGCATTAGGGAGCTGTTAACATCTCTTCTATTACTACTAGGAGATATAGGAAACAGGTTGCAAGAAGAGGAGGAGTAGAAAGGTGGAGGAAATATAAAGCAAGGATGAAAATGGGAGGAGGTTTGGAGGAGAACGCGGAAAAGGAGAGTTAAAGGACAGGACGATGGAGGGTAGAGAGACGGGGCAGAGCGGCATATGACTGGTCGTCTGCGGAGGTTGATGGCCAGCCCCTGTCAGTCAAGCTCACACAGAGAGAGAGCGGGGCCCTGCCATCTGCTCCAAAGTTAATGGGAAGGAGACAAGGTGGGGAGGCGAGGTGTGTTGACAGCCCAGAGAGGCTGGAGGGAGAGGGGACGGCGAGAGGATGGAGGTCTGAGTGAGAAGGTGGTTGGAGCGAAAGCAAGGTGGACACCGAGGACAGATGGAGGTGGAGAAGAGTCGTTGATGGAGTAAGTGAAGGTGGAAGTCAATAGAGCGAGTAGGACTTCGAGTGTAGACGGTATCCCATCACATACACATGCTGTGGGTCTTATCATTGCTCTTAATGTACTTTTATTTACATTCACCCAAATCGCAATTAACTCGTGGGTAAAAGCAATTCTGTCTCCTATAATGTTTATGTCATCTTATTATAAAGTTAAAGTAATTGCTGCCTTGATTACCTTCACTAGCAAGGTTTATTTTCCCCAGTACATGACATGCTCATACTGTACAAAAAACATATGTAAAACGTAGTTTAGGTGTTCTCATACAGTGTTTGTAGCTATACCTACGACAGCAATGCACTCTACTTCATATATAACCAATGTTCCAACCAATATATAATCAGTTCGTATGTAATCAGGTGACGTAGGAAAACGCACGAAATATAACATTTCAGAAAGTAACCTATGAACCATTGTACGAGGATATATCGTGCAGCTCTCATCACTGGAGGCAATACAAGGACCACTAATGATGAATGACTTTGCGCCAGCCCTGCATTCCTCACATACTTTTGGGATTTTCAGCATCTTGTAGTGAATGTGAGCTCAACGCCCAATCAATTGCTTTTGTGATCCACTGAAAGCTTCTTAATAGACCAAGTAGTGACACCACACTGAGGTCACAGACCCCCCCCCCCCCCCCCTATTCACAATGGGGTAGATGTAGGATGAGAATAACTATATCAGACAGGCACCTTAAACATCTGCTCAGTATAGTTTATGAAAGCACACGCGTGAAGATGCAGTTCATCTCACTGATAAACACTCACATATGGTGCACGCTCTGGACGGAGTCACAAGGTCACAGAGTGTGTGGACACTGATGGTCGGACAACTCATTATAATTTAGATCTATAAATAAGCAAAAATGGGAACAGGGTCGAGTCAAATTACCACACATCACCAAGTTTGTGAGGCTGCTCTGCCCGAGCCTTGCACCACCTGTTCAGGAAAGTAGGAACTAGGTCAGAGCTCGCCAAAGTCACCACCAGACCAATTTTTAGCGAGGCCTGGGTTCGAACAATTCTGGTCTCAGTGCAAGGATTTCCTCTCAGCCATCGCACAAACTCCTCCACCACCCCACCCCACCCCTGCTGTTGGACATGAGCGATACTGGGAGTGTTCCCTCTGAGGTTAACCCCCCCCCCAGGTTCACCTTCTGACTGGACAACAGATGGACTGTAGTGGAGCCCAGACAACAACACCTCCTGCTAGTGTGTGTGTGTGTGTGTGTGTGTGTGTGTGCCCGGCTGGCTGTGTGTTGTTAGGTCAACATGGCTGCAGATGCAGATGTGATCCTTCATGTTTCTTGTTGACACCCGTTATCAGTCATTGTCCAAACACGGACGGTCCAGTTTGCCTTTGTTAGTGCGCGTCTTATTCAGGGTCAGTTAAGTCAATCAAACCTGAAACTCTTTGACAAAAGACAGTTGGTTCATTTCATTAGTCGCAGCATGGCTCTATGTCCGGATGCCCTCAGACTTTTTCTTTACTGGACTGAGTTGTTTTCTGGGTTTTAGGTTTTTGTTTTGTTTGTCCTCCCGTGTTCCTGTACTGCCTTTCCCTCCTCTGCCCATCTACACACCTGCTCTGAATCAGCCTCGTTATCTTCCCAGCCAATCAGCTCCCTGCCTGTTCTCTCGACTAATCACCTCACTCCCCTCGCCTGAGCTTCTGCGCCCGCCTGCACCTAATGCCCCTCGTTCCATTAGTTTGTATTTAAGTCCTGCTTTTCTCTTAAGTCTTTGTGGCATCCTTGTTTCTTTTTTATTCTGCATGAACTGTAAATAAAGATTATTTTTCTTTGACTTCCTGTTACCTGCAGTCTCCTGCATTTGGGGCCACCTGCTCCACTACAACACAAAAACTATGAAAGTTGCATGTTTGCCTCATTGAACACATAAAAGAAGTAATATAATAGTTACGGAGAATCCCTCAATGACTCGACTAGTTCTAAGTGATACATATGTGAAGCACTGCTGCAAAGTAAGACACCTCACCATGAAAGACATTTTATAAGACAGACAGATGACGGCGATTGTGCGTGATAAATGGAGACACTGGCAGTTTGATATGTCACTACTTTGCTGTGAAAACAATCACACATGTGCCTCTTGGTGTCAAAGCAGCCACTTATCAATCAATCGCTGTCAGCGAGTTCGTCGGCTCCTGCTGTGCCCCTGCTAGGAGTTGAGAACATTTGCAGTTTGAAGCCTTTGTAACGACGGAGCACAGTCTTCTACGGTCTGTCGTTCATAATCCTCACTCAACAGCTGAAGACGAGCATATGTTATGGCAACAAATTAGACATTCAAAAAGAACAACAAACATTTAGCACCTCGTCAAACAGAGCAGCCCTATCTGCACCGGCTCCTGCTGCGAGGTGCTACTGTTCAAGCTGCTCCGAGGCTCGGCTTTATGTATACTGCACACACACACAAATATGCAGGAAAACACATTTTAAATGTGCACACTCCAATACGGTAGCACAATGTGTGCACACACACACACACACAGACACACAGACAAATACAAACACTCCCACACACAGTGGTTTCCAACAGTGGTGATAGTCTATCAACACTTAGTGACATCTGGCAGGGATGCTGCCTTGTGAAGACAGGCTTGCTGTATTCACACTGTTTGTATAATATGTGTGTGTGTGTGTTTGTATAATGTGCGTGTGTGTGTATGTATGTGTGTAGGTGGGTGAGTGGGTAGGTGTGTGCTGGGTTATGTTCTGCCAACATCTGGAGTCTAGACTAAATGACTCTGAGCTAGTGGGCAATAGTCCGTCTCCCTGTCACCTACTCTGTTGACTTAGGTGCTGCTGTGCGTTCCTTCATGTGTGTGTGTGTGTGTGTGTTTGTTTGTACATCTATCTTTGTGAGGACCGGTTACAGTTTTAGAACTTAAGATTCAGGACAAGTTTTTTGGAAAGTGAGGACATTTTGGCCAGTCCTCACTTCTTCTTCAAATGCCCGTTTGAGGTTCAGACTTGGTTTTCAGGTTCAAGTTAGAATTAGGTTTAGGTTGGTGTTAGGACAGTAGTTCTCAAAGTATGGGGCGTGCCCTCTGGTTGGGGCGCAGAGGAAAATAAATCAGCTACAACAATAGCAATGGTGTCCTTTCAGACAAATAGTCTAGGTTAACAGAATGGACAGATATTTGACAGGGACGAAAATGAAAACAGACAATGCTCCCATGACGAGCTAGACAACTTGCTCAGCTTACTGTTGACAATGAAATTATTATCATCAAATTGAAACCTTCTTTTCCTCCAAAGGGGGGAATGACAGAATAAGTTTGAGAACCACGGATGTGTGTGTGCATGTGAGTTCAAAGAGAGCTGCTACATGCTAAAATGAGTTCAATGCACACAGTTTAGTAATCAGGTCTCACAATATAAAATCTGGATAAAGATAATAACACAGGTGTAATAACATGAATGGCTCAGTGGGACCTTTAAATGGAATAGGATACACCTGTGTGTGTCTAAGGTCTATACTGAGACACCTGTAGTCTACCAAAAACAAATATTATGGATTCCAACCACAGAACTGGATTGGTAAAGGTTCAGAGCAATCCCTTTCCTCTTGAACTACACTTGTATTTAGCGTAGCACTCCCTCCAGCAGATAACTTGATTTTTACAGCATGTGAGAAAACGGCTTAGAGCATCAGGCTAGTTTCTAAAATTACAAGTGAGTGAAATGTAAGAAATACACAGTCTACTACTGTACGACTCAGTGGCGGGCCGTGCATTTTATACCTGGGCCTTCACTGCTGTCCTGCAGCTGAAACACAGCTACGGTTATTATTTGTTTTGTGACAAAATGAAGCCAACACCTATAGATAGAGTGCGTCTCCTCTCTGCTCTAACAGCTGCGCCTGTGAGTGCTTTGGGGCGGCGGAGGTGCTCACGGCAGCTCTCGCTGCTCGTTCACGACAATGCAGAACGGTACGTGCTTTCACAAGTCAAAACACCACAAAAGTCTCCAACAACACCAGAAAAAGTCGCTAGATTTGTCGCTAGTAGCTTTTGACAAAAAAAGTCACCACGAGGGTTTGGAAAGTCGCCAGATTTAGCGAGAGAGTCGCCAAGTTGGCAACACTGGCACCAGCTAAATATGTCCCCAGAGCAACATTGGACGTAACAATGGTTCCTATCACATATTAAACCAAACAAAAATCAATCTTCATAAAAACAAGTTATACAAATAATAATATATAAACAAGCATATTAAAGCTACTGCAGATGTAAAAACAAACGCATTTAACTTACCAGAGCTGCTGTTCACTATTTAAAGATAAAGTCCATCCTCCTTTCTTTGTTAACAAAGAGTTTAATCTCACGGTTGTTCAGTACATCCGTGCGTTTTAGTTCCAGTAAGAAGTCCTTCTCGATTCATGGACGCCAGTGAAGACAGTCGAGCCTCCCCAGTTGTATTTCTTGAATAGGTTTTAATGTGTTTGAGGGCTGAAAATGTCCGCTCGACAGAGGCAGCAGATATTGGGATTGTCACCGCCCAACATGTCACGCTAGCCCACTGACCAATCACGTACTTGTAGGCCAGCTAGCAGGCTCTGGCATGGCAAAGAATACGCCCAACATGTCAAACTAAAGATCTGATTGGTTGAACACTATGACAATCTACAATATCGTCCCCATTCACTTAAACTGCACATGGATGCACTTGTGAGTCTGCAGGCCTCGGGCCTCTCTTCTTACCTAGAGACACAGAGGTGAACTCTGATTGGATAAAAGCTCTACTTAAAACAAGCTGCACTGGAAGCAGAGCAACTGAGGTAGACAGTAGCTGTGCAATGAGAAAATAAGATAATGGGAAATATATTTTTATAAATTATAATTAGTGCTGGGCAACGATTAAAATATTTAATCGCGATTAATCGCATGGATTGTTTTACCGCTGCTGCTCCTCCACCAAATCTTGAGCAACCGTCACCCAATTTGGTACAGCACATCTCTGGACCAAGCCAGCAAAAGTTTTTTTTGGTCTTCTTTTTTATGTTCCATACAGTTTTGCTATAGCCGGCCCTAAAAGTTTGCTCCAATGCTGTGGGCAGAACTTACATTACAAAAAAATGTAATATCTTCAGGAAGCTATTCGCTATTGGAACTATATTTGGTGGACATTTGTAGATATGATCTCTGATTGTCTGTGACAAATTTGGTGCCATTTGTCCCAGAGATGGCATTGTAGCAGTGTCATCTAACTATAAAGCAAGGACTCTCTGTCTGTGTGTTCTTAGCATATCAAGAACCATTTATTTGATCTACTACCCAATTGGTGGGTGCATTGCTATGAACGCAAGGACACGCAATGTCAATTTGGACACGGGCACGTTCAATATTAATACAAGTTTAATAAACATGCACCAGGCGGTGAAGCCGATGTGGAAGTGTCTTAAAACTTACATTCTCTCTACTGGCCACCAGGGGGCAACTCCTCCTGTTGCAAGTCTGATTGTATAGAAGTCTATGAGAAAATGACTCTACTTCTCACTTGATTTATTATCTCAGTAAACATTGTAAGTTTATGGTCTCAATCACTAGTTTCAAGTCTTCTTTTTTCTTATTTCTTAAATGATGGTCCATTTAGAGTCAAATAGGCCATAAAGCAGTGTATGCTTTAGGGCGGGCTTACTGTGATTGACAGGTGGCTGCCGCTACCAGAGCCGTATACGGATTCCAAGTATGATACGGTCCGTTCATTGGTTGCGAAAAAAACATTGCGGCGGCCGTAATCCAAGATGGCTCAAGGCCTCATAACGGCATTCCACAAACCAAATGGTGACATCACGATGACTACATCCTCTTCTTATATACAGTCTATGGATAGCACCCTGTGCGATGGAGGGGGTGGGGCTTCAGGGCTTTGTAGACTGAGAGGATGAGAGTGGACAAACCAAACGCTGGTTCTGCTACACCCTTGGTACATCGGAGAAGTTTCGGTCGGGTTGCGATTTGCAACCTCACTGCTAGATGCCTTGAGATCTTACACACTAGACCTGTAAGTAAAAGTGTTCCATGCATGTGGTTGACCTTTAGTCTGCTAGTTGGGGTAAGGGAAAGTTTGTGGTTTTAGTTAAATATTAAAACACATTCTGCCTCGTGCTTCAAGTCACTGCTGACTTTAATACTTAACAAAGACCACAATATTTCCCATGAACCAAATGCTGTGCCTAAACACAGCCAAAGAAACGTTCAGCTGCAACAGGAAGATATTATAGGGAAAACGAATGAAATATGTTGACAGCAAACATTTTGCTGTTATATTTAGTGTAAACATCTTGCAACTTTGCAGGTGGAGGAGGGTGAAGGCGTCTTTTTCACAGAGGATGGAACATATACTGGTCTGTGCTGTATGTCACTCTGCTGATAATTGGGACAATTTCTGAAGGAATAAAAATGAGGATGCGACTGGTATGAATGAATAAATAATGTCTCCTAAATGTCCAAAATGCTGGATTTAATTCAAGGAGTGAACATCTTTAAACTGTGTACTGAGCTGCCCCTGTGTACTGATTGGGAATCAATGGAGAGGAGGACGTCTCAGCCTCTTTGGTCTCTCTGTCCCCGTCCTCCAGTCAAGCACATGAGTTAATTAAGTCTGTAATTACACAGCGTTGTGTTTGTTTACTCCTCCAAATACCAGAGTTAGACAAGACATTTCAATGGTGCTCTCTGAAATGTCATGTAATAAGCAGGGCAGCTGACATTTGGACATTAAAAGGTTTTGTTTTTGCTCAAATCTGACAGCTTAAGTTGTCGTCGTCTTTAGTTTTGCCCTTAAATGGAAAGATAGGCTTTTTTCTCTTCAGTGTCTGTGTGTTTAAGTGTATTTATGGTGGTTTACAGTGATCTATGTCATCTTGAATGGAATGGTGAGATGCGTCGTTCCTGCAAGTTTTATCAAAATCCAGTCAGTGGTGTCTGAAATAAGGATGATTTAGAAAGTGTTGGAACGCTGTTGTGAAATGCATCATTATCCCAAGTTTCATCAAAATCCAATCAGCAGAGACTTGGGTTTCTATGTGACACATTTGACAAATAGAAATGGGCCTCATGGGGGGGTGTTTGCTCATTTGTTCCTCTGTTTCTCCTTTTTATATATATATTTTTTGGGAGTAGTCCTATGGTTTGGTTGCCATTAGTTTTTTCTTCTGTCATTGGGGTGTCACAGTGGGGGACAAAAGATGGTAAATTCTTCCAGGGTAGAACATTAGAGCGTTAGACTGAAATATGTACACAAACCCCAAGTGTGTAGAAAATTGCCAGAAAACGGTGCATGACACCAACAATCTGAACTCCATTGTTTTTCAACTCTCCTGTTTCAACAAAAGCACTGTGTTTCTCTCTATTTCCATGGGAACAATTTGCACTTGACAGAGAGCAAAGGCTCTGCGGTGGAGGAGGGCAGCGAGGGAGGCGGCGTGCTGGCAGGCAGCAGGTGATGTGTCTGCCTCCTGAATGCCTCCACATGCTCTGTGTCCGTGGATTTATGGCCGTGCCACCGTTGGCCCGGATCCCCTGCCAGGCCGGGGGGGGTCAGAGGGCACCGCGGTGCCCTGTACAGCCGGCCAGCTGGTCCTGCTCGGCCCTGCCACCCACCAGCTGTAAAATGGAGAGCTACACACACAGGCATATAGTGCACTTCCGCACACTCACCGTCACGTACTCCTGGCCAGATAGCCAACACAGATGCCCATGCAGGGCAACCACGTCGGCATTGATACATCCTTGAGCGAGTTTGAAAATGCAGTTGGGGGGAACAGGCTGGTAGCAGACGCACTTAACACAGAGAACTGTACAGACAGGGCCTCACACTCTGCATAATAAGATTGTTATATTTGATTCCTTACTTAGCAATAGAAGTATTATTTCCACTTTCCTGCGTTCCACCTTCTTGCTGCACTGCAGTGTTTTTGAGTCCAATTTCTATACTTATGAAGTAGCTAAGTGGAATGAGATATTTCAGGTGTACATGAGTATGTGTTCTGCATAGACAATGCTAGTTGAATGGCAGTTGCAGCACTTCAAGACCTGGATGGACATGAAACTCTCCTGGTTAAACCATCAGTACAGACGATGAAGAACTGCATTGGTTCTTTGGTGAGAATGTGAGACTTCCGAGAAGAATTTTGGTAAGAAACATCTAATCATTGAGCTTGATGCCGTCTTCATCATGTCACGTCCTAATTATTGTGTTTACCCGTTTCTGTTCATGTCACAGCCCAGCCGCCGCAATTTTTTTTGTCATTGCTGCAAACCACGGGAACGTTAAATGTGGACGTTTGGGATTGACAGTTATTGGAATATGTGGTATAATAACAAGCAGGCAAGAAAGTCCACTAAGGGCGGGTGGACGGGTCAAACAAACACAGGACTTGTTTCCTGGAGACCACTATTCATGTCCTGTGTTAAACCAGAAGTAATTGTGGACTTATTATTGTTATTACTTAACATTATATGTTAGTTACATTTTTACGGTATACGCTTTGTTGTAATGTTATTATTTGAACACAAGCCATGATCTTTTTCCTAACCTTAACCAAGTAGAGTTGTTGTTTAAACCTAACCACAACGTTTCACAATGGGGCATTGCTACTGTGGTAAAACAATATAAACATATTTTCCATTAGCTGATAATAGCCTGTATCGATTGGCAATTAACGCATTTTTTTTTGTCTTGACACATACAAAGTAGAACAATAGTTTTTTTTGTGTTTCTAGAGAGAGAGAAGTAGAAGAGACCACCATTCAGTCTCTTGCTCTCTGTGATCACCTTTACTGTGCTTTAATTAAGCCAAATTCATAATATAGTTCTTCTTTACATATTTTTCTGTCTCTGTTGTCAGACAACTAAACAAGGATGACATTTGATCACAGCTCATGAATACAATGATGACCAGCAGTCAGTAAACTGCTCAACTGCAGATGAAATTATTACTTTACAATCATGACTGACAAAATAAACAAAAGTCCAGGTCAATCGGCTATATTGACTCTTAAAATGGGCGATGATAGATAGATTCATGCTTGTAAAACGAGGAAGATGTCTATGAAAGATGTATATTATAAATGCGGCTGCTGATGAACAGATGCTCCGCTTCTGAATTGTCTCCAGTGGACATTGAAACTGTGATGGAGCTGTGACTGAGCCAGAGTGCAGCCAGATGTACATTCAGCTCTGACTTTGCAATCCTAGATTGGATAGTGATGACTTAGCTTCCAGGTCAAAGACCCCATTTGATAAGACTCTGCTTGTTGGACATGATTTAAGCCTTTGCACACCAATTCTGAATTTTTGGTCCAAAATGTTCATTATTAAAAGTAAAATAAATATTAGAAAAATACAACCTCAGGTTGTGTCAATCATGTTTACACACCGTTTCCGAAATTTTTGGCCATCATTTAAGTTTTCGGAACAGGTTTTATTTTCTCCCTTTCTTTGCATCGGTCAGAGTCGTTTGACCAATCAGAGCCACCGTTAATGCAAACGTCATCATCTGATGAGCCGATTCACCTCGTTCATTTTTCTCCCTGCACAAAAGACTTGGCAACAAAACGAAGGAAAAAAAAGTAAAGAATACAGAGCTGCAGAGTTTAAAAATAGATCGTGGCCGGTGATTGCAGAACAGTTTGTAATCGGATGGTCACAAAACAAAAGATGTAATAAAAACTAGACTAGTTGTGTTCGTGCTCCAGGCAGCTAAACGATAGCTTCTTGATAATGCCTTGTTTGGGACTAGCCCTATCCATTGCACCCACTTCATTAATTCAGTTTGGTCTTAAATTGCAGATTTTCACAACAAATAGAAAAATCGAATGCATCGGACTGAGTGTGCAAGGGTTCTGTGAGTAACTATTTTTATTGGATGACAGATTGGAAAAAAGGAATATGAAAGATACGGACTTGGTGTGCAAAGGCCTGAAGACCAGAATTCTACAGTTGTCAACTACAGATGAGGAGATAACCATGGAGGAAGTGAAACCTGTGATCTGGATAGTCAATCCTGTGGCTCTTGCTCACATTTGGCTCACTTCTATAGTGAATTAAATAGCGAAAATATTATTTCCCATTTTTCTGGGGACCCCCTGATACTCCCTCAAAGATGGTGGATCTCGGACCCACACCTCTGCATGATAATAATATTGTGGATCCAAATAAATATTACCTGAAGACCATTGTTGTCCTTCTTTCAGTGTCATATCTGTCCTCTGGGTGCTATTCTAGCCAGGCACATCCATCAGCTAGAACACTGTTACCCAAACTTCATTTTCTGGGGACCCAATTTTTTAAATGACAAACCATTGCAACCAAATTCACAATAAACCTTTTCTATAAATTGTGAGAAAAGCAAATGTATGCTTAACTGAACAATTTTGTACTGCCATTTCAACATCACCTTATATACTGTAAGTTTGATAATCTAAAACATATACAACATATTTAGACTAAATAAATGCATTTAGGGGGAGATAACGGGCTCTTGTTTTTACCTCCTAAACAAACAGAATGTACACCAGCCATTCATACGAGATTCAATGTTAAAAGTAAGCTACAATTATTACAATTATAACAATGCCAACATTCAGCTTCCCTCATGTGGCTCAAAAGTGTTCTGCAGATATAAATGTACAATAAAAGTCTATGGAAGAAATTTAGCTAATTTATTGCACAACCCAAATAAAATCTCCTGCGACCCACCTGTGGGTCCCAGCCCAGTGATTGGGAATGACTAAGCTGAAGCAAAAATATTCTCTCACTCCTCACATAGTGGTTCCGACCAGAATCCGGTCAAAGGCCGGCCTGCCATAGACAGAAATTAGAGATGAATGTTAGAAAGGTGATACCGGAGTATTGTGGAGGCACTTGTGGCGTTACACACACACACACACACACACACACACACACACACACACACACACACACACACACACACACACGCACACACACACACAAATGATAATGTGTATGAGGTCAGGGCGCCCCCGGATAATAAATGAGTCTCCAGTGATCAATCCACTCAGATGGTGTGTGTGTATGTGTTTTTACATCTGTATGAATTTGTATATACGAGCCCCCCCCACACACACACACACACGCACACACAGGTCAGTGCCTTAGCCCTAGCATAATAAACAGCGGCTGTGCGTATCCACTTTACAACACGACACTCTCCATTCACAGCGCTGTCATCCTGCAGCCAGTTATCGCCTCCCATAGCGTTCTGCTGACAGACATTTTAAATTAGACTAATAAATTGCCTCGCGCTCTGCCTCGTGCTTTCTAAAAGAGCCCCGTTACCCGGAGACAAATTAGCATGCTGCAGGTATAAAGACAGGATTCTGCACAAAAGGCCATGCTGTTGTTGTTTAGGCAAGGCCTAAATATCCGAATGAAGACGTGAGGGTCGTCCGAGGAGGGTCGTATGAACGGAGAGCGGCGATAAGGACAAAAAGGCTTTCATGTATTAATGAGGTGTGGGCGCATAGTCAGTACAGTACAACGCATCCTGCGCTGATAGGATAGATGTGTTTCAAAGTCAGTAAGAATGTGAGAGGATGTGTTTTGCCTTGTGATCTGAAGCCGGGGATGCTGCTGGCTGACTTCCAGTCAAAGCAGCGGAGAAGCGAGAAGCAGGTTTGAAGTGTCTCTCCGCAGAGCAGGTCCCGTTGTCGCGGCGCTTTAGTCTTTGTCGGCGCTCGTTCGGTAGCATTCTTTCAACTCTCTGAGCGAGCCTTAACGTCCCTCTCCAGATGAATTGAGCCGCACTTAAAGCCCAGAGTGGATGGGAAATTAAGCGCCTACACAAAGCGTGGGCAGCTCCGCCAAAGCGCGTGACAAAAGTGGAAAGTGTTGTATTTCAAGCCGTATAATGTTTCTCAAAAGTGAGACGATGCTGCCAGCGCAAAAAAAAAGGGAAAGTGAAGAGAGGAAAAGAAAAAGGGAGAAGGAAAAAAAGAAAGAATAATCTGTATAGCCAGCCAGATAATTGACACTCTCGGAAAAGAAGCCAGCACTTCTCCTCTTCCTCTCGCCGGCTGATGCCGTGCTGTTGCCAAACTTATTGTGCCCATTGTGAGTCCACAAAGCAGGGAGGAATGTTTGGCCGGCTCTCTGGGAAACGCCACTTCAGGGCCCACAGCTGTCACAGCCTGGGGACTTGAATTCTGCCACAGGGAGGTTCAATGGCGAGGAGCTGGCAGAGGGAGATATTCTTCTTCAACTTAAGGGTGGCAAGCTGCGAGAGGACTTGATGTGAAACCAAACCCTGGCTGCTCTGATATTCAGTTAACTCTGCTCACCTCGGTAGCATGCCGTCGCCGTCATTCTCTCCCATCGCTCTGAAACTCTTTAAAACTTCTCCTCTTCCTCTCTCTTTTCAAAAGCTCCGTCTCTTTCTGTATTGGGCCTAAAGTTGAATAAACAATCGGCTCTCTGTGACGAGAGCTTCCCATCCCGCTTCCTAAAGGAATGCTGCCCCCAGTCCTCCGCCTCACCATGGTTACGGGGAATCTGCTGGGAATCACGTTTTTGCATCGAGGTGAATACGGGGCACTTACTTCAGAGAGACTCTAAACACTGCACCAATGTGCATTTTTATAATCCTGCATGCACTCATTTGAATTCAGCCTTTGATTAAATCCTTGGAAACAAAACATGAAGTGTCTTCATGTTTTGTTTCCAAGGCAGGCAAAATCATGAAATGACAACAAGCAGGTGCAGAGTTGATCTGACATCAATTAAGTGACATCATTGCCAACAGTGAAAATGATTGGAATCACTTTTTTGACACATTAATAATCCACTTTTAAACATCAGCTTTTGATTTAAGTGACTAGAATACCAAAACATTTGTTGGAGTGAGCTCTCAGTATTAGTCGTAGACTATTTATTTTTATGAAAATATGAGAATTTCTGGATGAAAGACACTCCAAGGTCAGTTGAATAGCCATCTTCAAACAGGGCCGTCGCCATGTTGTTTTTTGGCATCCAATGAACGGAAGTTACTTTATTTGGAATATGGATTAGTGACGTATTGACGACGGATACTTCTCTGGTAGCAGCAGCGACCTGTCAATCACAGTAAGCCCCGCCCTAAAGCATACTCTGCTTTATGGTGTATTTACTCTAAATGGACCATCATTTACTAAATGAACATCATGCTGTATTGAAGAAGACTTGAAACTAGAGAATGAGACCATAAACTCATGTTTACAATGTTTACTGAGGGAATAAATCAAGAGAGAAGTAGAGTCATTTTCTCATAGACTTCTATACAACCACAGGAGTCGCCCCCTGCTGGTCAGTAGAGAGAATGCAAGTTTTAAGACACTTCCGAATCGGCTTTAATCGGCAGAACCGGACGTCGCTGCCTGCTTTCATCCCACATGATCACCTGAGGACCCGTTTTCATCCAGAATTTGCCTGATGATCCCAGCATTAAACAAAAAAGTCCCTTTTGGTCCAACAGCCTTGACATCAAATTCATTTTAAAACCTTGATTCAGTCATTGTGTTGGTCCACAATTGGCTCCAGAACACGTGTGTTTTGGTTGTAGTCTACATGTTGCAGAGCCTCTTCTCTCATTATGATAATGACTGAACCCTCACGTTCCTCCGCGGTGATCCTGTTTGTGTAGCACAATACGTGTGTGAAACCAACAATGTTTTGGCAAACCAGAGAGCCCTGGAGATCTATAAAGTTCAAACACTTCAAGGATGACGGGGGAATCGGAGGGCAAAGGAAACATTGCACCACGCTGTCTCCGTCTATTTGTCTCTGAGCAGCCTTGGTCTGCTCTGCTGAGAAGACATCGTCTGTCTTCGCTTTAATAGCCTGGCAAGGTTGTTTCCCTCCACGCCCCTCCACCTACCAACAATTACAGCGCTGCTGCTGGGTGCACGTTGTGCCCAAATGTGTTGGTGAGTGATAGAATTCATTATCAGGCATGAGCTCAACACGTGTGTTACTGAATCATAAGGAGGAGAAATATATAAAGATATATATATATATATCTGATCTTTTCTTTTAAACAAAAGACTTTTGATTGTTTCATTTAAATCAAGATAATCGCTGAATTCAAAGTAACGGGTAAAATGCTAATGGTAATAGGAGGCGTAAAAAGAACCATTGTATATATATGTATATATTAACAAAAAATAAATCTAAATATTACATTTGAAGTACTGCTTTCAAAATCACATTTCAGTAAAAAAACAGAAGTGCTCATTGTGCAGAAAAATGTCCCATGTGACTGATTATATTGTTATATGCGACATTATTACATTGATAATTCTAATTAATGTGTAAGCAGAATTTGAATAAAGAAGAATACAAAGAAGAGGAAAAAGAAGTTTATCAATCCTCTTGTCATATCACTCCGTTGTTACAAGGTCCTCCTGTGATGGTACATTATATATTTTGTCGGCTTGGATTTTGGAAATCCTCAGTTTTATTTTGAGAATGCTACATTTCAGTAATTGTTATTAGAAAAAGGCTAAGACTTTTTACAACCGCTAATCCCAAATGTACACAGATTTTTAGTAGCATATTTGTTTTTCAATAAGCTGCACACGGTACTGGAGTGAATAATTTAAATTAAGGGAAATATAAACCACTCAAGTACAGAAATCCCTCCTACCCCCACACATACACACACACACACACGACAAACACTCGCATATTTCTCTAACAATAATGCAAATCAAATTTTGTGCACTTCCATCTCTCCTCTCTCCTTCCTTACCTCCCCTCCCTCCCCCGGCTCTAGCTTTGCCATTAGAGCTATTTGCATCTGACTGAGAGGCCATTAGAATAATAATTAGCCTGACCCACCAGAGAGGGAAGGCCTTCGTCAGCTCTACACAAGCCTGGAGGCGCGCACACACACACGGACACACACTATACTGGCTGAGAGAGAGAGAGGGAGAGAGAGAGGCCAACACATATATGTAATTCCATTAGCCAAATACATCTCCGCAATCAATCTGCACAAACAAGGTTTCTGGGGTTTTTGTTTTTGCCCAGGTGGGCTGGAGTGTTTGTGCATAAGTTTCTTTTCTTTCTTTTTTTGTGTGTGTGTGTGTTGCAAGAAAAAAAAAAAACAAGCGAGAAAGCTTTCAGTTTAGTTTCGGAGGGGACCGAAGAGAATGCAAGAAAATGCAGCATGACTCGTCAGAAAATCTCCCTGAAATCACTAATGCATACTTACTGCATGACTTTTTTTTTTTTTTTTCACGGAATTACTGAACTACTAGACTCCATACTGGCAGCAGAACGCACTCCTGGTAAATGGGATGAAAAATGGGTGTCACATGCTTTTAGCGGCCACGTGCTAATGTGTCCAATTTCCAGGCTCATTATGGCATTAGTGTCCAAATACTCTGGCCTGGGTGGTGATTATTCACATTGAAGGCCGAAAGAATCTCCACTAATTAGCTGTGTTTGAGTATCGCAGAGACCAGAACCCTGTTTTTATCGAATGTCATCGTGTGTCCTTGACAGACTTTGAGGTTTAACTGACTGATGTGTGCATTAGATGCAAAGGTATGTATAGAAGAAGCCCTTTCCTGCAGCAGTAGCACCCCTGTACACAGTTTAAGGTTTCTATTGGCTATTACCTGCACCTATTTATCACGATAAATGACTGCGTAAAATCGTAGGATCTCACCAAAGTACGTGAAGTGACTCCAGCACCACGGGAACAATGCCAATTGAAAGTCCAATTGTGATCCTTTGTCAAGGTGGACACACAAATCCCCAGGTTCAACAGAGAGATCTTTTAATCAAAGTGTGTGGAAGAGGTCAGGGTGGATGCTCAAACACAGGACATTCACCTGTGGACTTTCAACCTCAACCTCAACAATGTTTTTAAACCTATGTGGGCTACGTAAGATGTTAAAAAACAAAAACGTAGTTCTTTTAACCCAAATGGATTTTTTAACTTACGTGGGCTACGTAAGCTGGTCCATGACAAACATAGCTCTTTTAACGCAAACCATGCTTTCCTGAACCTAACAAACGTACAAACATTAGGTTTAAGAAAGACGGAAACGTTTAACTGTTTCAAGCGGTTACGTTGCACGTAATGTGAAAGGGGGTTGGCTCAAAATGACAAACTCACAAGTCCTTTTCCATTTGTTGTGTTTATCCTCCGACGCATTTCCTAAATTAGTCCTCATACCTAAACATAACAGACACAATGTCAAACATGTGGTTAACGTTGTTAAATGGTTAGAGTTTGGTTCGGTCTTTGGTCAGCTTAGCAACATGTAATGAGAACATGAAAAGGTAATGCTACTTAAAATGTAATGTTGTCGTATACATGAAAGGTCACTACCTACAATTTGGTAAAGAACATATAGAAGTGCTTGAATTTGGTTAGTACACTATTTCTATCTTTGTTCCATGCATCAGCGAACCCTCAGCGTTAAGGAAACGGAGTGAATGGCATTTAAAAATGTACGATTTTGGTTGCAAAACGCATAAAAATATGGATTAATAGTCTTAATATTTTTTTCTTTGGACCATGGTCAGTTGGCAGAGGCAACAAGCATGTGTTTTTAGTTTGTTAAATGATTCAGGTATGCTTGAATCTATTGTGCGATTTCATGCTAACACACAAAAGCAGGACATACTTTAGTTAAAGTCCAACACACACACGCGCGCATCGTGTCCTTTGGCATCCTTAGATAAAGAGGATTGCAACCCAGGACCTTCAGGGAAAGCCGCCTGGTGTTAGAGGGAACCAATCAGAGCATCCCTCACAGGCCTCCTCAAGAGGAATGTGTGTGCGTGTGCAATGAGAGCCTCCATCTGTCTAGTGGCTACTGTGTATATACAGTATGCATGCATGAATCCTTGCATATGTTTTTGTGTGTGCAGGTAAGTCTGGCCTTATGCCGTCTGGCTGTGTGTGCACACAATTATGAGCTGTGTGTGTGTGTGGAGTAAATGCACCGACATTTGCACGCATGTGTGTACGCATTAAGTATGTACATGTGCAAACATCTAGTTAGTATCGTTTCCAGTGTACACATGCATGCCTGTGTGTAGCAGACTGCTGCGTCTCGTTGTATTTATGTGTGTGTGTGTGTGTGAGCGTGGTTGCTGCAGGCAGGTTGAAGATTGTCTCCCCCCCGAGGGCCTCTCTCTCCCTGCAGCATGTGGGAACCGTGGCGCGTTGCCAGGATACAAGCCCCTCGTCTGTACTGACAAGAAGACATGAAGAGCAAAGATTAATTATTTACAAGCAGACCCCTGTACGCCGCGTCTGGCTTGGCACTTCTCCTGCATTAAATGTCACTATCTATGAGGCTGTCCGTTTTATTGCTTATTCTGGTGAAGCACTGGAAAATCTGTTGCGTCGCCCCGAATACTGTCATATGGAATTCCAGCAATTGTTCCGTTTCAATAAGGCTGTTTTATATCACAATAACCAGCTATGACGATGCTTTTTTTTTTTTTTTTAAAGACGTCTCTGCACAAAAGCCCATTTTAAAGACCAGAATGCTCTCTGCTCGTTCTCTCAGCTATTTTCAGTGTGGTCGCACGCTGGGATCAGCAGTGTCCTCTGGGCAGCCCCCCCCCCCCCCCCAGCTTCATCTAATATTTATGGCGTCTATATACGCCGCTGACTGACTGGCAGGTCCGCCTCTCTGAGCAGATATTTAGCAAAAAAACATATCCGAATGATTCAATTACAGTCGCGGTTCGTCTTCGGCGTTCCCTCGGCCTCCATCTCACTAAATGACGAGACGTCCGGAGTCACCGAGAGGGAAGGAGGGGGAGATAGAATGAGTTTTGAGTTTATCGCCCTGTATTGTTTTCATTGTTGCTGGAGAAACAGACGAATGCGTATGAAATGCGGACTAAAACACACGAATACTGTATCAAAAGTCAAAGAGTATCAGATGCATATACAGTATATTCCAGTATTATTAAGTTGTTGTGGTTGTGACAGAGCTGGAAGTGAAGGCATCTGTGCTGCTTCAACCCTGAGCTGCTCCTTTGTTCTCATTCCCTACCACCTCTTTGTTGTGCTGCTGACTGTCTGTCTGTCTGTCTGTAGCCGGCCAGGGTTTATTTGCATTCCTCAAGCACATCCATATTCATGATGGAAGCGGGTCACTCCACGTGGAGGTGTGTGTGTGTGTGTGTGTGTGTGTGCGCGTGTGCAGGATTTAATTGGGCTGCGGTCAGAGGGGATCCTCCACACTGAGTCCCAGGTGGAGAGGGAGCAGGGATCCCACTGTTCAGAGCATTATGCATTTTTTCCATTGTTTCCCTGCTCGCTCCTCCCGTACGCGTCGGGCACTCCCGCAGCGACGGCACAAGACGCCTTTTCATCAGGCTGAATTCGGTCTGATCCGGCGCTAATTCCGCTCATATCCGACGAATTGATTTCAAGGACCACAGGCTGAGAAAGATGTATCTCGCTGTGTTGTTCAAAGGGGAGGGGGGAGGGGGAGGGACAATAAGGGACAACATATTTTAGCAAACACTGTGGGTTATTATTGGCTCATATGCAATTGTGGATTTTTTTTTTCTTTGTTGAGAAACAGGAATATTAAATGCAAATCTCTAAATGTACTGCAGGAAATAACGACTAATATTCAACATGTTACCCTTTTATTAAATGACACGCATCACAAAAAACAAAGCCACCTTCCCGCCCTGCAAGCGTTTGTGGCTTTGTGCAAGGGTCTTTTATTATCACCACCAATGTAATTGGACTGTTGTTGAAGGACAGAGGACGAGAAGAAGAAGAAAAAAAAGGGATCAGGCTCTGAGATATAAAGTAGGCTATACGTGCCAAGCATTGAAGCCGAGCCCACTTCTCTCCTTTCTATTTCCCCGCCAGTCTCTGTGACTTCCTTACATGATGGGGCTATTGTATCCCCTTAACCCCCCTGTATGTCACATGTCAGGAGACACAATCGTCGCTGCAGCCTCCTTCAACCCCGAAGTGGAAATGAGCATCAACGGCGGGCTGGGATTGTATTGCAGAACAAGGCTCATTACGGAGGTCAGCCGCTCGGGCTCACACCTATCAACGGTCTGGGGAATGGAGGACAGAGCCTGCTTTGGTTCTAACATGACGATTTCAGGTCAAGGAATATGTGTCAGGTGTTTTTAATATTGATAAATGATCAGATAAATCAGTCTTTTAACGGTGACATAAAAGTAAGCCTGTTGTATTTGTGTAACGCTGCAGGATGATGGTGTTAGGGGCTGTAAGGAAATTATTAGGAGGAGAAAGATGGGCAAAAGGGGGGTTGGGTTATTTCTATTTTAATTTGGGGGGGGGGGTAAAGAAAGGGTAGTCTGAAATATTTGGAACAGCAGAAGAGTGTTGATTTTTATTTTTATTTTGAGACAGTGAAACAGAACAGGAGAGCAACGTGCACATATCTTCAAATGAATTGCACACATTTGGTATGCTGAGAATGCTTAGTGAGCAAAATCCGATAAATCTACTCCGACACAATTCATAGCCGGCCACTCGCAACCTAAACACGAGCTCAGGGCGATCATTCCTCTACAAGTTCACCAGAAGATCCGTACAATAACCTCTTGTGAGGATTCCTGGATAGTAATTTCATTTTTGTTTTGTTGTTGCACGTTTGGCTTGTACATTAAGGCGATTGTGTCACATACAAAGTGACACTTAGCTAACACCAAGAATACATCGCTTTTTGGATCCTCACTTGAACAGGAGGCCAGAATGTTGTTGTTGATGATCAGTGGACATGACCACAATAAATGCAAATACATGCCAGGTTGTTTTTGGCACACGGCAGAACACGAATCATCATATTTACTTATTGTATTACCTTATTACCATAGGATTTATTTACTCTGGGGATTTATTTGGCATTGTACAAAACAACACGTGTTGAATATTCATTGTAGTAAGAAGGCGCTAAGAATGGATGTTGGTTGATTCCAAAGTATTTTGGTTCTCTCTTCAAAGACCTGCATCTGTTTCTAACAATAAAATCATCAACTTTCTGGAGCGCTCAAAAGAGAGGCCTTACACGAAGAGGTTCTTCATTTCAATGTTCTCTTGCTGACATATCTACTGCAGCCTTCCTTTGAGCTGCTGCCTGTGGTAACAACTGCTCAGGTAGTGGCTCTTGGCTCTTGGTTCAGCTTTAGCTTTTACGATGAAACAAACTGTGCCAGTTCACCTGTGAGTATTTTGGAGATTTTAGTTTTTTTTCTACATCAAGGTAAGTGTCAATTGCATTTTTTTATTGAGTTGGGAAGGCCCTGCTTTTTTTTAAAAAAGTGAACCATATGTTTCATTTCCATACAGTCTCTTTATTATGAACTAACTTTCTCCCAGAAACACAGCTGTTACAGGTATCCACCCTCAAACTTCCTCTGTGACAAACGGTGAAACTACACAGGAAAGAAAAGAAGAAGAGAAACGCAGAAATCCGTCTCTCACCCCTCTCCTGCCAAACACCCAAGCTGTGCATATTATGACGCCGCCTCTAGGTAATTTCACGTGAAACGCTCACAGTAGGTCTTAAAACAATTAGCGGCTTTTGTTTGATGGGAGGAAAGAAAGAGAGTCCACGAGAACTGATTATTGCGATGGGATTTTATATTGCTTTTTAAAAACCAATTAACTCCTGAGAGCTTAGTGGCTTCTTTCGACAAACGGCACGTCGTTAAAGTATTGTTGAGAAACATTGTTGGGCGTGATAATTGGCATCCATTCAGAGCGGCCCTGGCAGACTCTTAGAAAAGGGTGTCGGCGAACAATCAAGACACTCAGAGACAGAAGCCTGAGTTGGCATTTCTCTGGCCTTTTTCCCCCCCTCATCGCAGATTCTCTCTCGCAGCCATTCCTCAATCCTTATCTCTGCTCCAGCGCTGCAAGTGCTCACTCTTAACGGGCAAAGTGAAAGAATACCTTCGCTGTAGCCGTTTGACACACAGCGCCAGTGACATTAGGTGTGCGTATTGTCCGTTCCCTCTTGACATTGAATTTTAAAAGAGCTGTTTGAATCATCCCGCTGTTTCATACATTTCCTAACAAGTTGCGGAGATATTCTCATTGTCCGGCGAGAGTACCGCAAATGTCAGCAGTCTTTTTCTTTTCCTTTCCTCTTTTGAAAAAAAGAAGTCCTGATATAATCTACGGTCCTAAAAACGTCAGCAGTATTTAAATTGAATCTTTTTTTTTTTTTTTTTTTTCATTGGCCATGGCCAGATGTTTAAAAGGCATCCTAGAAATACAAGAATGCAAAAAACATATACATATACTATACATTAGTCTAGCTGATCAAGTTGAGAAGAAGGCAATTAATATCCTAATGCTGACATATTTGTTTATAAATGAGCCACATTTTTGGAGATCTGTGCAGCAGGGTGAACAGGCTGTGGCCTGGTGAGTTGACGATACCGTGGTGACGCCAACTCAGAATGCGAGGAATCTGGGTGTGACCCTGGACGACCAACTGTCGTTCTCAGCAAACATTGCATCGGTTACAACACACTCCTGCAGATTCCTGCTCTACAACATCAGGAGGATTCGCCCCTTCCTCACTGATGAGACGGCGCAGGTGCTCATCCAGGCTCTGGTCATCTCCCGCCTGGACTACTGCAACTCACTACTTGCCGGAACCCCGGCGTCGGCCATCAAACCTCTGGAGCTTGTCCAGAAAGCTGCAGCTCGTCTGGTGTTCAATCGCCCCAAGTTCTCCCACACAACTTCCCTTCTCCGTTCTCTACACTGGCTCCCTGTAAGAGCTCGCATCCAGTTTAAGACTCTGGTGCTAGCCTACAGGGCAGTGAAAGGAACAGCTCCTTCCTATCTCCAGGCCATGATCAAGCCCTACACCCCCGGCTGACCACTTCGCTCTGCTGCCTCGGGGCGATTGGTTCGCTCAGAGGTCCCTGCGGCCGATCGACCCGGTCGCGGCTGTTTTCTGTCCTGGCCCCACAGTGGTGGAATGAACTCCCCACTGACGTCAGGACAGCAGAGTCACTGCCCATCTTTCATCAGGCTGAAAACTCACCTCTTCAAGAAGTACTACCCTGAGCCTTCCACTCAGCACTTATTGTATTCGTATTAGTTTGTTTCTGCACTGTACTCTTGCTCTGGTTTATGCTCTTAGATGCTTGTTTAAAAAAGGAGATGCACTTGACTTCTGGTGACTAGTAGTTCTCTTGAATACCTATGTTGAACTCACTTATTGTAAGTCGCTGTGGATAAAAGCATCTGCTAAATGACTGTAATGTAATGGGTTTTGTCTTTTAATGTCCTTTGGGCTCTTCGCAGGCACCTCCTATCATCAATATCGCCGATGTTTGGTAGATGGGTAACAATGATGTTCCTTGTGGTTTTTTTCGCCCACTGTAGAGCTTACCTGTCCTGGGCCGGGCACCATTTCCAGTCAGGATGCTTTGTATTGCTCTACTTTAAAAGTGAACAAGAGCTTAGCAAAGGAATATTGTTTTTAACATTCCCTTGTTTCTATAAATTTCCTGTTAGAAATTCAAGAATAACATGTCATTTAAAAACACTCCAATCAACCAACCTGACATAAGTCTCCACACACTCAACTTTCCTTTTGGAAATGGAACAATAATCCATATTAGAATGTGGGGGTTCACACTGACACAGAGTTGGAGTAGGTGATCACTAAAAGCTGCTTCGGCACACTGAAGCTGATTGGATGGATGGAGAACACCCCCCCCCCACACACACACACACACACACACAGAGACACAGACACACACCTGCTGGGTTGCTCTCCATCTCTAATCGAACGGACATGTCGAACTGCTCTCTGGGGCTTTCTGAGGCCCGGACTCTCTCTCTATAGAACATCAGACAGACAGACAGACAGACGTTCTCCTGGGAACTCAGAGACACAACAGACACTTTCCTCCCATCTTCACTCGATGTACTTCCCATCCTTTTAAACGAGCCTCAACTAATGTAACTAATGACAATATCTATCCTTGTAATGGGGATTATTGTCGGTGTTATTGGAGCATTTCAATCATATTGTTATTAATTTTTCCCAGAAATATACAGTTCACCTGAAACATATTGAAAACCATATTCATCATGCAGTAAATACACATTTACCTCCCCCATCTCAACTGTCCCTCTACTGACCTGCTAGTGCCACACAAAAGGAACAAATAGAGTTACTACCCAAACTATACATACCGTACATATGTATTTCTCCAACATCTACATACACACATTCCTACTGTATTTATAGACATACACAGACAAAAACAACAACAAAATAAACTTGTAGTTGCACAAAACACATCCAAAAAAAAACCTGTATATCTAAATTTGCAATATCTGCATATATTGTGCATTCCAACCCACAAAACTGTACTTGTATATATGTTTTAACACCACTCGTGTGTTTGCACAGCCGAGGGCACTTTTTTCTCTTCATCTGTATTCGGTTCACACTTTTCTAAATGTTCTAATGTGCTTTTCTCTTGCTTCTTTTCTCTACTCAGTCTCTGTTGACTCATGTTAGTCGTGTTTCTCTACAGCAAATGTTTTTTATGTATGCTAATACATTTAACACTGAGTGCTTCAGTCTGCTTTCAGTTACATGCCTTCTCCTTTTGCACCTCTTTCTGAAGTGCACGCTGAAAGAGAATCTACTGAACAGTAAAAAGAGGAGACGGGTGATCAAACATGAGTATTTGAGCGGGAATGATGTATTTTAATCACATTATAATAAACAATCTGTAAATCTACGATGGTCAGAACCGGATTAAACGTTTGCATTTTAACAACATCAGATGTGTACCATTCAAATAATTTGGATTAAAAGGTAATCTCGTATGTGTGCCGTCGTGAATTCAACAACTTTCCCCCATCTCAAGTCAAGGAAACAATATTCCTTTGTGCTGCAAGTACTGTGTAATGAACCCAAAGGCGTTTTCTGGTGGCTGAACCTACTGAGAGGAAAGAGATGAATAAAAGATGAAGACGCGAAATACAAACCGCAGCGAATAAGAAGCGGTAAGAAAAAAAACAGAACTTTGAACACACCAAAAGTTTGCAGTCTTGCATTAAAAAGACATGAAAAATCCTGTTGTTTGCTTGAAGAAAATGGGCTTCTCTTTTTTTTTTGATCGCGGCTTTGATCAGAGTGACACAAACGGATCCAGAGAGAGAGACAGAAAAACAACAACAACAAGAAAAAAAGAAACTGATTGACAGCTTTAATTAACAAAAGCAGCGCGGGCTCTGTGCATTTCCTCCCGCGGCCTCTGGGGGCCCGAGCAGCGGTAACGGGGAAAACAATACCTGATTTTTAAAACACATTATCTATTCTCCGAGCGGTTGCATTCATGTATCTTTGTGTAGGATTTTTTTTTAAATGAGGACTTTAAATTTGCTGAGCTAAATCAAACTGGAATCCATGCTGCTTGATAGTGTGGAGACAGCACCTAAAACACTGTATTCTCTTAAGGAAATGAGTGAGATACCATATGTTTCTCTCACAGTTTCACCGTGATATCTGTATAGAGAATGTTCACCGTCAATACACATTTGATATGATAGCAACAAGTTGACAATTAATTCCCTCATTCGGAGGGGTGAATGTATCAGCTGCTCCATTTGAATCATTTCATTCTACAAATAAGATATGTGTGAGTAAGAGACCTTTATCCATGAAAATCTAGTGGTGTAATTACAGAATCTGTTATTCTCTTCCCCGGCTTTGAAACAGACCTTCATGCCGAGGAATGAAATGAACAGATAATCAGCCTTCAACTGAATAAATACAAAATATTTAGGCTCTTTCTTTGTGGTGTCTGGCTGTACTCCACCGATTTTACACATGGTCCATCTGTTTATTTGTTACATTTGTCAGATAAAAAGAAAAGGCTTTTACATACTGGAGATGAACAGTTTCAAAGACATGGGCATTTACCAGGCAAGAAGGGACAGCAAAGAGGAGAGATGCAACTGAATAGCATTATGGGATATGTAGGAATAAAGGGACGATATCTCAGCCTATGCTCCTTTAATCAGTTTCTTGTGAGTACTACGGCCTTTAAGGGCAGAACAAAATTGCTCAAGTTCCCTTTTTAATATTTGTCATTTGTCCAACTTTTTGCCTAATATGGGCATGAAATTGTGAGCATTTCACAAGGAGCTTTCATTCAACATAAAGCTTTTCATTTTCATGAGAGAATTTTTTTTTTAAATCAGAGAATTTGACTTGATCTATATTAATATGGTCTGCCGCTTATTTTGAGGCATAACATGAAATCTTCATATAACTGATGTATGTATATTTTTGGGATTCTAAAACATTTGTTCTTCCAAATAAAAGATTCTCCCTCATTTGAAGGTGAAATAGCTTATAAAACAGCCGCGTGTTTCATTTAAAACGGATCACATTCATCATGAACAGGACTGTTTTTGACTTTAGAGTATATTACCTGTGAGGAGCAGGGTTGGTCAGCGTTTTTTGTATGCAGCAGCTTTCCGTCAGCAGATTTCTCATTGCTGCAGACATTTCTCTGAACGGTAACCTTTAAACAGCAAGGAGTCGTTACAAGAAACAAGACTAGAAAGGACCAGTAAGAGGGGCACAAGTACCAGGCACTAGCACGATGTAAACACGGTGACAATGGACTCCTGTATGTACTTTCAGTGCAGCATTCCCTCCATCCAGATCATTACGTGCAGCTCGGGAGGGGGGGGGTGTTCGGGGTAACAGCCACTGATTATGGTGTAAGGGAGCGGAAATGGCAAGCAGGCATTAGCGCACAGCGACATTAGGGCCGTCCCAGACAGCCTGTTAGCTGAAGTGGGTTTTAATTAGCTATTTTCTAGTTAGTAAATGGTGGAATTATCAGTGGCCCCAAAAACAAGATTGAAAAGTGAGTTTGCAGCCAACACACGCAGCACAAAAACACACAGTCACTCACATGCGTTCACCTACTTGCATGAGCATGCATGAGCCCAGTCACACACACCACCTGACACACACACAGACACGTATACAAAGGCTGCGGAGTACAAAGGCAAACACTCCAAGTAAATGACAGATACAGGCGTATCATATTAGCATAATGCGTGGCTCACAAATGGAAAAACCTATTATCGAGTTTTAGGGACAAAAAAATTTCACCTGCCTCCAAACAAATCAGAGCGCGCTCAGACAATTCTATGCTTACTGTAAGTGTTTAGAAATGCAAGATTGCTTTCAATTTCAGCCCATTCAGCCGGTGAACGGCAGGCACTCCTGGGTTTCTTCTCCTCCTTTATGGACCTGCTCCGAGCCGTCATGGCCGAGGCGTCGCATCAGGATGATAACAGAATGCGGAGGTTATTAGCCAGCTTTTTAATTAGATTCTGCCCTTCCAACCCAGTCTTGTCACCTCTTTCTTTTTATATGTGGGCGCACCACGGAGGCATTATTAATATTTAGATGAGAAGCCCCTGCCTCTTGCCTCGGAGCAGGCTGTCTCTAGAAGCAGCCTCCCCCCAATAGCGTCGGCTGGTTGGATGGAGGGAGGGATGAATTCCCCTGATGGTCCTTCATCTCTGCTGCTGCCACGGCCGTGCAGCTTCTCTAATAGGGGAGACGTGGATTCGGGCTGTTTGTCGTGCAGCTATACCATGTGGTGCCGTGCAGGAATTCTACTACAATACTGTTAAAATGAACTCTGTATTATGGGATTACTATGCTGTGTGTGGGTGGATGTTTTATTTTATTTTTGTATTCCTCTGGATCACTGGCCCACATGACATGACACCATGTTGAGATATTTCTAACACTGCTACAGTGATGCTTGATAACAGACAAATTACATGGATTTTTGAACAATCACAAATATTTGCATAATAAAAAAAGAGTCATATATATTATATAATCCGATATAATTTGAGTGTTTTCTTTTTTATTAATGATATATTATTGCCTTATTATGAAGATCCTGTTTTTG
Organism: Anarhichas minor; assembly: GCF_050575085.1. Lineage (NCBI taxonomy): Eukaryota > Metazoa > Chordata > Actinopteri > Perciformes > Anarhichadidae > Anarhichas > Anarhichas minor. The sequence goes on along the minus strand of NW_027466468.1, from coordinate 4,238,023 downwards.
GATGTTTGTGTTTGTGCATCTCTGTGTCTGTCTGTCTGTCCACGGCTAATCTCGCATACTACTGGACCCATCAGCCCAATAATTTCTGTGCTCGTTTATGACGGAATTCTCACGGACTGAGGGGATTCACATTTAAAAAATATATATTTTATTGACTGTTTAATACTGTCATTGATTCCTGACTGCTCACTACTCTTAGCCGGCCGATAGGGGCCGCAAGTGATCAACAGCTGCTTCCCTTGATTTGCGCGCCAAGGTAAGACAATGTATAACTATCGCTCAGCAAATGAAACAACTGAACCGAGCACTGACTACAAAGGAGCACGTCTTCTTGTGTTGGTTGCAGTGGCGGAACGTGCATTTTATACCTGGGCCTTCACTGCTGTCCTGCAGCTGAAACACAGCTACGGTTATTATTTGTTTCGTGTAAAAATGAAGCTCAATACCTATAAATACACTGACCAAACAAAAATCCATCTTCATAAAAACAAGTTGTACAAATAATAATATATAAACAAGCATATTAAAGCTACTGCAGATGTAAAAACAAAAGCAGTTCACTTACCAGAGCTGCTGTTCACTATTTAAAGATAAAGTCCATCCTCCTTTCTTTGTTAACAAAGAGTTTAATCTCACGGTTGTTCAGTACATCCGTGCGTTTTAGTTCCAGTAAGAAGTCCTTCTCGATTCATGGACGCCAGTGAAGACAGTCGAGCCTCCCCAGTTGTATTTCTTGAATAGGTTTTAATGCGTTTGAGGCTGAAAATGTCCGCTCGACAGAGGCAGCAGATATTGGGATTGTCACCGCTCAACATGTCATGCTAGCCCACTGACCAATCACGTATGGCTAGAACAGCTAGAAGGCTCTGACATGTCAAAGAATACGCCCAACATCTCAAACTAAAGATCTGATTGGTTGAACACTATGACAATCAACAATATCGTCCCCATTCACTTAAACTGCACATGGATTCACTTGTGAGTCTGCAGGCCTCGGGCCTCTCTTCTTACCTAGAGACACAGAGGTGAACTCTGATTGGATAAAAGCTCTACTTAAAACAAGCTGCACTGGAAGCAGAGCAACTGAGGAAGACAGTAGCTGTGCAATGAAAAAATAAGCTAATGGGAAAAAAATGTATAATAATGCAGTGTATTTATGAAAAATTATTAAATTATAAAATAGCTATAACTTTGTGATTCTGTCTAGGCCAGCAGAGAAGGCCTTGCTGGCCCTGACGGCCCACCACTGGTTGGTTGTAAATATCACTTGCACAAATTTTTTTTTGAAGCAACTTTCAGTATTCAATAATTTACACAAAATACTTTACAAAATAAATAAAAAAATCTGTGTAAACACTGTAAAATCAGTCGTATCTATAGCTGTCAAATAATGCAGTCTCGAAAAATACAATATTTCCCTCTGAAATCTCATCTTGGAAACAAAGAGGAAGTAGCATAATATGGAAGTACAAATACATCAAAATTGCAGTACCTTATTTGGGTAAATATAGTTGTAAGTCACTTTCCAGCACTGCTTAGGGGTGGGCTATGAAGGCAAATCACTGTCAAAATTCACTCTCGCGAGAGCAAAAGTCACTCGCGAAGCTTAAACCTGCTCGCTCGCAAAACTTTAACCTGCTCACTTGCGGGTAGTTTTTCTTTTTGACAGTAAGTGGGCGGACCCAGTCTCCATTGTATCTCTACATCTAATTGGTTACAATCCTCGTCTTTGGATAAACCGGATATCACTGACGCAGACGCTCGGGGGAGATTTTCAGATTGCAGGTCAGGGGCAAATAATGTACATTTTACTGCACGGGTACTTTTACTTTCTGCACATTGTACATTTTGCTGATAATAACATTGACTAAGGTTTTGAATGCAGGTATTTTACTCGTAGTGGATTATTGTTTCATCAGTATGGTATTAGTACGTTTACTGCAGTGAAGGATCTGAATACCTTTTCATCCACTAACTACTTGTCAGTGATTTAACAGTTAATATACAAACAGTGGTCCCTAATCTTGGCTCCAGATCTTTGAGCAGGTCCAAATTGTTGCTCATATTAAATACAACTATATTATATCTCTTCTGTAAACACAACAGTATGATTAAATATGATCACATCATGTTTTAATCAATTAAGATCAAAGAGTTTCTTTGAGCTGTTTGTCACAAGAGGTTTGAGTATCAAACACGCATTGTCTGTAATAGAATGATGGAGTGAACTTATATCAATCTGAGCAACTTGACTTTAACACATTTTTAATTATTGTATTTAACAACTCTATTAATATAATTTGTATTTCATCAGCCTCTACAGTCTGAAAAGTTTACAAAACCTGTCAGACAAATGTAGAACATCCTGAGATGTAGTGGAGTAGTGTTTAGTGGCGGATTGAAAACCACCTCTATCAGAACTAGCGTCTGTGTCAGAGTGATATCCGGTCTATCCCAAGACGATGATTGTAACCAATTAGATGTAGAGATACAATGGCGACTGGGTCCGCCCACTTACTGTCAAAAAGAAAAACTATCCGCAAGTGAGCAGGTTAAAGTTTTGCGAGCGAGCAGGTTTAAGCTTCGCGAGTGACTTTTGCTCTCGCGAGAGTGAATTTTGACAGTGATTTGCCTTCATAGCCCACCCCTAAAAAAAGTTTAAGTTAAAGGTTAAAGTTTAAAGAGTGACTTTTGCTCGCGCGAGAGTGAATTTTGCTCGCGGAGTGATGCAAAAGCGCTCGTCAAAGTAAAATACGTGCGCGGCTGTTTGATTTTCGCACGCGCATGGATCTCATTTGCGCTCTCGGATTTTGACAGTGATTTGCCTTCATAGTGGGCAATATAACTGAAATCAATATCAAATTGTAAATAGAAAAGAATAGAATATGTTCAAATGTTGACATATATCTCATCAAATTGAGGATCAGTTGTGTTTTTGTAATGCAGACAAAGTAACACCTAAAGCAACAACTTTGATAATGCATGTTGTTGGTTTTCATGTACAATATTATCATTTTCTGTGCTCACATGTACTGTAAAAACAGCTACATGTATTGAAGAGAAGAGGTCTAAATATTCATAAATACTCATAGCATTCATAAATGCTTCAGCCCGACAACCCAAGGACATTTCAATCACATTAACACTGAGGTGTGCTAATCATGCAAACAAACACTGTGTGTGAGTTCAAAGGAAAAGAGTTTGCAACAGACAGCAGAAAGTCCCGAGGCTTTGTCTAACTCTTGAGCAGACTTATTGGAGTGAAGGTAGTTTTAGGGAACCGAAGCTGAACAAACATCTGAAGCCTTTTCAAAATGAATAACAATTAGGTGATTCAAAAAAGAAAAAGAAAAAGTGTCCCAGTCCAAATGGTGTGTAGGAGAGACATCTGTTTCTGCAGGTTAGCTGAGGTGAATCCAGCGGGATGGAGACAAACTCCCTGTTGTTACAATGTAGCTGTCGACTTTCTTGTTTCTTAACTTTGCCAGGGCCCGGCTGTATGCATCAGGTTGCTTTTACACTTATTCCAGTTTTAAAAGTGATAACAGTATAACAATAAACAGACACTCAGGTGATCAGTGATGCCCAATGGCTACCAGATGTTTGATTCCTTTTCAATAACTGAACTTTGTGGACAGAATTACTAATAAACAAAAAAAAAACGATGTCATGTTGTGCAGTTTAATAACATACAGTGTGTCAATGTACAGCAGGTCAAGGCTCACAGCTGGTACAATCCCGACATTAAAACGTCAAAGTTACAGCACGCTGAATGAATAAACTCACCTCTTCAAGAAGTACCCTGAAGTATCCACGTAGCACTTATTGTATTCGTATTAGTTTGTTGCACTTATTGTATTTGTATTAGTTTATTTCTGCACTGTACTCTTGCTCTGGTTCATGCTCTTAGATGCTTGTGTAAACAAGGAGATGCACTTGACTTCTGGTGACTGGTAGTTCTCTTGAATACCTATGTTGAATACACTTATTGTAAGTCGCTGTGGATAAAAGCATCTGCTAAATGACTGTAATGTAATATAATTATGAAAAAAAAATGTTTTGGTATCAAAGTGGTTGGGGCATTAATGTATAAAGAGAACAGGATGCAGTGTCTCAGGTGGCGCCCTTTTCATTTCTGTGAATGTTGCTCAGTGGCGCATGACACAAAAGAAAAGTTTGACTTCCGAGTGTAGAATTCAGATAAAAGTACCCGGATCTTCCACATTATGGGGCCCATAGAACAAGAGCACTTTCTTTAACCCCGCCTCCCAGCCCTCGGTCCTGCCTCGTTTTCGGGCTCACTCACATGAACGGAGGAAGGGAAATAACTCCGTTCTTTTATAATCCGCTGATTTACAGACATTTCTTTCCCCTTTCCTATCGGGGAAAAAAGTTTTTTTGGGCCCCTTGGCATCACGCGACGGACCAGGAAATTGTAATTCTACCGTTTGTACACTATGTAAAATTTGCTTCGAATCCTGGCACTCTTCCTGGGGGGTTTGGGTTGGGGGCCTGACCTTGCACTATGAAAACAAAGTGTTAAAAATGTAGCAAAGATGCGTTAGCAAAATATTATTGAAAAGTTGCTCAATGAGCAATGGATCAAAATTGTGTAATGTGAAAAGAGTGTTTTCAGTTGGGACAGAGCATAGACTGTATAAAACATGAACGTAGTCTTGTCGCTCCTGATGTCAGCAAGTGGTTTCTGAAGAGCTGCAAAAAACCAAGATGGCGATCGGCAAAATGACAATTTTGAGGCTTCAAAAAGGCAGTCCGCAAACCGATGGGTGACGTCACAGGTTTGACTCACTTTTGGAGCCCACATCAAGTGATTGCACAACCTCATGTTAAATTAGTCTGTAACAACATTGGAAAAAAAATCTAATCTACCCTTTAATCTTAATGTGTCATTCTTACTCAAAATGTTTAGTGGCCTATATGATAGCTCTCTGGTCTGAAAAACAAATAACTCAAATAAAATAAATCCTGAGCTACAGTTTATAGAAGTTTGAAAGCTCTGATCCTTTGAATCAAACTAACTCGCTGCATAAATTAGACCCCTCGTGAGCAGCTGCCATGTAAACACTCCCCCGTCTTTCCCAAGTCGCAGCAGTCTTGAAAAAGTCATGTGGCGGAGTCACGGTGAATTCTCATCGACTGTGACATCTCTGTGATTTAAATGGAAGACCTGTGTACCTCCGAAGTTTACCACCATCAAATATAAAACAAAACAAAACCTCCCCATTCCAGCGAGACCGCTTCGCTGCTAAATATTTCAAAAAGCTTCCCCCTTTTTCCTCTTGCCGGCAATCAGGAAACAATCTTTCCTTGTCTCTCCCCGGCATCTTCAGGGACTCTGGGTACAGAGTGTGAGGGAAGACGTCTGAATGCGAGATGACTGCTCCAGATCCGATGGCGGATGGGTGTAGCCGGTTGGAGGGAACTTTAATTGGAGATGCGGCTGGCTCCTGCTCCAGCGGAGGGAGAACAGGAGCACGAGTGGCTCCCAGTGGCTCGGCGCATCGCATAACCAGTGACCTAGAAAAAGCAACGCCGATCACTCCCCGGAGTTGACTGGGAAGGAGCCGCACCTCTAACGAATGCACGAGTCTGATCAGGGCAAAGAGAAGCATTGTGGGTATGCGGGACAGGCAGCGGCGAACGTGTGACCCCAAAGTGCTGAGGTGGAAGAGATGCAGTGAGTTACTGTGGACTGCTTTGTTCAGATAAAGGATGCACGATCAAATCCAGTTCATAGAATTTACAAAAACAAGACAGGAAATTGTGGACAGAGCTGGACATTTGAGGACATAACCTGACAGGACTTAGCAGGGACAATAAGACGTCTAATCCGACGCAGCCTCAACCTAAAACAAACACAGGACACTCTTAATTTCTAAATTTCTCTCATTCACAGCGTCTGTTAAAAACAAACACTGTACTTTTATTTAGCAACGATACGAACACTTTATACAACATTATAGTTTAGTTGTAAGCAGTTATAAGCATTCAGTAATGTACAGTCTCAATGATTATAACTTCCTATAAGGATAAAGAATTTATTTGATTACAGTAATTACTCTATTGTCATTCAATATATATTCATGATTTACATCAGCTTACAACTATCTAATAGTGTGCTATTAAACATTTATTTAATGTTTGCCTCTAATTGATCAATGGAGGGTTGAAGTGTTGGCAGGAAATCTTGAAAAATACTTCCGACACTCGGCTTCCTCGTGCTCTCGTCTCATCATCCATTCAACTGCACTTTTTACTTCCTGCCACAACAGTACACTATAATACCTCCATGGACCCAGACTTTCAGTCCCCTATACCATTTCATTATCTAAACAAAGTTTAATGTCATCTAATTGATTCATTTGACAGAGCACAATGACTGAACTAGACTGCTGAAATTAACATCTGTAAGGGGACGTAATGAGAATTTCAACAAATACAAGATAATAATCTTTATGAGGAAGATTACCCACCCTAGCTTTAAATGGCACTTGGACTGCCCACAACCACAACGTGTATCCGGTATGTTAATGAACCATTATTTCTGTTTTTCACCCTTTTTCTTTTTCTCAGTTTTCTATACAAGGCTTAAAATGCAGCAGAATACTTCCCGTCTCTCGACACGTCAGGTCAAGTTGGACTGTGCCACGTTGGGGAGGGGCCGTGCATTTACTCCCCTACTGCAGACTGGCCTGCAGCGTAAGCAGTGTGTTTGAATATGGAGAAAGACTGGAAATGCGAGCACACGGCATAGTCAGCTCAGTCCACAGAATGGTACCAGCCCAATGGGGGTGTTTCATAGACCTACTAATTGCCACCCAGCCACTGGGATATAATGTTACAACATGGGGCTGAACAGTTATCAGTGCATGTGTCATTTACAAATGACTAACGAGACAATATCTACTATATAAAGAAATGTCTCAAAAGGCTGCATCTCGAGCTTACGTTTCCCCATCTTTAGGTACCGTGTGTGAACATTTCCTTTATAATGAGGTGAATCAGACAGAGAAAGAGAGAGAGACTCCCATTAGTGGTAGGGGGGGGGGGGGACTCCTGCGTTTTCTTCCATCAATTAGCACTGCAGCCAAACCAGAGCAGTAGCGCCGCTGATCGCTAAAGGAGCTGCAGCAAGCCAGCAAGACCAGCAGCTTGGTCACTGGATGACTTCTGATTCAGAGGGCCCAGATGGGGCAATGACAATCCCAAGCTGGAAATCACTCACACGCCTAACCACGAGGTTAGCTCCCAACGCAGCCAGTTAGTCCGTTAGCCATGCCATCAGCCAGACTGGGAGATGGTTAGCCAGTCCTCTGACGCCGATATTCAGCCTCTCCCCACACACTCTGGATGTTTCTATACATGCTGTGCTGTACAATGAACGTACATATGAATAAATCAGACAACAACAAAAAGCAATGTGTCGTGATTGGGTTTCCTGGTTTGCAGGATGCTGTTAGCTGCAAAGTACATCATGCAGTTTGGAAGAGAGGTTCCCAATTTGAATCTCCTAGTGGTGACAAGAAGAAGAAAAAAAAGGTTATTATATATCAATGTCTTTTTTATGTGCCTGTAGTCTTTTATTATTTTACATTTTCAGGCCTCTAATGATTATACAGATAAATCAAGGGGCTAAATCTGACCTGGACGTAACACATCTTTAACATGACAAAGGGCCACAGGTAGCCTGTGCTGTCAGGGTCACAAGCCCAAAAAGGTCGGGATAACATAGGCGACCGCGTTATTCACCGCGATTTGTCCAGAATTGAAAAGAAAATGTTCGACCGCGTCCTCGCTTCCCTCCTCAAAGAAAAAAGCTCTCCCCTTCCTTTCATTTGTCTCCCCGTCGACGTGCATCACAGCCTTCACATTAATCACCAGTCTGTCGCTCCGCTCTCTCCTCCTCCTGGTCTCAATTTATTCACATTCCTCTCTTTTCCCCTTCCTTTACCGTGAATCACGCCTAATTAGGCGCTCTCCAGATCTGATTTTCATAAAAGGCCTGGGGGGGAGGGGGAGTGGGGGTGGGTGCGGGGGCGAGATTTGGTTATGACAATTATTTTTCATATATGGAATGGGGACAAAGGATAAATGGTTATTAGTATTCCGCACCTAACGAAAATCACAGAAAGATCCCGCTCTTGATTCTGCAATTACAAAGGGACGCTGCTGTTTTTTTGTTTTTTCTTTATATGCGAGGAGATGAGACACGGCAGATAACGGTCAGTAACGATCGTGAAATGAAACATTAGATTTGATAAGAAAACAATCACGGTAAAATACCGTGTTCACCGGAAATACAAATTCTTGTAGAATTTCAACAGTAAGGGACTCGCTAAATATCCGCCGAGCCACATTGGACTGGGTGTTTTTCCATGTAGAACTGATTGGGTCTGCATCTGGCTCTCCTCAACACCGGTCTCCTGCAGTCAGCTTTTTTTTGTCCCAATTAGTGGCTACCATGGTTGCAAGTGCAGCCCTCTTCAGCGGATCCGTATCAAGACGTAGAAACAGAAGGCAGCAGAGAAAATGACCGGCTTAAAGGGTGAAATGATGCCATGATGTGCATATTCCACACACACTCATACACACACACATTGTCCAGTTTTTCTCATGCATTGAATAAGTGAGTCTCTACATTATTCAGCATGTATTAAGAGCAGCAGCACCTGACAGCCTCGGGGCGGATGCAGGGGGTGAGAAAACATTGGTTTAGGTGGGGAAGATCCGGTGACGTCCCCTGTTATATTAACAACAGACACACACACACACACACACACACATATATATTTATGTACACTGATGATGCCATATTGAGTGGGCTCTATTGTTTACGGCCCCCTGGACAGGGTCTCCAGATGGCAGGGTGCCTATTACTGCGGCCCCTACTGTGAGGGCCCCACTGTGTGTGTGTGTGTGTGTGTGTGTGTGTGTGTGTGTGTGGTTGCATGTGTTCTATAAATGTGTGTAGATGCAAATACAGAGAGATGTTCACCTCGATATTTGTGTGCATTTCTGTCTATATGTCTGCAGGGCAGGTCATGTGTGTGTGTGTGTGTGTGTGTGTGTGTGTGTGTGCGGGGTGAGGGTGAGGGTGAGCCAGAGGCGACGTACAGTGAGACACCGGTGTGACATTCCTTCAAAGGCCTCATCAGAGCCTTTTCGCCCACAAAGGAGAGTGCAGCGCGTGTTCCTCCGGGGGGATTAGCTCGGGCATTGGTCATTAAGGCCTCAGCCAAATGGCTCAGAGGAGACGCTGATCTATAGCATGAAACACACACACACACACACACACACTCACACGGCCGTATGGTGGGCCCAGCTCATGAATATCATTACATAGTAATGGAGGATGCAGGGATAAAGCCCGGTGTGCATCACACTATGTTTCACTGACTATGACTCAAGACATAAGTGTGGACATTAAATTAAAAGTCTGTATTTTCTTTTTCTTTTTTAAGATTCTTGTCTTTGTGATTTGGGTGAAATGTGTGGAGTAAGTTTATGATGCGATGTTTGAAACTGAACATAAGTATGTTACGTCCTCTTCTGGTGGGAAACTGAAGAAGAAGAAAAGAAGAGAAAACATGTCTAGTCATGGGGGGGGGGGGGGGGGGGGGGGGGTTCATCTCCATCAGCTCTCATTGACGTCTATCATCCACCTCTGACCTTTTATTGCCGATCAACAATACAACACATTGATCAGCAGAGAAGAGCCGTGGCGTCAATTTGTCAATCAATCGCTAAAGGTCACTGAGGGCCAGAAACAGATTGCATGTGATAGGATCATGACAAATTGGATTAAAATAGATTGGGGCTTTGTTAGCGTTACTGAAATGAAGGAGGTTCAATGGTTCTAGTAATGGAAACGGTGAGATTATGCACAAGGTCATTTCATTGCACTTGTGTACTTGATAATATATGAATGTTGAGTACGTCAGAAGGAAATTAGAGTTATGGTTTAGAGCTGAAAATGATATAGCAACAGAGTTGAGGTGCAATTTACTTTTTTATGTAAAAATGGCAAAATGAATCATCAGTTCCACGTTCCCAAAATTGCTCGTATATTTGCTTGGTTTTTATGGTCTTCTAGTCAATACTAGCATTTGATAATTGGGTTTGGACTGGTCCGATAAAACAACATTTATTTTCGTTTTTCTGACATTTTAAGAAATTGAAAGAATTATCAAAACATCTGGAAAATAATGAGCGGATGATTCAATTAGGAGAATAATCAGTAGTAACTTGTCTTTTTAAAGTTTTTATGGTAATCGGTTGTTGAGTTGTTTCTAGATTCTTTCTACATCTGCATGTTTTTTTAAATTTATTTATTTATACCCAGTTTAATTTGTCTGCGTCTCTCTTTCACGATCTAATGTACAGACCACCATGGAATCATCAGAAAATGGTACATTTCCCGCCTGGACCACACCCTGACGGTCACTTTCGACTTTTTGAATAAGGACATCTGACATCTAGCAAGTCTGTCAGATTAACTTAAAATAAAGCCCCCCCCCCCCCCCCCCCCCCCCCCCCCCAGTACAATTTAAAAAAATCTGTCAAATCTGCTCTGTATACAAGTGACATAAGAGGGAAAGACTGACTTGGACAGATACACAGGAGAACATAAACATCTAGAGAAGCTTCATGGATCAGTATAAATATATACCTCCTGCCACCCCAGTGACATATCTGAACTGTAGACAATTCATTACCTGCGCGGAAAGCTGACAGGACGTGCTGCGATGCTTCCTTTTGTATATGGCACAGAGACACGCTGACATTTCAACATAATGGTGCCAATAATGCATTCATCTGTTCACCGTTTACGGACCAGCAGTCAGGAGTGATGTGATGTCATGATATGTACCTCAAGCTGCTGCCGCATCTTTTAGATTGGGGAGCGTTTGACTTTTACCATTTGGATAAACAATGGATCGAAGAAGATAAATGGAGACAATGTGGGTTTTATAGTTTAGAGTTCTGCTATTGGAGACTGTATTAGCGTTCATCACACATTTTCATCGCCAGTAATAATCTTCCTATCCTGGCCGTCTACTCTCCTCCGTCTCCATCATCGGCATTCTTTGCACAGCATTGCTGTTCCCTCCTTTCTTCAGTGGGTGATTAATTATTTACACAGTGGTATAGATCTACGAGCTCTCAGTGCGTTGCGGTTGCTGAGCCACATGGCCCAGAGGTGGAGGAAAGGGGGTGGTTGAGACGGGTGGCCCGGTGCATTTTTTTTTACGAAAGAGAGAGCAAGCGAGGCGAAAATGCAGCGCTCTCCGAAAGGTCATCGCCACCCACCGGGTCTGCTGTGATATTTTCATTATTGAGGTGAAAAAAAAAACGCCCGCTCCGCCACACTCAGCTCTCTGTGTATGTGCACCACCTTCAGGCCTGCCGCAGTAATCCCCAGTGGGCCACACTATGTGATGGAAGGGAAGGGATGAGGGATGTTTGGTTTGTGTGCATGTGTGCGTGTGTGTGTGTGCGTGTGCGTGAGTGCGTGCGTGCATGCATGTGGAGAGAAAAAGTAAAGGAGAAAATGCAAGCAGAGGAGAAAGGAAAGGAAAAAATTTGGAAACGGAAGAAGAGGAAGGAAAGCAATTGAGAGAAAAAGGAGTAAGAGACCAAAACAGAACAGAAAAAGGACAGAGAGAGAAAAACAGAAAGAAAAAATAAGTAAGGAAAGGAGGGAGAAAGATGGAGGTGTGAGGAGATAAAGGAAGGAAGAGAGACTTCATTACATAGACGTCTCTCCGGCTAAAGCTGGGAATCAGATAGGCTCTGATTGTTTTTCTCAGATACACTGTAATCTGGCTGATCTCCAAACAGTGCTGTAATTGGATTCTTCTGGGATGATCAGAAAAGAAACGTCCTATTAACTGTCTCCAAACAACAGGACCCAGAGAAGTAACGACGATGACCTCAATGATGGTTACAGGTTTGGATTTTTGATAAGGAATTCGATTATTTTGTAATAATTAGGCTTTGAGATGTTTGATACAGCGTCACATGTTTCGATGCTGAAATACATATTTATTATGATATTATAATTACTGTCAGACATACTGTATGTGATCAGGAGATCTGCTGATATTTTGAAACATATGCTTCCTTAAGAAGCAGGACGTCCCCGTACTGATGATGTTAAATGTTCAAACACAGCACTGGTGAGTCCATTTGCCTCTTCACTTATTGGAGTATCTCTCCATTAAATATGAAGCTAGAGCAGGCCCCCAGTTAGCTTAGCTTAGCACACACTTAGAAACAGGTAGCAGCACCGCCTAATTAACAAGTTATATCGTGTTTGTTTAATACGTTCGAAAATAAAAAGTAAAAACCACAATAACTTTGTGAGAGGTTATCTTGTCGTTTTCACGCTTGCTAAGTGTTTCCTCCGGTTTTCAGTGTTTGAGCTAAGCTAAGCTAATTCCCATGTCGTCTCATAATTAGAGGTTCTAAATGCGAAATTGAGAACATACCAATTGCCTCTCAACGACTTTCAACATGGCAATGGCTGAGCCGGCGGCTGGCAGCTAACCATGCTAACAGCGGCAACAGCACTGAAAGAGCTAACCTGAGGAAGAAATGTCGGCCGAGACGGTATTATCAGCTGTAACCGTCATATAAAAGCAGTGCAGAGCGGCAGCCGTGAGCAAACCAGTGGTGCACGCTCACATGCACTAAATCAACCCTATCTCTTAAAAAAAGCCGCTCCCATACAAGTAAACTGCACTTTCAATTACATTTTGAGGGAAACATATTTTCCTCCGGAGCTAACCGTCGCAGTTTAAAACAATTTGAAACACGTGGTTATGAATTGAAACAAAAGTAGAACAATGTGACAACAATCACAATCATGTTTGTTCCAATTCAGTTCGAATTACGTGCAAACGTCTTCAGTGTATTTTTCGTAATTTTTGTTAGGATCTCTTACAATAAATCATAAATGACTGTATGTTATCTATGTGCATGCTTGAAGAAAACGACAAGATGAATAAAAAAGGGATGGGATTGATTTTTTTCTCTGTATCAGAGGTCAGTGCTTTTTCCACCACACACACACACACACACACACACACAAATAAATACACGGAACAAACATCTGCCACAAACACTGTTTGCATACAAAAATACAACTCCTTTATTAGTTATGACGAGATATTGTTCTTTGAACATTTCTCGTATAACCCCGAAGCAATTACTGTCACTGAAGGTGTGTGAAATTGGTGTAAAAACACCGAAGCTGACTGTTAATTAAATCGTCCTTTGAAATGGCATTAAAACTCCCCTGAAAATATAAAGTCCTAATTGCCGTAGTAAACTCTTCCAGGGATGCTGAGGAGGATATAAACCGGGCCAAAGCAAAACAACTTTGCCGTAACAGGTTCATTTGAAAGCTTTCTTCCATTAAGGTTGTTTTTTTTCCTGACTCCTTCCTCTCTGCCACGGGGCGGGGAAGCGGGCGAGTGGAGAAGCCGGAAACACTTTTAAATTTCCCTTTCCTCAACAATCCCAGCTTTTTTTATTTCTTCCTTTCTCTTAACTCTACTGCTCCTTTTCTCTCCATCTATTTCCGTCCCGTGTCTCTCTTTCCCCCATCGGCCCCTCCTTTATTCTGGAGCCAAATCCTTTTAAGGGTTTCATTACAGGTTCAAATCAACTGATGCTCCTCTGATGCCAGCGCCTGTTGGAACTTATTTTGAGGGCATCTATTGATCTTCTGGGCTGGTCCCCCCCCTCTCTCTTTCTATGTCTCTCTCTCTCTCTCTCTCTCTCTCTCTCTCTCTCTCTCTCTCTCTATATATATATATATATATATATATATATATATATATATATATATATATATATATATATATATATATATATATATATATATATATATATATATATATATATATAGTAACACCGCTTTCTATTTAGATTCTACACACCGTCCGTCTCAAAGGCAGACACCCCAGTGGAATACTGTAGGGTAAAAGATACGAACACGTAACACAGCAAAAGTAGCCAAATCGGGCTACTTGAATCGTGTGATTACAGAGCTAGAAGTAGGGTGAACATCTTAGATGAGTGAACAATTCCCAGTCAGAATAACGGGAGGTTTCCCCCCTTACTTCTCAATCTGCTGACCAGTTTTTTTCCCATGACACAATGATGAGAGGCCGCTGACGCCATTAAACTGTCTCTATGTCTACATGCAATATGACAGGAAAAAAGACAGGAAAAAGAAACTAAAAACGAGGTTGACTAAATATGATTAAAAAAACTAACTCACGAGGACATCTCCAAAACTAGGCAACTCACACCAAAACAATCTAGACTGATAAATAGCACTACAAGTAAGGGGAAGATTCTGAGGTGAACTGTCCCTTTGAAGTTTCATGAAGCAGTATTTGACCCTCACCTTGATGTACTTGATGCTGCGATTATCAAACAGTCTCTGTCCCTCCAAATATTTCATATACTGCTTTTCCTGCTTTTATCTTCTATTTCCTTTTCTTTCATCCTTGTCGTCTTTTCCTCCTCTCCGTTTCTTTCTTTATTCCTCTTTCACAGTCTCAATCGCTCCCCTCTGCAGCTTCACACAGCTTTCTCTCTCTCTCCGCTTTCTTTTGATTGACCACCGTTCTCAATAGCGGCGGCCAAGGTTATTTGGCAGCCGCCACAGAGCACATTTGTTTGTCCCTCTCTGCGACTGAAGAAGACACTCTGCTATTCTAATGGACTCCAGAAGAGAGAGTCCTTTTGAATTGGTTTAAAAAGAAAGGCCAGCAGAGTCCCTCTTTCCCTCTCTCCTTCTCTGCCTTTGTGGATGCTGACAAAGGAGTCTCTCTGTGCTTGCCATGGGACCAGATGCACCCAGGCAGTAGACAGGATGCTAACCCCTAGAAGTCCTTATGGTCCTCCTGCTATAGGACATTAAAGCTACACGGGGCAGCTTTGCATATTGGCAGCTCCGAAAAGCCGTGTGAGGTGGCTAGAGACCTGATCCTCAGTGAGCATAGAGGACGTAAGGTGACCAAATTGCGCCTCACTTCAGTTTCCGACAAGGTTGGGCTTACAATGACGGAAACCGAAAGGCACCGTTACAAATCGCTGTTAGTGTATCGATCCGTTGCGTGATGGGACAACGTTGTATAAGAGGTCTGGTTAGTTTAAGGCACAAAACAGCTGCTTGGTTAGGTTGAAGGAAACATCGTGGTTTGGGGGGAAATGATGACTTCCTGAAGGAAAGAGGAGCTCCATCACAATGGCTAAAATAATAAAACACGTGGTCATGGTTAGGGAACAATAGTGGTCGTGTTTCAAAGGAGAAAAGAAGTTGAGTGTAAACGATGAAACACAGTGTATCCCGTGTTTAATCCAAGCGTCTCACTTTAAAAAAGTACATCAAATGGACGAAAGTGATACATTTAAACCGCGGTGGTATTACAGGTGGGGTGCAGGGGGAAATGCAGACTTTTTTTATTTTTATTTTTTAAAGTAATTAATAAATACATGGCGAAATGCCTGTACTTTCGTGTAAATGTTTACGTTATGCCGTTAACAGGTTACGCTTGCGCATGCGCGACGGCCATGATCCTTGGCGACTCACATGTGTGGCTTAGTGTTCCAAATGAAGAGACATTTGGCAGGCGGGAACAGAAAACAAACCGCAAGCGATGCATCCGAGATGAACAGCAAGCAGCCAAGAAGAAAATATGATGATGCCTATCTTGCTCTGGGTTTCACAGTGAACGCGGTAGGAGATGAGGAGAGACCAGTCTGTGTTTTATGTCTGAAAACTCTAGCTGCGGATAGTATGAAACCCAACAAATTAAAAAGACACTTGGAGACATTACACCCCACTCACGTCAATAAGCCACTGGAGTTCTTTCAGAGGAAACTTGATGAATACCGCAAGCAAAATGCAGTGTAAAACTCTTTATAGCCAAATATTTGAACTTGTTTTGTTTAGTTTTTCACAGGGTGCACTTTATTGTTATCTTGAAAATATGTTTAGTGCAAAACAGGTTAATTGCAGCCAATTGCAATAAGCTATTTTTTGCCAAATTGTAGTTCTTTTTTTGCACAGATATAACTGTATTTGCATTGTTCTAACAAAGTGATTGCACATTTTATTAGTTTTTGTCTGATGGAGCAATCTGGTTTACTTAAAAGTGATTGCAATTTTCTTTATTCTATTATTTAAAAAAGCACAGACAGAGGAGTCACAAAATGTTATTTCAATAAAAATTCAACATAGACCATTTTGTTACAATTTTGTTGGGGCGGTGGGGCATGAACATTTGTCTTCCTCCAAAGTGGGGCGCGACAGAAAAAGTTTGAGAACCACTGCCTTTGAGGACAAAAATGTTGTCTCCCTAAAACTGCTACAAAATATGATATATTAATATAATTTTCCATTTTCATTTAGATTTTGTAACCGACACCAGTTCTGATCATAACTTCCAAATATTCATTTATTTTTTTAAATTCAACCCTTAGAGTTTGTTTCCATAACACCACCAGAGAAAGGATTATTTTCGGTATACTCAATGCTATGGGGATTTTTTTTCAATCAATGATTAGCAACAATGCTGATTTTGATGCATTGCATAAAACACATAATGCAGCAGCAATGCCACGAGTGGTGACCAGTATAATATCATGTATTTGAGCCTTTGGGCAAACATGAGAAAATGAATCAATGTGGTGGAAAATGGTAAAAAGCATTTTGAAGGCAGGGCTCTGGATTGACTGGTATGATAGAATGCATGATTTTATGCTGGAATAGCCTTGGGATCAAAACTTGTGGTTTTAATGGGGACATTTTGTACTTAAGGGGTCTGATTGTCTGTATTTTTCCGACACAATTTATTATGAACTTACTATCCCCCCCCCCCCCCTTGCTTCTATTTATGCCGTATGCAATTACACGGGCAAAATGATGGAAAACTTAAAAAGCCAAAAATGTCCCTCGTGACCTTTCAGTTAACAGTCGAATGCGCTCACCAATTGCGCCACAGAGACAGGCCTGATACAAAGTTGGTTAGGCCCGAACTGCAGGGCCCACCCACTTGCATTTGCTATTCATTGCTAGAAGGTTGGCCTCTACATTTTGTAAAAGTTTATTTTCCTGTTTGAAAAGTTCCCCTGGAATAGCTTAAGGTGCGTTAGCTTTCAAGAGATTGTAGATAGATAGTACCAAGGACAAGATTTCTTAATTTGTTGGTTTTTGGAGCTTAGCTCTGATCGTGCCAACTACCTTTTTCACCCATGTGAAGTCTGCTCTTTTTATAAGCTCAAAACATCCCTGGGTGGGCTTGAACCACCAACCTTTCGGTTAACAGCCGAATGCGCTGACCAATTGCGCCACAGAGACAGGACTGATACAAATTTGGTTAGGCCCGAACTGCAAGCCCCACCCATTTGCATTTGCTATTCATTGCTAGAAGGTTGGCCTCTACATTTTGTAAAAGTTTATTTTCCTGTTTGAAAAGTTCCCCTGGAATAGCTTAAGGTGCGTTAGCTTTTAAACTATTGTAGATAGTTGTACCAAGGACAAGATTTCTTAATTTTTGGAGCTTAGCTCTGATCGTGGCAACTACCTTTTTCACCCATGTGAAGTCTGCTCTTTTTATAAGCTCAAAACGTCCCTGGGTGGGCTTGAACCACCAACCTTTCGGTTAACAAATGCACAAGGGTTAAATATGCATTCGTGCACAAGGGTTAAATGCACAAGTGTTAAATATGATATTTTGTTGACCCTCCATTCACCCTGACCCCTTCCCTTTGTTGCTCATGACTTCCTCCTTTGCTCCCATCATAGTTACTACGGCCGCTACAGGTTTTAGTCGCTTAAACAGATGTTTTTCACTTGCTGAAACCACACCCAAAAGTAAATGGACTGAACCTCAATTACTGAAACTTATGGCAGCTTGGGTGATGAGATCGAGCTTCTCGGTGTGGTTCCTCTGCTGTTCCTGTGCTTTCTATCTCCAGACCTGATTGAGTTTAATCAGCAGCATGGGACACACATGGCACGCGCTTGAAAAGCCTGAGCAGCAGCAGCAGTGCCGGGCTAGCAGAGCGCCTCCCGCTCCATATCTCTGTGTCACGACTTTGTGTTACCTTTTCTACTTTTTACAACACAACATACATGCTGCCCATTCTTACACATCCACTACAAGCACTCCTGAATCTATACAGATTGGCTTGACTTATGTTTTGGTTGTTAAATCACTTTATTTTGTTAAGAAAACCTGCGTCGCTGTCATTTTTGTCACAGTTTCAGAGCTGGGCAATGTAAAAGTCTTAATTGTGAAAACCTAAGTTGTGATTTAGAAGTATCGCTTGTAGCTGACCGCAGCACCGCTGAGTTTGTGCTTGAAACCAGAGACATTAGAAGAAGAACTCATGTCCACTATTAGAACAGATTTCAGGTATATCAGACACATTTATTGCAGGGCTCTGTCACAGTCTCAGGAATACACACGGTCTAATTAACACCCTCACACGTTTCCCTCTTCCATAATTACATTGTTTTCAAAAAATTTAACTATTCATATAACCCGCAAAAAACAGCACATAATCAGTGGTAATTGCCAAATTCAGTGAGGGGGAGATAAAAGACATGGAATAATCCCACAAAATGTATTCCACTATAGAATCACTTCCCTCCTCACTTGTCGCATGCAGTATATTCCAGCTCAGTGCTAAAGGCCTGACAGTGCAGCCCCATATCCCTGCTGCTCGAGGCACACGATGCAAAACAACCCGGAGCTGGATTGAAGTCGTGCAGGGGTCAGCGGCTCCCTCGTGAGAGGAGTGGGAATGTTTTTTTTCTCTGGCCTATGAGGGGGGGGGGGGGGGGAGGGAGCAGAACCCGATTATTTGATAAAGATATGATAGCAGCACAGAGAACTTCAGCTTTTCTCTGAGCGACAATCACATGCAATGGTGGTTTTGTTTGTGCGTGCGTGATGTTCTTCTAGGCCGATATAAGTCGAGGTAATCAAAGGACTGCACACCGAGGGGTCATTTTCACATCACCTATATTTCTCTATGAAGCATTCCCTTTATTTCACTGATCAGTGTAGTTTGATGTCTGTCCTTTGGGTATGCATTACAAATTTATTCATTTCGTATTTATTTGCTCTATTTAGGATTTTTTTCATTCAATTACGCATCTTTGGTTTCTTGTTTGCTTTGATTTCTAATGTGTTGACAATCTGGACCGTACCAAGTGGTATGGTTGGAGGGGGGGACAAAGCAATGGGTGGACATTTAAAACTAAATTTATTGACAACTTCAATGGATTCTTTTATGTCACCCTTGCTGTTAGCCATTAGCTAGGTGGTTTGACCAGGGAGCTTTTAAAACTCTTTCTTTCAGCAGATATTTTACGTATGGACCGGGAAATCTTCTCTTTATTTGTTTTTTGTTCGCAAACATCAAAATATGAGTGGCCCACTCAAGAGCCAGTGTCTGGTTTGTCCACTCTGGGCTACTGTAGAAACATGGATGTGCAACCATACACTGTAAGTGGACATCGTCATCGTGACGTCACCCATTGGTTTGTGGACTGCTGTTTTAAAGCCACGAGTTTGGTGAATTCGTTGTCGCCATCTTGGTTTACGGCTGTCGCCATGTTTTTTTTTTTCCATATTTGGAATGCGAAGGAGTGACGTAGCGACGCCGTATATGGCTCTGGTAGCGGCAGTGACCTGTCACTTACAGTAAGCCCGCCCTAAAGCATACCCTACTTTATGGTCTATTTAAATCGAAATGAACATCATGCTGTATTGAAGAAGACGTGAAACTAGGGATTGAGACCATAAACTCATGTTTACAATGTTTACTGAGGTAATAAATCAAGAGAGAAGTAGAGTCATTTTCTCATAGACTTCTATACAATAACATTTCTTTTTGGGGCGACTATTGCTCAGAAGGTAGAGCGGGTCGTCCTTTAATCAGAGGATCAGCAGTTCCCCGGCTCCTCCAGTCCATGTCAATTTGCCGCCTGGGTGCAACATTGTGGACTCCGTAAAGAGGACCCGCTTGGCTCCCTATGCAGAAATGAAGGGCCCATTCTAAGCTAACGAAAACGTAGCTTAAACGTAAAGGTGATTATACACTAATGATAATTATGAATATTATATTACATTTTCGTTAATAGATCCCCTGAAATATTACACACTGGCCCTTTAAGGGTTCCAGCTAAATAATATCACTGGCTTTTAAATCCATAACCAACAGACAAACAGACACTTTTCCCACCGAGATGTCCTCCCGGTCCAGGGATTGAACGTGCAACCTTTTTGTCACAAGCCTACTTGCCTTCGAGTTCTTTGCTTGGATGTATAATCTTTTTTAAAAGATAAATAAATTGAATTCCATTTTAATCTAAAT
Source organism: Anarhichas minor (assembly GCF_050575085.1). NCBI lineage: Eukaryota > Metazoa > Chordata > Actinopteri > Perciformes > Anarhichadidae > Anarhichas > Anarhichas minor. The sequence continues at coordinate 4,217,593 of NW_027466468.1, read as the reverse complement.
AAACCAGTCAGCCTGTGGGAAGATCATGTGTTCGGACGTGTATGTGTGTGTGTGTGCCTGCATGCATCAGTCTGTCTGTCTGTCCATGGCTTATCTCACATACTACTTGACCCGTCACCCTAAAAGTTTCTGGGCTCATTTATGACTGTATGCTCAAGGAGCTCTCGAGGTTGCAGTGATACGCCATCTTGACTGTAAAGAAAGCCAGGAGGGACAATTGAGTGAGATTCAACTTTTCTTTGACAGGCAATTCTTGTTCCACAAAAATAAAGTTTTCCTCAGTGACAATAAAGTCAGTTTATCAAATGATTTTGAACCATTGTGTGGGGCTGCCCTCCATTATTCTTAAAAATGAAAGAGTTTGAATATGAAACGTATAGCAAACGTGGTCCTTTGTACACTCATGTCCCACAGTTGCAGGACATCCCACCACTGCCACTTCGTTCATCAAGGTGGCGTCAACGCTCAGGGGAGGATGGGGAGGCGGGTCGAGGATGCCGTTGCCGTATTCTCTCGCATCGAACAACAAGCTCATTAAACTGCAATGCAAACTGACATTTCACCCTAACTTCTCCCTCCCTATCTCTCTCTCTCTCTCTCTCTCTCTCTCTTGTTTCACATCATTACATGTCGATGCCGGGCTCAAAGGTAGCCGGGCAAACTCTTTGAGGAAAAGCAACGTTTTTGATGAGCTTGTCACTCCCTCACCCCAAACACGCCTCATTAGTAGTTCAGTCGAAACACCTATCTGCACCCCCCCACCCCCACCCTCCCATCACACACACACTGTTTCTGTCTCTTTTCTGTCTCTCGCTCCGTCTCCCATCTCCCTCTCTGCCCCCCCTCCTGTTTTTCGCAGCACTAATTAGCTGGCTTCTCCCTCTTCTGTGCTTCCCCCAGTCACAATCTCAAAGGGAGACGGATATGATTTTTCTTTAACCCAAAGGCCAACTTAATCAGCTGAATTAATGACTTTATTACCCGTTAGGCTCCGGGCCATGCAACACATTTCCCCTCCAATGCCCGACGCTGTCTCCCTCTGCCGCTCCTTCTCTTATCCTTACTCTTATTTCAAAAAATAAATAGACGAGAGAAAGAGAGTCAGCGTGACGAGGAGGTGGGTGGCTGGAAGATATGATATATATATATATATATATATATATATATATATATATATATAAATTTAAATATTAGACAAAGATAACACAAGTAAACACAAAAAGATGAGTGGGCCAAAATTCCTCTACAGCGCTGTAAAAGACTCATTGCCAGTTATCACAAAAGCTTGATTGCAGTTGTTGCTGCTAAGGGTGGCCCAACCAGTTATTAGGTTTAGGGGCAATCACTTTTTCACACAGGGCCATGTATGTTTGGATTTTTTTTCCCCTTAATAATAAAAACCTTCATTTAAAAACTTAATTTTGTGTTTACTTGTGTTATCTTTGTCTAATATTTAAATTTGTTTGATGATCTGAAACATTTAAGTGTGACAAACATGCAAAAAAAATAAGAAATCAGGAAGGGGGCAAACACCTTTTCACACAACTGTATATATATATCATCCATTCTGTTATTTAAATACGTTTAATTAATTACCACCTGTGTCTGTCAAAGATGGCAACACACACACCCAAACACACACACATACTGTAACCGCAATGAAAATCCCTGCTTTTTTTTTGTAATGGCTAAAACGCTGTAATTAGTTGATACATCAGCGTCTGTCAGTAGACGTATTACCACAATTGAAAAACACAACTGATAAGGAGATGCGCCATTAGTCTTCTCATTTACTTGAGAAACTCTAACGGAGCCCAGAGGCCTACACATTGTGTGAGGTTCACGCGGTGACAACGCAATAATGAGGTGGTTTTGCAAACTAAGAGGGCCGGGCCTTGAGGAAACCAGCTTTTTTATTGTCTGGACCGCTACCAGAGATGAGCGTCGTGAGCCGGGGACTCATTTTGTGTAAAAATGACTGGACTCATGGATCTGTAGTGGGTATGTGGATAATGAGTTATGAGCTGTTTATTACCCAATATCTATTGCACTTCAGTCATCCTGATAGAGGATCCTCCTCTGTTGCTGTCCCTAAGGTTTTACTCCCTGTTAAAGGGTTTTTAGGGGGAGTTTTTCATGTTCCGATGTGAGGGTCCCGGGACAGAGGACAGAGGTATTTGTACAGATTGTAAAGCCCTCTGAGGCAAATTTGTGATTTTGGGCTTTAAAAAATGAATTGAATTGAATATGCGTTAGTGTGCACACACCTCAGCAGAGTTCAGCCCCTCTTTTCTCAACATGCTGAACATTCACCGTGTGTAACGTACGTGGCCTTATCATCTTACAGTAATGCTTCGAAGCTGGAAAAGTTCAGATCATGTATATATTTACGGTATATTCCTGTGAAAATGGATGGACACCACATATTCAAAACTGATTATAATTTAGGTTCAGAATAGTGAGCATGAGGCATAACACATTTGATTTTCAAAAGGTTGCTTTTTTAAATTAATTGTTGTAAAAACAGAAACCAAACCAGCATCCTCAAGGAATTTTGGGACCTCAATAAACTAAAATGGTACTTACTCTCCACTCACATATTTAGTAAAAACAGAAATTATTTCTCAATGAAATTCCGTCTTTGACCGCAAGGCATAATAAAACAAACACGGCACAGTAATACGCCAAATTTGGCTGCGAGCTGCGATATATATTTGTCCCAATCAACACCATCAATAGAGACTGATGTTGCAGTTATTGGCAATACTTGTGAGCTGCAAGGGGGTTTGTCTGCAGATGGAAAACACTCATTAGCAGCTGATGCCACCTCAGAATAGGAAGACGGTTATACAGTATGTGTGAAAACCAACGTGTGCCCACGATAATTAAAACGGAATCGGAATCAGAATTTCCATTCTGTCTACATCCACTTCATCACTAACTCCCAAAACACAGGCGTTTACACTGTGAAGCTGATAATTCATTCATTCAATACGTTGTCTTTCCTCTTCTACGTGTGACTGTAACACACACACACACACCAACAGTTTATACAGAAATATTGAATAGGATACACTACAGGTGAATAGGGTAAATATTTTAACTAATAGATATCACCATGAAACTTCCCCAGTTGATTACTTACATCAAGACAAATGTTTTTTGAATGACAAGTTTTCTGAAATGTTACACTTAAATAATGTAGGGCATGATCTACTAAATATAATCTGTAAAGCCCAAATGTATGTTTTATTTTGTTATCATATTAGAGTCAAAGGATTTTACAGAGGAAATGTTGGATATCTCTTTGTATCATTCCATAAATCAGAAAGTACTGTCAACAGACATCAAAAACAATCTATTCCCACCATGTTTTTAGTAATAAATGTAGCATAAATCAGGCTGTGAATGATATATGAACAAACCCCTCAGTACAAACCTTCAGACTATAGAGAGGAATGAAAGTGTAAAGTTTGGTGCATGTAAGAGCTACTGAAGTGGAGATTTCTGCATCAGAGTCTGAGAAAAAACTCATTTAGAGAAGATGGCATTTAAAGATATGAATATGACGTAACAGGTGAGTAGGGTACAAAATTGAGATATCAGAAATGAAAATGAGGCATTATCTAATGGTAACGTTTGGTGAATTTAGGAGAAATCTACAGACGCAAAAAGACAACGTAGTAAAATAAACAACTAAATGTGTATTGTGGATGTGTTATTTCCACTATCTGAAAGAAGGCATGTTATAGAAGCTCAACAGCCCCAAACCTCTAAACTGACCAGCGCTTGAAAAACAATGTTTTTGCCTGAATGCAAACACTGCGTTATCAGCAGCGGTGTTGAGATGCGAGGTGTGAGTGATGGTTTTGTTACACTATAGAAACCCAGCATCCCCTCTCTCCTCTCTTCCGGTTCCATACATCCCACAGGACCTATTAGTCAATTACACCTGAGTGCTGCTGTTTAATATGGGCTGAACACATACCTGAGTTCCCAGCATCAAACACTTCCTCTGCTGCACGCTCTTCCTGTGGTATACAGTAATGAGTGAAACGGAAGTGTGTGTGTGTGTGTGTGAGTGACATTCAGTAAAAGAAAAAGGGAGGAATTATTCATTAGCTCTCCATTTCGCTCTTTCAGCCTCCCTCCTGATCTTCGTGTTCAACAACTCTGGGGCAAATGCAGAATTGCAAATTAGCTCCCGGAAAAAGAAGAAAAAAAAAAGGAATTAATTGGCCATCCTCACAGGCTTCTTGTCAAAAAGTTTGGGGTTGATGTGTCAACGATTCCCCCAGAACCTCCAAACAGCACGGAGCAATATGGCGGGGAGCGTTTGAAAAAAACAAAAAACAAAGCACACTCCATAGAAACAAAACTCGCCTCTGCATGTCAATTAATAGAGCACTTCAATCAGGGCACAACTTTCCGAGTTGACTTCCCCGAACTGCACAATAACTCACTGAACCAGGCTGCTGTCACTTTGCCCTCTCTGCAATTTCACAGTCGGCCTTGAATTAGGCATCGACGCCGGCCTGTGGGGTTTCAGTGGCTCTCCAGCCAGAACAATGGCTTTACTGTGGCTTGTGAAAAGCCAAACATATCTTCAAACATAAAATAAAAATCAATTTAAATCTGTTAGTTCTCCCTGCAGTGGGGGGAGGGGGTTCTGCATCTCTATTGATTTGATCTCCACCAGGCAGTGAGTGCTGGAGTGGACCCGTGAAGTGACCACGTGTCATGTTAACCTGTCTGAAGACGCTCTGAAGAGGGGCTGCCGGCTCACAGGTCCACTGTGTTTGCATCCAGCAGCTCAGGATGCAACAGAAGGCCACAGCTGCATCCGCCGAGCCAACGTCTGTCTTAACACACCATCTAGTGCCGAGTTCATGTATTACAAGACACGGATATACCACAGAGGATCCCTCAATGGCTTTGGCTCAGTTTTCACTCTTTTATGCAAAGAACATTTCTAAATTCTTACCTGCAATCTACAATATTCAGAGCTGTGTTTAACGCTCAGAGCATCAATACAGCAGCAGACAACTTGTTGCTATGTAAAGATAGATATAATGGAGTGATGTCAACCTGTGCAGAGAATGACGTTAATATTAGCCTGGCAATGAGCAGCATTGCAGCATAATTGCTAATTACTTCACCACCACTGCCATGAATTTTAAACATGGTCGCCAAAAGAGAGAAAAATAAAATAAATGCAATTTCTTTCCTTTTGATTACTGTTAAAATGTTGTGTGGAGTGTTAATCGTGCTTTAATGTTATATCATTTCCACCATTACAGCATTATTGCAGCTTGCTGTATTTTACATGAGTAATCCTCAGAATGCGGGCAACTCATTATAGCTGTGTGTGTTCTTTAATTAGAAGCTATTGAGAAGTCAAAGGTTTGATGTCTTGAAAAGCAACAAACTTTGTGTTGGATACAGAGCAGGTCTTCTGCATTCTTTTAATTTGATGTATGCATGTTTTTACTTTGTGTGCTGTTAAATGTTCTCATAGTCCGTCTCCTTTTATATTACGGCCACCTCAACCAGGTCAAAACAATCCAATCCAACAATTGTTCCCATTCTATGTATCATTTTTGTCGACTGGATTCTCTATTTCTATTTTATTACGTTGGTTATTCGGTACACATGACGTGTGTTGCCCGTCTGTCCGTAGGATCCTTCTCAGTTGCTCTTTCTTATGTTTCTTCCATTTTCTTTGTTTAGGCGTTTCTTTATCCAAAGTGAGGGTTGAAAGGACAGAGAATGACTTCAATAAGCTCTAAAAAGCACACAGTGAGATATTAAATAAAAAGTTCCATTTATTTACAAAAATAGATATCTAAATACAGTTACGTGTAAACATCTGTACAAGTCTATAAAGGCCTGAGGATCACAGCAGAGACAAACATCTGTCTGAGTACGAGTTCATTTCATTTCAGTCTCATCGTGGGTCCAGGTCCTCTGATGGACTAGCACCAGGTCCTCTGATGGACTAGCACCAGGTCCTCTGATGGACTAGCACCAGGTCCTCTGATGGACTAGCACCAGGTCCTCTGATGGACTAGTACCAGGCCTGTGGTTTCCCTTCTGTCTGGTACTTTTTGGGGACCGTCTGTGCGACGGTCAGAGTACACAGCGGTATTTACATGCAAACATGAGCCACACTGCACATGCGTTCTCCGGGTAGGCAAACACACGGGCGCGGACCGCGAGCCTCACATGGTCACCACGGCAACACACTATCTCCTCACAGAACACAGACCTGCACAGGAAGTGACAACAGACACAACATATGATGCACTGCAAAGCTTTACGTTTCATTCATTTCACTTAAAAGCAATACTAGATATGCTGGAGTGACTTTATATATATTATATGATATCTCAGTTAACCAGCAGGCTGCTTCCATTCATTCTGTATTGTAAACCATTTTGTTTATATTAATTAGATGTTTTCTTTAAACCTTTTATTTTGCACACAGCCCATGTCGGCTCGAATGTTCAAATCCCAGTTTCCCCTATTAGTTAAAGGACTAGTGTGTAGGATTCAGCGGCATCTGTTGGTTGACTTGCAGATTGCAACCAACTACATCTCCCTCCACTCATTCCTCCAACCAACTACATCTCCCTCCACTCATTCCTCCAACCAACTACATCTCCCTCCACTCATTCCTCCAACCAACTACATCTCCCTCCACTCATTCCTCCAACCAACTACATCTCCCTCCACTCATTCCTCCAACCAACTACATCTCCCTCCACTTATTCCTCCCTTTCCCAGCATGTCAGAGAACTACAGTGGTCTTTAGGGAACGTGAAAACGTTAAAGGCCCTCTGGCTAAAGAGCCAGTGTTTGGTTGGTCCGTTCAGGGCTACTGTAGAATCATGGCGATAGAACCCCCAGGTTGGGTTTTAGATGGAACCCTTCTTAGCACCCTTAGAAGGTGGAAAGGTTCTGGATAGAACCTCCGGAGAGGGTTCTGGGTCTAACCATTACACCATAGAAGGGTTCTCTGTAGAACCTCTATACAGGGGATTCTGGATGGAACCTTTCACAGATTGTTCTAGGTAGAACCCTTTACATGCTTCTAGGTAGAACCCTCTAGAAGGGTTCCAGGTGGAACCTACGTGGTTCTAGTTCGTACCTTTTATTTCTAAGATTGTCCGTGTTAATGAACACGCCACACACATTTATTTGGCAAATTAACGTCAAAGAGCGTTGTGTTCATGAACAAAGGGCTTCGTCTTCAGAGGGTCAATCAAACTGCTTATGATGTCAGATGTTTTGTGTCTATCTGCATATGACATGCTAAATACAGCCTGAGCAAATAACCCCTAGATCAACATTGTATTCCCATCATTTACCGTTGATTCCTCTTGAAAGTTTCCACCTTGAATATTTCTGTGATTTTGCAACCCTATCAGGAACCCTTGCAGGCACAGAAACCAGACGGGGGGGGGGGGGGGGGGTGTGACTCTTAAGCCAGATTTCAATCTTTGTAGCCAGGAGCTCAGGACACAGTGGAGCACTGTGTGTTCAATACTGGCAGGATTTGTAAGAGAGACGTGGAATGTTGTTCCTATCGGGAGATTTTCTTCTCTCTCTACAGGGAGCTCTTAGTTCAGGATCTGCTACAATACGCTGCAGCTGGTGGGGATTTGCTGCCCTAAGCCTGAGGTATAGTGCAAACAAAATCGTCTCACGGGGGAAAATGGCAGGCTTTTTGCAGTGCTGCCTCGGGCTTCGATCACTGCAGTACAAGCATGCTACTTTCCAGAATTTGTCGAAATGGTCCCACAGCCTCCTCGCTGAAAGGGGTTGAACGATCAGATTGAGGGATTCTTCTCACCACGCGTTCACCGTAACCATGCACTAGCTCACCTGAGGCAGGTGGCAAAGGCTCTGCGAGCATTGCGGTGCAAGAAGTGGATGGGGAAGCCTTTGAAGGTGTGCCCGTCCGGCACCGCCCTCCTCACCGCGTCCTGGAACTCCTCGTTGCCGCACGAGACGCCGGTGCAGCGCTCCAGCTCGTAGGCCGACAGCGCCGAGGACAGCAGGTAGGACAGGTGGTCGTCCCACACGGTCGCCACTTCCAGGTCCTGGAGTACAGACAGACAGACGGACAGAGAGAGAGGAAGAGAGAGAGAGCACCACAGAGCTCAACACTTTGCCCAGTAAATCTCACACTTAAAAGGGTCCTGAATCCAGCTAAAATAAAGCAGTGGCATTTCTCAGTGACTCATACATGACCTAAAACTCCCAGACTCTAAGTGTCCTCATCTCGTCCAGCATTGTGTCTTACCTTCCTGTGCTCGGAAACCAGGAAGCGCATCTCCAGCTCCAGCTGGTTGCTGGCAGCAGCTGGATCCAGAGATGGGGCACAGAGTGGAGGCAGAGGGGGCAGAGAGGCGGTGGAGCCCGGGGCGCAAACGGACTTCAGAGCCTCTTCGCTCATCGCCTTCCACCGAGACTGATTCTGGAGGAAAAGAAGGAGGGGAAAAGAAAAAAATGAAGCTGATGCTTTTATCTTTATTCTGTGAGAAAAAGAACCACTAGAGTGTAGCCGCTGGGGCTTCGCTGCCAGCCTTCAGGGTAACACGACAGGACGGTGAGTTGCTGATGAATGGAACTGTTGCCGATTTCATTTCCCTGGCACCCGCCCACTGCTCTCTGCTCCAGGCTGTCTGACTCCCACATTGCACTAGATTTTCTCTGGCAGATTCAATATGCGGTGTAAATATATTGACACTGTTAACACAATACCTGGCAGAGAAAACAACTGCGGCAAGCATGATGACATTTTTTAATAGTCAATAAATACAACAATGGACATATAAGTAACACACGAGAGACGTGTGAGGGACACCGTTCTGTTACCTGGAAGTCAAAGACGCAAAGCTCCACAGCGTCGGAGGGCTGGCAGTTGGCCAGGAAGGTCTGGTGGTTGAAGACGCAGCCCACAGTCCGGTAGGGGGAGGAGGGTTTGGGCTGGGGGGCCAGGGGCGGGGCGTCCGGGTCTATGGCCCGGTGCAGGTATCTGAGCACACATATGGGAGTTCAAGGCTAATTACTGTCATGACAAACACATTAACAAAATTGAAAGAAAAGCCATTATCATCAAATCCAAGAGGCCATGCTGTTTTGAGGGCGCGACTTAAAGAATAACTTTCAACCTGGACCCTGTTTTCCCATGATTTTGTGTCTAAGTGACTACTCGGGACAACAATTTCTTTAATTGCAATTCTTTTAAATACAATTTAGTGTCCTAATATTATCAGTACAATTCAACATCAAACCCTATAGTGCAACACTGTACAGCACAATACAATACATAAATACAAAGACCTCATCCTTGGTGTCCAAATCAGCTAAACATTCAGCCATGACATTGAAACACTAAGCTACGTTTTCTCTCCTCAACACAATAAGCCGACACTTTTCCGCCGTCTCCCGGCAACAAGTGACGTCACCAGATTTCAGAAGGAGACTTCTCTTTGAGCGAGACTCTTGCCATAATGTCAGACACTTATAATACCAACCAGAGCCTGTCAACAGAAGAGATGAAATCAAGTCTGTCTTCATAATAAGATCAGTGAGTTATGGACAAAAATTCCAGAACTAAATAACCACCAAAATGTAACTGTTTCTCAGCCCAGAGTCTGACTGCGACAATTTATGGAACCGGCTTTCTGATATATCCTGCTGACTAACACAAAGACTGGCTCATCAGCTAAACTGATGCAAAACAAAAGTAGTTCAAATGATTCCTCAGTGTTTGGTTTGAGCAGTTACTAAATAAAAATGTGCGCATACATCTTTTGTATCCTACACATTAAAGGGGGAGCAGTAAAAGCAGCTGTGTTACAACTTATCGGCTGTCTGAACAACAACAAAAGAAAAAAGGACCTGTGTGCCGTCAGACTCTCCCAGAAGGTGATGCTCCCATCAGTGCCGCGGGTCAGGACCCAGGTGTGGGGCGTTGCCTTGGCTTTGGTGCCCACGCACACGTACGCATCCAGGCCAAAGCCCAGCAGGAGGCTGCACAGCAGGGCGGTGTGGTCCTCGCAGTCCCCCTGGGGAGCACAGACAGGGATGAGCTCAGGTCCTTTGAAACTACATTATAAACAGTGTGTTTAGTGTTCAGAGCTCTCTTAAAGTCAGTTCTTCTAGAGCAACAGGACTTTAGAGCTGCACAGGTATGACGGATTCTTTTAACCCTAGTGAGACAAGCAATGAGGCTCTAGTGAGCTCCACTCACAGAGGCTCCACATCCTAGTAGGTAGACCTATGAACTTCCATTATTTAGGTACACATCATAAATCCATATTCTTAAAGTCTAAGAATTCATTTCCATTCTCAAATAAGCCTCCATTTTTCTTTGAGGGTGGCTACGCGGCAAAATGAGCGACAGCGTATTTGAGCATTAACATCTTAAAACATTACAACTCTATTCATGAATTATTCAGATTTTATAATGCAAATACTCTTAAAATATTGTGACTTCATATGCCTATAATTACAACTCTATTCTATATAACTATTGTCGAAATGTTCCAACTTTATTCTAAAAATTAAACAAATTTATTCTCAAAAAATTACAACTTTATTCTCAAAATATTGATCTCTATTTTTTTTAGAAGTATTGACATATTCCAAGTCCCAATATTGAGACAGATTTGAAGATGTTTACGACCGTCCTCATACCATCTGCTTGACTAATTCAACATGTCACTGCATGATGAATTAGACCAGTCTGTTTAAACAGAAATACAACAGTCGGGTTTCTCTGCACTGTTAGTCTTTCTCAAGTGTTGAACACAGACAAGAACAGTCTGCTGGAGATTGCCAGTGGCAGTAAGCAAGTCTTATTTCACTCGTACATGTTTTCCGGTAGAGAGGCCTGGGTTTGTGCTGCGGCTGTATGCTGGCTCGGGCTACTGGCAAGTCAGAATGATAGATGTTCCCCAGAAGTGCTAATATGGACGGCAGCATCGGAACAGGCTGGGGACTGATGAGGCTAAATTAATTTTCCCTGGAATGAAACCCATAAATCACAGCTGACTAGGGCCACTTTGCGAGAGTTGCGTTGTGTCTGTCCTGCCAGCCGCTCACAGAGGAGAGGCAGGGAACATTTATCCTGTGGTGGGTCTGGGAAAATCCCCGCTATCTAGCAGTGATGAAAACGCATCAGTCAGTCGACTCTGCGCAAATCTCTCTTTCTCAGAAATGACACAATCGGCTGTGCTCAGAAATGGAGTGAATGTAAACGCAGCTGGGCCGAGTTTATGTGACGCCTTCTGACTCTCGGAACAAATCGTTTTAGGACACCATTGATATTAGTTAGCGGGGGCAGACTGAGGTTATATGGGGATACGGTCAACGACACCTTTTAATGCATTCTGCAGATCACGTATCATGCATTCACTTCACTTTTAATGATTATGATTCTTCTCACACTGTTCCTCTCATCTTATCAGTCTCTTCTTTTACCACACATCCTCATCAATAGAATGAATTACAGATGATTTTAAAAACTGTAACTCTGAATCTATTCAGTGATTTTCTCTGATGCCGTATGTGCTGGTGTTGAATGTTGCTAATAGTTTAGCCTTCTGCTAAAGGCTGCAGCTAAGCTTTTAGCTACAGGCTCAACTATTAAAGAGATGGACAGAAAATGGCGTCTAAGCCCTTGGCTATGGTTAGCAATAGGATACACTAATAGAGAGATTGAGAGAAAATGTTGCAAAGAGTTGAGCCTTCTGCCAGCGGCTGAGGATCAGCCTTTAGCTACGGTTAGCAGAAGGCTAAACTCTTCAAGAGATGGAGAGAAAATGTTGCTAATAGTTTAGCTTTCTGCTAAACTTTGGGCAACACTACTGCTTACACTCTGCTTAATCACTAGCGCATAAGGCTACAGTTAGTAGAAGGCTTAACTGGCAGAGAGATGGAGACAAAATGTTGCGAATTGTTTAGCCTTTTGCCAACAGCAGCCGAGAGCCAAGAAAGTGAAAAAGAGTGTCAAGACAAGCGCAGTAAAAATCTGGTCTGCACTTGTTGATATGCTCAACAGCTAGCGCTGTTTTTTTGCCCAGGGACAAAGATAAAACCTGCCTACCCCAGCTTTACCAGGAACCGTGGTGTGCATAACTCTGCCATTGTCTCTGTCTTTGACAGTTCAGATCTAGCAGCACAGTAAGTGCATTTGTCTTCTGAAAAATGAACCCATCTCTGTTGTTACTGCCAAGACGTCGGCCGGTTCCTCACCTTCCCTCTACACAGGAAAGCCATTAATGAGCACCACTGCTCCTGCTTGCCTCCTCCTCCCACCATTGGGGCCTTCTCGTGGGCCAGCAGGCTGACAAAGCGGGCCGCCTGTCGGGGGCTCTCCAGCAGACGGCCCGCCCGCAGGACAGACACGTAAGAACACGTCGGCCGGTTGCCGCCGTTCTCGTCCTGCAGAGACAGACAGACACACACACAATGAGACAGGTTGGAGCAGATATGAATTCGAGGAGTTCAGGATTCAATATTCCCTAAACTGGTTAGGAATATGAGAAGTCCTCTCCCCAAACCACTAACACACTAAACCAGGGAAACAAATGAATTAGGTTGTTCTGAGGAACTCCCTCAGCAGTGTCTGCTTATACAGTACATGCAACACATCTATTCAGTCCTCAGGTCTAAAAAAAGAAAACGTGTCGAGAAACAAATGTCCTTCAAAGTACGAAAAACCATGTCATATAAGGGTTGAATTTAGACGAACCTGGGCAAAGATCTTGACCATTTTGGATTGGTTTGATGGACGTATCTCAAGGAACTCCCTCCACCACTGTTTGGCATAAACCAAGAAGAGCCTCTCCTTCTCTGCCGTCCTCTGCCTCTCCAGTGATTGCTGAATGAGAAGCACACAGTGACATCAGTTACTACATATAGCTACAATGCTGCCTCTAGACCGGCTCTGAGGAAGATCCGATTCTCAACAGCGTCGATGATTCTCTGTTATCTCACGGTGCCGTTTTATTAATGAATACTGAAGCCAGCGAATAATAAAACACAGACGAAGAGACTCCGGCGTGCTGACCTGTGTGCTGATGACGGCAGCGCTCAGAGTCTCTGTGAGAGGAGGGTAGAGCTCCAGACTGACGGTCAGAACACCAGCCGGGACTTTGCATTCACTTCCTGGAGACACACATACATGTTACTGGAAGCTTGTTGCTGCAACACTTACGAACGAACCGCAGAAGTTTTTCGAAAAACATATATTTCTAGCATACGCAGACTAATTTACTGGTGGTAAACAGACAGAACCGTTAGCATTGTACAGCGCTGCTTTCCAGCCTGGGGACTCCAACCCCTCCATGGATTCACAGGATAATCAACCGGACAATAAATATGGTTTGTGTTATTTTGATTTAATTTTCTCTTACCTTTATTGTAAAATACTACAGAAGTCTACATGTTATGGCCTCTTCACAGTATAACTGTAAATGTTTTTCAAAAGGGTTGGAGGCAGGCAGCTTTTAATGCTTTAAGGGCTCACCAGCCAGAAAGGTCGGGAACGATGTGTTCTGTGTATTTTGACTGCAAAAAACACAAGAGTTTTCATTGTGTAGCCGGGATGATGAACATGATTTATAGTAGATTACAATACATGCAATTTATAGTTTACTTCAGAATAGTTTCTAAAAAGGCCAATTACTTGATGGCTGTGTAAATAAACCTATTCATAAACAAAATCGTATAAATTACAATATTTTTTAAATATATTTATTCTTTATTTATGCAAGGGGATCTTATGATTACCTTATTTAATATTGCTTGTTTATTTTTCACCAAACTTGATGTTCACTTAAAAAAAGTGAACATCAATAGTGACCTATCTGTGATGCAATAACAGAATGTAAGGTCAAGTGATTCCAGTATGTTTGAGTGTCATTTGAAGAGAATTTAAGCAACTGTTGATGATTATCGGGATAATATATATATCACAATCATTTTTAGATCATCCTATGCCTAGTTGGTACATAATACTACACTAATGTAGAGCATAATGTCAAAAAATAATGAAACCAAAACATCTGTGTGTGCACAATTGACTTATTTTACTGCTTATTGTATGATAATTTAAAGGCTTTTAAAAAACTAATTACATCGTCTTCCGATTGGATGATTATGAAAATTTTAGGAAAGGAGATTTTTGTGACTGATTTTATAAATAAAGGTTAGTATGGGAGAGGAGATATTCTTTGTTTGGAATGCAATTGTTTCACCACTTCAACAGTCTGAGCAGGGCACTTGTGTATGCAACAACAATAAACTCCTCTACTCTACCAATGAACGGCATTAATCATTCTTCACTCCTCGCTGTAGAGATGTAACCTTTTAAAAAAATAAGCACATTCATAATTCAGTATCACACTGTCACTCCTGCATTCACCGCAGCAGAATCACAGATTCTCACCAACTCCCATCAGCTCCATGGCAAAGCAGGTCTTCCCGCTGGGTGAGCCGAGGACCGCCCTCCAGTCCAGGAAGTAGGACGAGACCAGCGCCGTCTCACCGGAGGTGTCCGTCCTGATCAGCACCAAGTGAACCGGGTCACACAGAGACAGCATGGTGGTGGCGTCCGCCATTTTACTGCCCTCACCTACGGTACCAAAATTTAAAAAATGAAAGAATCACAAACTAAGTATAGATAGCTAATTAAGCAGCACCATAACAACCCGTCTGTCCCGACTGACTGACGTACCTGTGCCGTCTCTGCGGATCTCGAGGAGGAAACCCTCCTTCAGGTCAGGTTCGCAGGCGCAGGGCACCGGCTTCGAGCGGAACCTCTGGTTGCGGAAGTGCAGGTAGAGCGTCAACGTAGAGCACACCTGACCGGGTAAAGGCTCTGGCTCCTGGAGGTGCTCCAGAAAGGCCTTACCGCCAAGCACTTGGATGTACAAGTGCCGCCTGGAAGGGTCAATATTGGCTGAGAGAATGAAAAGAATGTCTTCACTTAACCGTTCCAACATTAAGAAGGACAACTTGAGGGAAAGGAAATAAGCCATGCTATTATGTTGGTTTATTTGGACTTGTACGGGACGTTACTTACTTTTTTTTAGCGGAGTAATATTCTTGTCAACAAAGTGAGTAGCAGGCTTTGGAGGGGACCCTGTTTCAGCATCTGTTGTGCCTTCCTACCAAAGCAGACCAACATGACAAAAATACCAAAACAGTCAGCTGGTAATTGAATTGATACCAATTTGTACAATTTAGAAATTGTTATCTTCATCTGGGTTCAAATTAGTATGACATTATTTAAGAAAGTTTGTTATTTACATTCAGTTATGAATCAAATTAATCTACATGAACTGCTTAATCGTCAAGCATTCAAATCTGAAAAATTGCCCGTTGAGTGTCGGCCGACCTGGGTAAAGTGTAGGTCCTTCATCACGTCCTCTATGATGCCCCTGCGCTGCAGAGCGTGTAGGAAATCAGTCTCAGACAGCGGTCGATGTGCCGGGCCTTGCACATCCCTCACAGTCTCGGCCAGCACCTCTCGGATCCTCCCGTGGATGTCCATCTGGTGACCAAAAGAGACCGGATGAACACACCACTCCCACACACTTCTTCCTCAACAAGAGTCACAAGCAGATGCTGCTGGGGTCAACAATGTATCAGAATATCTTGTTAAGACAGACTACTTTTCCCCACCCCCACAGCAGATTCACCATTGATCAAATTGGACTACCGCTGACATCACACACTGACAAACTTCATCCCCCTTTGCTGTGTTGTGTTGGGAGGGTGGTGGGTGAAATGCAGCAGTGATCAAAGTCTTGAAAGTCTTCACGAGGAAGAAGTAACCCATCAGGTTTATTATCAGTAGATATTTTCAGACATGAATAGCTTGATGCAAAGACAAAAATAGTGGTCCCATAGTGAACCAGTTGCTAGGATTAATCATACAGGACCAATACCCTATTACATTAATTCTAACACTGTCCATTAATGTATCGGTGCATCTCTACTCATCTGACCTACTTCTTCTGTACTTCACAGCCTGCTTACAGACCTCTGTAGGCTAGACAGGCTAATAGCAGTTAGCGTAAAGTGCACTAGCTTGAAAATACCAACCAAATGTTAAATAACGTCATCATATACATATTTGGTACAGCCGAACTTAATACAAGATTACGTTGAGTTGTGCCAGATCTTAAAAAAAATATTTATAATGTGTACACTTTTCTTCAATGAGGACGTAGACTTCAATTTGTGTATAGTTTGAATGGCGTTTGGTGTACCAGCCTCCCTTCAAGAAAACACATGTGTAACTATTAAACCATGTATCTCTAGAATTATGGCACACAAAATGACCTTCTTTAATAACATACACGTACAGAAATAGAAGTAAAGTAGTTCGCTCACCTTGAGCAGATGGTTGCGAATGATTTGCTTCAGTTCGGAAGCTTTCTCTGGAGGCAGAGACATCACAGTAACAGTTGATGAGCTCGAGCTGGTTTTCAAGCAAAAAATAGCTAGCTACGTTAGTGATAGGGTACTATCAGGAACGTTACACTTGTGTTTGAGCAATACTCGATACTTGTAAACATTGTGTCGTCTGTAACATAATCCAATTTGTGTGACAGCCGGTGGATGAGAAGCACCCATAACCAGCACAACTGCCAGTTTGAACTGTGGCGGAAAAGCAAGCGGGAATACGGCCCTACTGATGCCTGACAGCGTCCTGCGCTCAATGTTGTTGTATTTGACAATTCTGGCCTGGAACGAAGTAATATAGATCGAGTGGACTCTGTCACTGGATGCCCCCTTTATTTTAGGGAACGTTTAACTTCATTTCGTTTGAAGAAATATGACATTTTATTCAGGGATTGCATTGGTTGCCCTATTGTCGCGTGTGCTACGACAACCCTTAAAGGACCCCTTTGTAGTCCAAATTGCAACAGCCCAGTTACATCTTTTTACCAGTTATTATTTCATGTTAAATCAACTAGTTTTATATTATAAAAAACATTCAGTTGTTTTGCTCTCCAATATATAGCATTTATGTGGTTATGTTTATAGTACTCAAAAGGAAACACAAGTAGACAACTAATACAACAAATACAGTACTTCCTTCTCCACATACGCCAATTCCATCCCAAAGACAAGAGAAAATTAAATTACTACGGCAGTCGATATGAGTAAGACCTCTTCTTGAAATATTGAATCAATTCCTGGAATCCATGGTGGGAGGCCTCTAGTCTGGCTGCATTGATTTAGCTCATGGTCGGAATGAAATTACAACTGTGGCACAGCAGTGCAGCACAGGGGAAGCAGAGCTGTGGTGGACACTGTCAAGCTGCTTTTTACTGACACAAGAAATTAAAGAAAGAACACAAGCAGACAAGAAGGGTTCGGTAAAAAAAAAAAAAAAAAGATGAATGTTTTATTTTAGGAAGTATTTCATGTTTTGTTTGCTCTTTTTTTCCTCTTTCAAAAACACCATCCATCATGTTCTCACTGCAGCATTTAGCAGTGTACAAAAACTCCCCTGAAACCTTAGATGTGGAAAAACAACATGAATGGAATGTTACGGTCAAATGCGTCTCTTCTGGGCTAAACGAGTCAAAACCATGTCCAACGGCGGCAAATGGCGAATCAGCCACACACCCATTTCATCTCAAGGGGTCAGTACATGCTTATGACACATTTGGTGTACAATCAACTCCTGATACCACTCCCTGTACCACACCTCAAGTTGCTACAAACCGGTGAATGCAGCGCTAATGTGTTACGTGGGAAACAGCAGCTCTCGTGAACCTTTATCTGATCATGCTAGGGAACCTTGGAGCACAACCATTTTTGTTTTCTTTTCTTTTAATTAAATTCACTTCAAGGCACATTTAAAGCTATCTCCACCAGCGATCAAACACCTAACGATCTCCCGACTACAATCCCAAGGTGCTCTGCTCCAACTTCTCAATTGCACCATTATAGCTTTAGATTGGTCCCAGTCAATTCACAACCAATTTGTCGCCGCTTCAATGTGTTCAAATTAAGAAGTCGCCCGTGATATTTGTGTCAGTTATGTTCAAGAGATTCCAACGGAAAAAATACATTCCAGGACAAGATTTCATTCATTTAACACCTTGCCTGGCTGTTACAGACACCTTTGCTTTGGTTTTCCTCAAAAAAACAAACAAAAACACCCTGAAAGTACACACATAAACCCATCCAGTGGGTAAATACACGCACTAAACAGTGACGAACTTTTACGATGAACGAGACAACCAAAACTTATGAAAAAAGGTGCTCATATAACAGAAAAAAAGAGGTTTGAAACATCAGCAGGGCAGCTCTCCATGAAGTATCCAGTCACACAAAAATATATATATCTGGCCGTATCGGGATGCCCTGCTAAATGTGAGTGGAAGAACAAGTGGTGCTCTGGAAAAACCTCTAAATGTGTGCATGATATGCACATTTCATTGAAGAAAAAAAACAACTATTTGGCTCTAGACTCTGGGTTCTCATGGTGGGGCGGACAGTCAACGCAACAAGTCATTTGAAATGTTAACGGTGTCCACGGACGATCGACACGCACCTGACCGTTACAAATAAGGAAAAAACTAAACGCGTCAGAGTTATTATTATTGTCTTGCTTCGCACTGCACCTTTCATAAGTTTGCTCTCAAAGCGGTTCGCTATGATACAGTACATTCATCGAGTGGCAAGAAGGAAAATGAAATCGTCGTGCTGGCACCAAGATCCTGAGATGTTACTAATTTTTTTTTTGTTTGTTAAGATCTTAACATGAAAAATATACACACACACACACACACACACACACACACACACACACACACACACACAATCGTATTTTTGATCTAGCGCTCCCGCAATTTCTGACCTTAAGAAATAAATACCCTCAGTTATGCTCGTGTTACCGTCTACGTCTACTTAGGGGAGTACCTAATCCCAGGTACTGGTGCAAAATAGGAGTCCATTTCTTTTTTTGTTTTCTTTCCAAAGTGTGTTCACTGGGAGTATATCCAGCACACCAGCAGGCCGACGGCCACGGCCGCCCCGGCGCCGACGTTGAGCAGGATGGGTCTCCAGTACAGCCACTTGTCTCGTTTCCTCTCCGAGTGGCTCAGTCTTTGTTTCATCTGCTGGACCTTCTGCGCGGTGCTGGCGATCCTCTCCTCGCGGTGCCGCTTTCTGATGCTGAAATAAGAGGCGGTTAATGGGTGAGTGGTCGGCAAGCGGCGGCGTGGGAATCCCATCAATACTGAGCTCAATTATTACAGAAGAATAAGAAACGGAACTGTAGGGAGGGGTCAGGGATCAGTTTCTCTGGGGTCCTAAAAGGGTGACATGCATAGATGACCTGACAGCGAGCTTGCTACTTACTGCCCCGAGTCCTCTGCCACGCTGTGGCCGTCCGGCACCCCTGCCGACAGGTGGTCTTCCGAGGCGGCCTGGAGCTCCAGACGGGGTCCTGGTTGACCGTTGGGCATGCTGTCGTTGAGGTGAGGCCGGGGTGGAGTTGGTGGTGGGGGTGGGGGTGGAGGTGGTGGTGACGGAGGGGGCAGTTCTGGCACCTCCAAGCCGTCTCTGGACATCCCTGTCTGCTTGTTCTGCTGCGAACAGGGGACGAGACACAGAAACGCAAAGTTACGACGGAGAGGACGGACGTTGGCGAGCTGAGAGAACATTTTTGGACTCCACAAGACTGTCACGTCTATTCACAGTAAATCTCTAGAAGAGCAAGTTCACCTTTGTGTTTGTACCATTTCAATTTACAGACTGAAAGCTTCAGAATAGCTATGCTGAACTTACAGAAATGCTAAGTTTGTTGTTGCTTTATGGGGGCCGTCTCAAAGGCAGACCGTTGGTGGCAAATGCATTGCTACAACATTTAAATAATAATAATAATAATAATATATATTTTAACAGATTTTAGCCCAAGAAAAAAGGACAGGGCATTGTTGCAGTTTTAATATATCCATTTTGCTTTCACGCCATTATCAGGAGCCGGTAGAGGAAACAATGTAAACATCAGGTGTGCTGGCTGATTGCATAATGATGATGATACTGATAATGGTTTAAAGTAAAAACAAACAACCAGAAGAGTGATACTGCAACAATGCCTGTTTTTTTAGGCGCGGTTGCAGCCACAAGGATTCATTTTGATTCATTTATTTCTTTTTTATTTGTTAGTTCTAATCAGAGTTTCACAAAACTAGGGTTTAAAATGAGTTAATCCAGATTCAAAATGAAGCAGAGCTCTGTCGCACAATTCAATAGAATCTCTGTTTGTTTTTATCAATATGAAGCTTGCTTGACCAAATTACAATGAGCGTGCCGTCATGTCCCATTAACTATACAAGAGGAGGGGGGCCGTTAACTTTAGGCTGCTTTGTAGTCCTTAATAAAACAGTACATTGTTTGTTAGCTAGTTAGCTAAAAAGTCAGCTAGTTAGCCCAACGTTACTCGTGTCGACTCGGCAGAAAAGTTTTAATTTCTCCTCCTTAAAAAAAGAAATTGTTGGCCCAATAATTGGATCAACATGGCCAAATATTATAGGATAAAAAACACAGCCAGGAAAGAAAAGAGACCACCAGTTGGTTCAATCTTCCTGTTTCAGCTCCAGAACAGTTTCCTTACTGGACCGGTATCTAGAGAGGAATTCAGCAGCAGCATCATAAAGCTCAGCTGGTTGAGTCCGTCCCTGAACTTTCTTCGAGGAACTTGGATGATTTTACTCAATCCATCTCAAAAAGGGGCAGATATTGTTAAAGTCAAACCCCCCCCAAGTGTAAGTTAAAAGTTAATACTGGATCACGTATTGGATCAAAATTTGAGTTTTGGTGCACAAGAATTCAATCTAACGAAATTTAGAGTGAAAAACTAAACTGATGTTTAAATAGAGGCTTGAATGGAATCTTTTTAAAAGTTCAGTGCTACGTGATTGAAAGTTAATCCCAGATTTAATGGAGTTTAAACAGCTACCTGGGCTACTGAGTTTACTGCTGGGATGAGCTTGGCTCCCTCGATGACGGCCATGTAGGAGAAGCGGAGCTGGTCGGGGGTCTGGATCAGGCCCATGCGGTATTCCCTCATGTCCAGCAGCACCTTCTGGATGTCCACCGACGACGGGTTCTTCCTCCTGTCCATCTGCCAAAACACAAAAGAAATGTCACAGGTTTACACTGAAATCCACTTCTTTGATTAAATTAAAAAATGACCTCTGAAGTATAATCCCAACATGCAACAATTTCTCCCTCTAAAACGATCACAGAGTACATTCATAATGTCAACCCCCCCCCCCCCTCCCTCTCTCCCCCCCTCTCTCTGTCCTCACCAGCACCAGGCAGGTGTCAACCAGGGCGAGGGTCCCCGAGCGTCCGATCCCGGCGCTGCAGTGCACCACCGAGGGCCCGTGCTCCGGTCCCAGCGAGCCGGACTCCCGGACCTTGAAGAGGAAGTTGAGGAAGGAGGCCGGGGATTCCGGGACACCGAAGTCAGGCCACGTGGTGTAGTGAAAGTGGTAGATCTCCCTCGACTCCCCCGTCTGCAGCGGAATGTGATGTCAGGCCGTGTTTAGCAGCATTGTGGAGACAAGAGTTCTGCATGACTCGAGGCTGATTTGTCACTTGGAAAAACATCACCCCCCACCCGTCAAGCAGAGCACCGATCATCTCCATACGTTTTAGACTAAAGCTGTGGCTGCACTCGTCTGTTCAAATCAGCCAGACCACATGCAGAGGTGGGCCCGGCTCGCATTGAGATTGGATATCAGTGAGGCTTGGACAGCATCTGCACAATTTATAAAACTTCCATATCGTCTTCCCTCCACACTGGAGTTCTTCTCCCGAGGAGAGCAAAGGGGAGGAGACCAGCGCTGAGACCCGAGCTGTGTTCCAAATCACTAACCTTTTCTTTTTTACTTCCAGTACGTACTGCTGCTGCCCTTACAAAGTACGTACTGCTGCATGCAGTGTGCATTCAATAGGGACATACTACTTCGTCATAACATTGCATCTTGACCCTCTTGCTCATGTATCCGCTGTGCAGAGGATTGTGGGTAAAAATCCCCAGAACAGCGTGCTGACTTGCACAGTGCAAAATGTGGATGCAGAAGGACATCCTGGTATGTTTTGGCATGCTGCATTTGACATACTATGTTATGAACACACTACATCTTTTTTCTGGCATACTAAATAGTGTGCAGAATGGGTACTGGGGTATATTGTGGAGAACTTTGAGGAATATGTGCTTATCGCCGAATGACATGAGCTTCGTTAACAAGCTATAACAAGTCCACCAATAATGCAGGGAGGAAGTCAGCAGAAAAAAAGACTTGACAGGAAATGAAACCTGTTAATCCACCATTTTACAGCCGCTCCTATGGCCGCAAAATTTTATCCTATCTGTATCCGATCAGGCAGTGGACACACACACATGCCCCCAAGTAACGCAAGCAAGATCCGGTCTCGGATCAGCTAACTATCAGAACTGGTCCTGGCAAGATCGGATGACAAAAGTCGCATTGAAAAGACAAGTACAACCACGGGCTGAGATGCTTCACAACAGCTACGACCACGCGGGATAACGCGAGCTGAGAGAGGTTAAGTAAAGGTCAGAGCCAGTAGCTGTCCGGAAAATTTAAATCTGGATGAAGTGACAGAAGCAAAGCAAGAGGGAGAACGGATTCTTTACACAGTTAACACCCTGAACTTTTCCACAACTAGACACAAAGCGTTTTCCCCCACCGACAAAATATCAACTCTAAAGATCAAACTATATTATAAAAAAAAGTTTCTATCTCATAGTTTGCCTCTCGTGCTCACCACTGTGTTCTGCAGCTCCAGCACCCGGACCGTGTAGTAGGACCGGTCCTCCTCTGAAAGCAGCCTGACAACGAACCCCGTGTCCGTGAAAGACATCTGCAGCTCCTCTGTGGTGGGCCAGTACTGTGCACACTTCTCCTGTTGAGACAAAGAAATGAATTAAGTTAGTCTTGGATAAGAAAGCCACTCGCTCCCCCCAGGCCTCTGAAGGATGAGTGGAGTCTTGCGGGATGAAAGCACTTTGATTGAGGATCCATGGCGTACTTCATTCCTAAGAAGATTGCATGAATTCAGGGAATCCATCTTCTCTACCAATGTAAAGGAATGCACTGTGTACAAATAACACTTTGGATCACATTACTTTCCCTCAGGGTCACTACAGTCAATAGTGCTGAGATACTATACCTGATAGGACTCGGCAGCTTGTTTACCACAAGTCATAAATAAGCAGTTCCCACAAAGCATTGCAACCCTGATGAGACCCAGTATGAAAGTTTTGGCTGAAGGGGGGAAAGTTTCTCTGTGCTCACCTTAAAGGGACAGTTCACCCCAAAATAGAATAAATAAATGCATATTTCTTTCCTTTTACCTGTTACCTATCAGTCTAGATTGTTTTGGTGTGTGTTGCCTAGCTATGGCTATATTGGTAGTAGAGATGTCTGCTATGGTTGAAAGAAAATAGTTCCTACATGAGCTTGTAGATTAGCTTGAGTAACCGGCTCATGCTTTCTGGAGAGAGACATTGCTGGAGTTTCTCAAATGTTTTTTGCACTTTGAGTACCACAAGCCGAGTGCCATCTAGTCCCATTATATTCAAGAGAGGAAAAATATGTATTTTTGAGGTGAACTGTTCCTTTGAATCTTAGTTAGTTTGGAAGCCAATCATTACACAAGTACAATGTGGAAAGTTTAAAACCTCCAGTGCACGCACTTTTAAAGTGAAGTAGGAGGCATCTTGTGTCCAGTAGTTAAACTTTTGAGATGAAAAGATAGTACAGTATATATTTGCATCTTCATAGTTTCTAGTTTTCACCGAGGGAGAAGGAGTAGATGTGACTTTTAACGAGGTTCTTCCATCTTTTCTTAGTGGAAAGAAATGACAGCGGACACAAATCACTATTCAAAGCAGAGGAGGGGATCATTTGGGTCTTAACAGACTCTTGAGAAATAGCTATAGAGGACTGATGAAGCGTAATGATGAAGTGTTCTTCAATAGATGACCAGAATAGGCAGACCTTTTCTAAAGTTGGAAGGTACAGTATGTTCTTGAATGCATTCATTTGAGTAAAACCAGTAGCTCATATATTTCCAGCCTTAAGAATGACTGATAAAGTAGACAACCATAGACGATGTATGCAAAGTGCTCTGTGTGTAGCAGGAACATCTACAGCTAACGCTATCAAGATCTGACACCTGGAAACAAGAAGATCTACTCACAGATCCCTTTTCAATGACTCTGTTGAGCATTATAACAGCTTTGGAACACTGCTCCCAAATCATCAGCCAGAAATGACCACAGGTGTTCCTCAAAGGCCCCTGTGGACGCAAAAGAAAGAAATATACAGAGAGAAAAAAAGTCCTGTCGTTATCAAAAGCTCACGTAAACATCAGAGTGAAATCCTGCACATTCTTCTTCTTCTTCTTTTAAACGTTTACTTATGCAGACACTGCTTGTGCCGAAGCCGTACCTGAGAGAGAATGTAGGCTCGCTGGGCTTCCTCCACCATGACTAAACTGGCGTTGATGTAGTCATTTTCAGAGTTTTCGAGTTTCACCCGACTGTGGTCGTCTGAAACCAGGTGGAGACAAACACGGAGCGATTACAAATCACACAGACGTCGCTCACTTCGCAAGAACACACGTTGTATATTAAGAACCTCGTCCGTCTCATGACTCACATGGGCTGACGTCTCTGTAGCGGTTCAGATTCCGATTCGCTGGAAGCTTCGCCACTTTGTAGGGATATTCACTGGCCTGGTTACGGATCTCCTGCCAGAGACCAGAAACAAAAGATACAAGTGGGAAGTTAGGAGTGTCCCATTACGTTGATGAGGAACCAACGGCGGTGGGACACACGCTGTGAAACAAACCGGTGCATACGTATAACATACACCTGCTGTCTGACTGAAGTGGAGGCCGGTAATACAGCCAACACTAATGTGCATACCACACAATGATGAAAAGGTCTTTAGTACAATATGTATGCTGTGCTAGATTCATAGGAACTGTGGTTGTAAGATGTTCACGGTACGATGACCGTCACAGAAAATATCAGTTTGCAGTATTACACTGTTATAAATATTATGATCCTTATTATCAGTTATAATGACCTTAAAGGAATGAGAACGGCATTATAAAAAAAAAACTAAAAAAAAACCTGATAAAGTATAGCATGGAATCGTAATGTTATATAGCAAGTTTACATGCATTTTGATTATTATTACTAATTAACATAAACTGTAGATGCGCCACAGACTATACCTTTAACTGAAACACACACTCACTTATGTCAATATTACCATCTATTTAGTTACCGGGTCTGATAGTTAGTCAAACATGAGAAAAGCAATTCCCCTTCTCATGATATACTTATTACACTCTGCATAGTTTTAGACCTTTGACTTCATTAGTACTCTATGAAAATAGATTTATATACAAGCCCGGGACAGTTTATCCAGCTTTAGCCATCTACTATATTTATAATCGTCTTTAATCTATAAAAGTGATTGTTTACGTGTGTTTCTCTGTAACTTCCAAACAGGGCAGCGTTAACTGTTAGCTACAAAACCTCTCCAATTGCATGTTATCCTCGGGTTAGTAGCTTGCTGATTATTATAGTTCAACAACCGGAACAGAAATATTATAAATGCTGAGCTCTCTCAGACAGCTGGTGGTGAAACACATGCGCTATTCTCTGGAAGTCCTGATGAGTTCTCAGAAACTGCAGCTGACGTCTGCGAGCGTCATCCAGCATTAGCTAGCTAACCGAGCTCAACTATGCTGCACGTTTTCTTGCTAACGTTACAAGCTTTCTAGCTACGGAAGTCAGGGACTACTAGCGCGGACTGCTAGTTTCTCATTCGTCCTACATACGTGCATAGTACTGTACATAACCTCTACATGACGTGATGAAGTCTATAAGTCACCACAAGTAACTGAGTCGACTAGAGGGCTAAAAGTAACCAAATACTGGGAAAGGAGTCTAACGGGTTAGCTAACCAATTAGCTCGCCAACTAACGTTAGGTTAGCAACTGATCGTCATAGAAACACGATAGGCCCAGTGTCCCGACTTACATTGAAGAGGTTTTGCCATCTCCCGGACGAATCGATATCTTCAAATTCTTCCTCCATTGTGTCGTTATTCGTGCCCCGAGACACTTGCTGGATGATCACAGAGTATATGCAGCACCGTTCACTAAGTTACTCCTTTCTGTCAGCCATCTAAACAGCGCTGTGTGTGTAACCCTGGGGATCCCTGCGGGGAGTCTGCTGCTCAACACAATACTGCATGCACGCTGACTGACTGGGTTGCCAGTTATGTGATTTTGTCAACCTACCAAAAAAAAAAAGACGTAATCACATATTGCTGTATTAAACATATTGTGGATGTTTTATTATATATATCGACATGTGTCAACACTGACTCTTGCAGTAAACTATTGAATTATGAAAGTTTGTTCAACCCTAGTTTTTTTTCACATTATACACAAGGCATGATTAGAATGACAAATAAAGCACCACACAATACAAAATAAACATTTGACAAACACTTCTGCCACTGATCTCTTGTCTTAAAGTGTTCAATATGAGTGTTAATACAAAATGTAGATAAAGACTCCACCAAACTTGGCAACCCCAGTGAACGGAGGAGGAGGGCAGTTTACTTGGTAGTGGAGCTAAAGTGTAAATTGTTAGAGTAAACTAATTTCTCAGCTTTGCATTTTCACATTTTTCCAAATTATATTCTGGTTGCTGTTCAATTCGACACGACAAGTTTCAACATAGACTTTATCATAAAGTAACTCGAAACATGATTTACCCACAGGATTAAACAAAAATTGGTTTGAATGCGCCCCTCTGTGGTCAAGTCGGGTAATGCGCACACACTGCGAGGACCCGCCAAACATTATACACGCACACGCGCGCGCACACACAAGTTACGTTTAGACACATGACAGGCCTACAAAGCAACCAGGTTAGCT
Organism: Anarhichas minor; assembly: GCF_050575085.1. NCBI lineage: Eukaryota > Metazoa > Chordata > Actinopteri > Perciformes > Anarhichadidae > Anarhichas > Anarhichas minor. The sequence continues at coordinate 4,190,539 of NW_027466468.1, read as the reverse complement.
AGTTTTGCTGCTAGCCGGATATAATCATGTTTGTAGCGCGTAGCATTGCAGCAGATCATAAAGATCTAATTCACGATGTGTCGTATGATTTCCACGGCCGGAGAATGGCAACTTGCTCCAGTGACCAAAGTGTCAAGGTAACGTCAGTTAACATGACGTATTATTCAGCAGTTTGCTAATGTTAACAAGCTAGCGTTAGCTGCTAGCCTGTTACAAACACCCGTATCTCGTTATTGGATTTGCTGTCTATCTCCCACCACTTGTTGAGAGACGTTACGTTAGTTAATTTGCTAAATCTGTTGCTAATTCTGACTATCGCATGCAACTTCACTTTATTACATTTAGCTAGTTTGCCTGTAGCATACAAGCTAGGGTAACGTTAGCTGTAGGTAACTTAAGCTGTGTAGCTAATGTAAACACTGCAGAAATACCCCGTGCATGTTTAGTAAGTTTACACCTGTAATTTAGTAAATGTTACCTAACATTACTTGTAGTTGTAAACCTAAGGAATGTCATTGAAGGTCCCATGTTACCAGCTCCACAAGCGTGCACACAGAGCCTATCGTCTCAGCAATATGTCCTATCATTGTTTCACATCTTCTTTCTCTCAGGTTTGGGATAAAAGTGAGAATGGAGAGTGGCACTGCACAGCCAGCTGGAAGGTAAGCCTCCTGCTGCTTCATTCATTTTAACCATTAAAGGCTTTCCTGGTCAAATCTGAGTCTATAAGACAGCGTGCTTGCATAACAGCATATCAATGTATGTCCTACTCTCTCTCTTGTGGTCTTACTGATTATAGATACAGCTTGAAATGTAAATTAGTGTTATGATTTATTGGTTTGTGAAAAGATGTATTCCCTTGTGTGCAGACACACAGTGGATCAGTGTGGAGAGTGACCTGGGCTCATCCAGAATTTGGGCAGGTTCTGGCCTCGTGCTCCTTCGACAGGACAGCTGCTGTGTGGGAAGAGATTGTGGGAGAGTCCAACGACAAGCAGAGAGGACTGAGCCACTGGGTTAGTAGCATCACGGCTGGTTATCAGGCTGGAAACCAGGCATCAGCTTCTGGTTATCGAAGCTGAAACTATTGTTGCCATTTTAAGTCACCTTGTATATGTCAGCCGAATAATGAAGCGACTTGTACACATGTTATGTGTGTGTTGCGGATGCTTTGCAGTATAATTTTACTTCCAGCACAAAGATGCCGGGATACTTCTCCTCTGGAGACTTCACAAATTTCCTTTTTTTTTTTCTTTTTCAGGTTCATCTCGTTCTTTGTCAGTTTGAATGTATTTGTTTGTGATGTTGATGGTTATGTTTTCACCCCAAAGTCAAATAACTTAATTAGCTTAGCTGCCAGTGCCAATTAGCCAGTGCAGCTTTATTTCCGGTTCTGACTTTAACAGCAATATTTACAATTTCGCTAATGCAACAAATATATATTATATAATATATTTAGTTTGTTGTCCCTATTTTTGATGTATTAAAAAGACTTTTCTACAGTCGTCTGTTCGAGCCTGACCAAATAGTTTCCACGCTGTTCCGTTTTTAGATAAAGAGAACCACTCTAGTGGACAGCAGAACCTCGGTGACCGACGTGAAGTTCGCCCCTAAACACATGGGCCTGATGCTGACCACCTGCTCCGCGGACGGAGTGGTGAGGATCTACGAGGCCCCCGACGTGATGAACCTGAGTCAGTGGTCCCTGCAGCACGAGATCTCCTGCAAGCTCAGCTGCAGCTGCATCTCTTGGAACCCCTCGAGGTTAGACCGCAGTGTGACTTTGTTTGGGGGGGAAAAAACAGTTGAGACATTGAAATGTGTAGAAGATTTACGGTTCTTCAGTTCCAGTCCAAGCTGTAATGTACCTCGCCTTGCAATAAAACTTAGTATTGATCGGGGATTCGCAAGATAAATGGAGGTCGGGTAAAGACAAAATATAGGATCTGAAGCGCAAGTTTAGTTGGGTGGAGTTGGAGGATGTGGGCGAAACAAAACGGATTAATTTACTTAAATAATAATGAAACATGACAATTAACTTTAGTCGTTGTTTTTTGATAATCAATAATACATTAAAAAAATCGTTTAGGGGCAAGTAGAAATTGACTTTGGGCAAGTAGACAACAAGCATTGATGTTGAACCCTGTCGTGGCTCGCTGGGACACTTGGATTGATCATTCATGTTAACATGTCTGCTGTGAAAAAGGCCTTTTGTATTAGTCTGAAACCTAATACTTCCTGTCTGCTGTGTTCAGCGTCGGAAATACACGAGGGCAAAGGGCAAAACTGCTACTAAGAAATATAATTTTGCCCCTGATATCACTAGGAGAGGGGCAAAAAATGCCCCCGAACTTTCTAAACTAATAAATAAATGGAGCGCTTCTTCATCAGACCTGTGACTGCGAGACTGCGGTCAACTCAGCAGACACTTCAATGTTAGTGCACCTATATGCTGAAATTCACGGTAAACGCATTCAAACGGCACAGATCGGGAGCGAGCGAAGGACTTTGAAAGTTAACGGAAAGATTAACGTGAAACAACATCCGGTTTCTTCAGACGAACATCCGGTTTTCAGAATAAGATGCCAACAAAGTATACATATTGCATAATGGAAATTAGATTAAATGAATTATATTCACATTAAGTATAAAACATGCTACCTGCATCTCGTGAGTTAAAGGTAAAATACACCTAAATTGTGCGCAAAGTGTCTTTATTCTTTGATTTGAGGGTTGCTGGAAATGAATAATACCTGACTGACAGTCAATTAAGATTTTACTAAGCAAAAACTCTGAACTGAATTTGTACCTTCAAATGGCACATTTTTGAAATTTTTAAGGTGCTATAAAAATGTTTTTCTCAAAAATTCCACACAATGACTGATGCATAAGTTCAGGACAAAAATGGGTAATATCACAATATTTAAGGTGCGACAAAAATATCTTTCTCAATAATTCCATACAATGACTGATGTATATGTAATCAAGGCATCGTTGACTTAATAATTGTTCATAGTTGTTTAAAAAATGTAATAATAACAATAAATAACTACAAAGAAATAAGAATACAATTGAATATGATTGTCTGATTTATGTTTGTTTTTTGTTAAAAAAAATCTAAGAAAACACTTTGAATCTGTAGACTACTGCCTAATAGTCTTATTATTGCCATTTGATGACAATTGCTCATATACTGTAAGCCTAAATAAGTATATTTATTATTTTGAACAAAGGTTAAATGTTATTTCACAAGTTTCAAAAAGTGCGGGGCAAAAATTGCCCCCAAAAAAATATGTAAATTTCCTACCCTGGCTGTGTTACTGCCTGTATGTGCTCCTCACATGCTCTTATTTCCAAGTTGAAAAGTGGAGTTACAACTTAACCCACACAAAAACACACAAAACTGTGCAACAATTATTATCAATCACAATACAGATGCTATTCACCCCAGGCTGTGGGATGGAGTAGGAAAAGTGTTGCTCAGTGAACTGTTAGTAACAGAAACAGTCATTTATGCAGGATGTGAACTCTAAAAAACCAATAACTTTGTCTTAATAACCAGCTGTGTGTAGTTCTGGAGTTGGACATTCAATTAAATCATTTGTCTTCACATTAATAAAAGAAAAGAGTTGGTCCTATAAGTAACATTCTGGCAGAGCGGTGTTCAATTCAAGATGTTCTGTAAATTACCTTTTCAAATGGAAGGTTCTCTCTGCTGCTGACCTTTTTTAAACATATGAACTGTGACCTTGTGACACTTGTCTCGTGTGTTTCCATCCTACCACCCAGCTCTCGTGCCCACCCGCCAATGTTTGCAGTGGGGAGCGATGACAGTAATGTGACGTACGGTGGGAAGGTTCAGATCTATGAGTATAATGAAAACACCAGGAAATATGCCAAAGCAGAGACGCTGATGACGGTCACCGACGCCGTCCATGACATCTCATTCGCCCCAAACCTGGGGAGATCCTTCCACGTGCTCGCCATCGCAACGAAAGACGTCCGAATCTTTAAGCTCGTTCCCATGAGGTGACTGATTCCATATGCATGCAACGTCTTAACGGACGCGCTTCTGCAGCCGCAACCGATTTAAAACTATTCTAAATGACAGAAATGACAAGCTACCGCTGTGTAAAAACATTTTCTGATCCATCGGACAGGAAGGAGAGCACCTCCACGGGACCCAGCAAGTTGGAGGTGCAGATTGTGGCTCAGTTCGACAACCACAACTCCCAGGTGTGGCGTGTGAGCTGGAACATCACCAGCACCCTGCTGGCCTCCTCCGGTGACGATGGCTGCGTGCGCCTCTGGAAAGGTAAGACGTTACTGTTGGCTTCGGTCGACGACGGCTCGTCTGTGTTCCTTTAAGTTTGGTGACGGCTATACTGACAGCAGTTTTTATTTTTTTATTCCAGCATGTTTAAAATGCTAGTTGGAGTGAACTCTCACCAGGTGTTGAGTGACTTTGGCCTATGCGTTGTTGGCATCAGTCGTCGGGTCGCTCAGATACAGTTATTCTCAAATCATCTGAGTTGTTATGATGTACGGTACATTTCTGTATAATTGGGCCAGTGTACAAAAAAAGGTTTCACACGAAGCCAAACATGGGACCTTACCAGTGTGCCGTATTTCACCACTAGGTGTCACACTTGACTCAGCTGCCGCTCCTGAGTGGAACCTAAAAAGCAAACCAAAAGTTCCAGTCTGGGTCACTGTGGGCCGACTGTCTCAATCTCACATTACGCACATGCACACTTTTACACACACACACAGAGGGAGAGAGAGTTTTCTTCCCTCTCATGGAAGGTTGTGTGTACTGTCTACTGTGGCATCTTTACTCACTGAGCATCCCAGTAGCACCGCCCCCTCTGTTCAGTTCCAGTTCAGTCGTTCAGTCAGGAGTGCAACAAAACGTCAAGCAGGATTTAAAAAAAAATTTCTCACACCTGTGGTAATTGTTTACTTATATTGTACTTTACTTTGCCGTTACTGTCTAATGAGACATGAGTGCACAAAATGTGCAATGATCACATCAAATTACAGCGATGGGACATAAAAACGAATTAGCCCACATGCATGGCTATAAGGTAGTAAATGAATGAATAGTTTGGAGGATTGGGCAGCAAATAAAATAAAAGACCTGGCCTTGTTGAGACTGTCTGTCTATTGACACACACAGCAAACAGCGCAATCTGTATGAGAATAATTCATAATAATGAATGTTTACTGAATTCTGTGTGATTACTTTTCCAAATGTCATGAGCTTTATTTTGGGGTGATGCAGCTGCATCACGTGGTGGTTGTCCCTCGGCTCCCTCTCATTTCTGTCACATTTTCATTCTCCATGTGTGGAATGTAAAAGAAAGAAAAGTACCAAATGACACATTCCTCCATCAGCTTTTTTCCACTTTATGGAGGAAATGATGAACTCATGGTCACTTGTCAATCATGTTGCAGCGTGAACACTCACTTTACCATCCCCCGCCCCCCCGCCCTGCAGCAAACTACATGGACAACTGGAAGTGCACGGGCATCCTGAAAGGGGACGGCAGCCCGCTCACCGGCTCCTCCGGTCAGCCCACAGCCATGAGCACCGTTGTGGGCTCCTCGGTCCAGACCTCCCAGAACGCCCTGAACGGGATGTCTGCAGGAAGGTAGGTGGTGTGGTGCGTCCGCCGCCACTCACCCAGCCCGACCCGAGCCGGTCAGAACTGACAGCTTATCATGCCTCACACTGACCGGGACTGCAGCCGCTCACTGACACACCTCCTGGGCCCCACACTGACCAAATGATGCACTCATGCAAAGAGCTTGGCTTCCGAGCCTGCGGAGTTGGATGTGCTGTGGTGTGTTTGTTTTGTTTTTTCCTCTTGACTTGTACAGATGCATGCAAGAGTAGTTTCCACTTTGCATTGTCAGTGTTAGCGCTAACCACACTCTTGGTATAAAAAGTTAAATAAACCGCTTTTATATAAATTCGATATGTGACGATTATTTCAAATTTATATTTTGGGATATGCAGCAGAACCATTTTGGTGTCGGGTGACATTATTTTGTAAATATTGAGAAATCTGATTAGCTTGAGGCGCCTACGTCTCAATTGGCATTTTGAGATGTAATTCTTCTCATTTCACTTTTCAATTTCAATGCATCCTTGAGCAAGTAATGCCCAACTCTTTGCTGAGCAGAAGGACTTGAATGAAGCTCATTAACCAACCGTAATAACAATATGAGTATGAATACAGCCACTGACAGTTATGACTCTAAAGCCAGACGATGTAACTTGTCACAGAAGAGATAACGGCCTTTCTTTTATAAATGAAATGTTGAATTCATAAGAAATAAAAGTCACACTTTCTCAATTCAGTGCACTCAGGTTGTTGTTGCTCCGGCCTTTACTTGGTCTGGTATGACCAGTCGCCTTAAGTGGCTAAGTGACTCTTCATCTGCTACAGGTACAGTTCATGTTTTGGATTACAAATGAGTTAATATTGGATGTTTGTATGAAACGGTTTCAAAAGTGTTTGAGCTCATCAGAGTCGGTATGTGGCTGTATTTATGTTCAACTTTAACAACCCTCTTAACTTTACAAAACCTCTGTATTTACCAGCTTTGCAGTTTCCAACTTAACTCTAGAGTCATCTCTAACCTTATTAAACATCTGCGTATGACGTGCTCTGTTGCGCTCTAAAACCCAGATTTGATTTTTGTAAAATGACTTTGCATAAAAGATTGTCTTGCATTGCGTCGGGCTTGTTGAAGTAATGTGGTATTGTACTGCTTGTTGCATGCAGGATTGGCAAGAGAGCTCCCTTTGCCCCTCCTCTGCGGCAGCAGCTGACCTCTCCAAAGACAAACCAGCATCCTGCGTATTACTAATGTCTCTGCACCAGCTGCCACTTGCCCTTGTGTCAATGCATTTGAATATGTCATGTCCTAGCTGAATACTTGCTGGTGAAGGGCTCTGTGATGGAATGTATACCCTCACGGTTCTGCTTTCACAGCTTCCGCTTTGTTTAGGTTCCAACCTGTTTGTTAGAGAACAACGCACATCCACCTTTTAGAGAATAAACCCTTATCACTTCTCTGTCTGCCATTCTCCCCTCTCTTTTTTCAGTTTCTAAAGCATACATGCATTCTTTTTAAAATCTCTCATTTCTACTTCCTTTTGACGTGTTTCCCCCTCCCCTATTCCATCGTCTTCTCCCTGTCCGTGTGTCTGTCGTCTGCGTCTCCATCCGTTTTTTTGTGTTGCTTCAGGTATTTCTTTCCGCCTCTGGATCCTCCCAGAGCGGGGACCAGGTATGGTCACCTGCTGCCTCCCTCCTCTCTCATAGAGCATTGTGACGCTGAGCCCGCTCAGCCTCAGCAACAGCCTCTTCCCCACAGACTCTACTCTCGAGCACTGCTGCCCTTACCAGAGGCTGAAGGACTGTGATTTTTGGGGTGTTTTAGCTCAAATAAAAAGGGATGGGGTTAGGGAGGAGGGATGGGGTTAGGGAGGAGGGGTGGGCGGGAACAACACAACTGCCATTCATTTCTAATAAAGATTCTGTTTTCTAAATGTTTTGTTCTTTTTCCTTCATGGAGATTTCGTGAATGTTGCATTACACGGCCAGTGAAGCCATTTTGATAACCATTTCTATGTATGTGAACAATCAACTAAACATTCCCCCTATTCAGTTTTGTGTTCTAGTTCTTTACGTTTTTGGAATGTGCATTAAAAAGCGCATATAGTTTTCGTTTTTTTGGGGTCTTGAGACGGCCGGTAAGTTTTATTTTTATTTTATTTATTTATTTTTTTTTTTCCCGAAGGACACGGATGACCCGCAACCCTCAGTGCCTGCAGAGGAAGTGTTATTGCTCAGTGGTTGAAAATCGCTCATGGTGGAAGTCAGAATAAACGCCACAAGATACGAAGATAATTTTATTTTTGAATAGTTTTCCTTCCACACACACAAAGTGACAGCATTCATTCATGAGTGACTGATTACCATGTGGGACAGCTCCTATATAGAAATAACACATGATTCATCACATTTCTTTTGTAGGACATTGATCCACTCTATTTTTTAATGCTAAGTTGGGTGAAAAGTCAATTATTGTTGACACTTTATGAATGATATTCTAAAACGTGTGAACTGGTATGGTTCTTTGAAGGCAACTGGATGTGGCCTACTTCTTAAACTGAAAAGTCTTCTCCCAGCTTTACTCTGAATTAAGGGAAATAAAGGGCATGTCATTTGTTTTGACAGGAAGGATAACATTCATTAATTTCATGGCTCACTCGTATTGATGCCTCACAAAGTGGAATGCTCGTGATGCAGCTGTCTGCTAACTAAGACTCCTGCAGCTGCTTGGGAGGAACACTTGATCCAACAAACCACTCTCAACCTGCAACAAATATAATGTACTTTTATGTCCCTCTGTATGGTAGGAAAGTAACCTAACTTAAACTCATTAGCTTATTTTTCAACCTAATGCTGGATCTTTACTCTATAAATTTCCACAATTTATTGTATATTGTTGTATTTTATATTGCCATTACATTATGGCTGCAGTCTAAAAATACCCCCCCCCCCCCCTCTCCCTCTCTTTCATTCATCTTGTATGGACAAACACGATGGATGCAGTGATGTGCCGATGCCCAAACTGTCTAAAAGTCCAGCGGAATGACGTGAATCCCAGCCTATCGAGATAGACAATTCCCTCCTCCTCAGTTTAGTCGTCCAACCAAAGCGGTTTCAATTGGTTAAGTCCCGCCCACGTGACATGGACGCTCACGCGGGCTTCCTGTGGATTCTGGGCGCTGCTTGGGTCCTCCGAACAGTTGTGCGGGTTGTTTGTTGTGCCTCCTTTTAAGAGATAATGACTAACTTAAGTATTTGGGAAGTTTCTTTTGGAACTTAACGACGCCTCGCGACGTGTCCGCACCAGTGTATAGAGACAAACCTCGAGTTGGACAAGAGCCGAGCTCTCGGCGGTCTTCTGGAGTGTCGGACGTGAGTTGAAGTCCAACTAACGTGAACGTTATGATTTAGCGCTAACGTTAACTCTCTTGCTGAAATGGCTTTGTGGTTATGGCAGCCCAGTTTTAGTTAACTTATCTGTGTCGTCTGTAACTTGTGTTGCAACACTTGTATCGAACTTAATAATGGAAGATAACGTCAGTTAGCTCAGATTTTGAGTGTGTTGGTGCTTTTGACAAACCCCTCTTGTTTTTAGCAAGGGGCGCTATACGAGCTAGCGTTGAAAGTAAGCTAACCTAGAGAAATCAGGTTAGCTCGTTAGTGTTAATTACTTTAGTAGCTAGGCCAAACTTTACACCCGTTGAACCAATATGCATGAACATATTTTTTAAAAAGTATTCGCGGTAAACTACTTTTCTTATCTGATTTTCGCAGCTGTGAGGTGGTATCAACACGCCGACATACAATCTAAATGGTCCCATCCCTGCCAGCGCACTGTAAAGTTTGCATGTATTTTACTTTCAGTTCCTAAAGTAATACCGACCTGCCTTTTACGTCCCCTAGTCCTAGACATTACAGATGGTCTTCACCTGCTGAACTGAGGTCGAGCCACATTTGGCTGTCACCCTCCATTCCAAACCATGGCGGAAAGTTTCTACAAGCTGGAAGATGAAGCCTTCCCCAGTTTCTTCTGCAAGTCCCTGGACAGCACCGGCGGCCGCGCCACCCTGGGGAATGTGACACTGGGTTCAGGCCCAGGACTTCCAGTGGCTGCCTCCACAGTGGCTAAAATTAAACCCGGCTCTGACAACAGGTGGGATCCCGCTGCTGCTGATCGGGACAGATGTGGCTTTTTGTGGAAATGCTCTCATGCATTAATCTGTGACTCATGACACAAACTCTTTTTGACTTAGTGTGAGAATGAACGCTGACATCTTTTCCCAATTCCTGTTTTGGGAAGTTTGTGTTTTTACAAATTTAAGCATTGAAATGCAACTGGAAAAATGAAGTATTTGTATGCTAAAAATAGATGAGATAGGAATACATTATGACAAAACACTGAGACATGATTGCCAAATATAGAACTGCATATGGATACATGTTGCAGCCCTTTCTGGTGTCTTACAGTTCCCACTAAAGTAACAGGATGTTCACAGTGAGTCAGTGCTCTGTTGCTAAATGTCATTTTGGAGCAGTAACCCTGATGTGGAGCTGTTTAGCATGATACAACCAGTTGTTTTGTACCATCAGTGCCATGTGCTCTTGCTTTACAGAGGAGATCCTGTTGAGGCTTCATATCTGGAGGCCAACTCGCAGTCATCTGTTCGAGAACAGCCCAAGTTTGCCCTCAGCTTCAAGGATGACTTGTGAGTATATAAATACATATAGTTCACACTGCTGATTAATTGTTTTAGCAATGTTGTCGGGGAAGAAAAAAAGCTGATCTTGTGTTGCAGTTCGTAGAATTGCTTTGTAATAGCAGATTGTTTTTCTAAATTAGTTTTAATTGCATTGCTTGTTGACTAATGTCAGCATGATTTAAATCAGTGCAGGAGATTGTCACCTAAAAGCATAAGCCATGCTATGAAATGCAATTCATCTAAATATTCATTTATCTTTTTGTGAGTCAACCCGTCTAGGTTGAATTATTTCACTACGTACTTTCCCAGTTATGTACATTCGACAGTTGAATTCAATTACAGTGAATCATGCTAAGAGTATCAGCCTACTTTTAACTCATGAATATATATTTTGTGTGTAACTATGGAGGGATGGACATTCTTAATGTCTTAACTATATTAGTTTATATTCCACCTTCTTTTTCCATCTCATTTTTGTGTGATTGTTTACATCCCGCCTGCTTTAAAGGGACAATGCGGATGACTTCATTGCCGCCCACCGTCTCTCAGACATGCTGGTGAAGATTCATTTGGATGAAAGCGCATCTCAAAACCGAGGCTCCATGCTGGGGCTCCCTACCACGCAGATGGGCTCAGTCCATGGCCGGCACACAGAACTTGGGACGGGTAAATATCAACGCACCGGTCTATCTTTGTTGGTGGTTTTATTGCCAATCTGTTGCTGTGGCAACGGCTTTGGTCCACGTTTCCTTCCTGTCAGCTCGTGCACCAACAAACATCATAACAGGAAATACAAAGGAGTCCATTTAGAATGTGTTATGATGTAAACGGCCAATAGGTATAACAGTGTGGCGATACTCAGAATCAGCCTCAGAATCAGTAATTACTCTTTTCTTGATTGGAAAACTTATCAAAGGTGGGTTCACCGAATACTATATGGACGTATATTTGTGCTTTCTGATACATAAAGATGAAATAATTCTCATTACTAGATGAAGACACGTTTTCTTTGAATGATACTAATGTACTTTGTCTTTCCTGTCTCTTCTGACAGATCTGTCAACAGGCCTTCTGACATTTGCTCATTTTGGACATCTAGACAGCACGGATGCAACGGTACACATTTTGGTAACTCTTGACCAGCTGACAGTTGTACATTTTATGTGATTGCTCTTTTGCAGTAACTCGTAGACCCAAAACTGGGCCATATAGATCATAAAGTTATTTTTTGCTCATAAAAACGGGGACCTTTTTCATGTGCATATCAGAAAGAGAAAGCCATGTGACCCATGTTGAGGCTTAACTCGTATAATTGAAAACCCTTTATGTTGCTTAATTTTCAGTTTAATGTCTTTATAATTAGGCATATTTCGTCTTTTTAACTAGTCTCGTTCTACCCCGGTTCCTTACAGGATATAAAGGATTTTAAAAAGTATTTTTAAATATAGGTTGGTGTTTTGGATTTGAAACAATGTTTCTCGTGTATAAATGCTGTTTTGACCTCCAACAAATCTCTGATCAGGTGCCTGCGAATCCGTTCTCGTTTCCTCGGCAGTTCAAACAGGCTCAGCCTTTACCAGCTACAGCCGAGGAGGACAACGTGCAGAGTGAGGGAGAGGACAGTGACCATTTCAGTGGCAGCAACTCGAGCTTCCTGGTGAACGAGAAGCTCATGTGTGTGGACAGCATGAACAGCGACATCACAGGTTCATGCAGCCTTGATTTTATTTGTTAAACATAGATTACAGATTTTGTCAAAGCTTGAGTCCTTTTGTGAACGTGCGTTTGATTCCCAGATGATGACATTGATTCGAACGACTTGCCTGATGATGAGCTCGAGCAGTATTTCAATAATCTGGTGCCTCCTGCCATGCAGAGAGGCAGAGTGGAGGGCCAAGAGATTCCTGCAACAGTAAGTCCCCTTTGAAACACTTTGCCTCTTACACCGTACCAGCACTAGTGAGTCATTGGACAACTGTTTAAAGTGGCTTTTCATTCAACTGTCATTTACTTGATCTATTTGTCTCACTGTCCCCATTAATATGTATATATTTGTTCATAGGGACTCCCCGGTGTTACTGACAACACATCAAACCCAAGTTCCACAGAACCAGACCAGTATAGACACCAGTTCCTGGATGACTACAATCAGGTGAGCACATTGACGCCCTTACTGTTTTGTGCCCATGTGCTGCTTCCAGCTTGCATGGAGAAGAGTATGAATATGATCTTCCTGCCTGAAAATACTGTTGAGTTTCATGAATATCAGCTGGAAATTTGCGGTTTGGCAAAGGCTGCCCAACTGGTCTGACTATCTACCTGCAAATCTGTCGTTACTTTTGTGAATCATATATTTAACTCGAATCAAAAGACCAGTAAATGTTTTCCCCCTATCATTGATTCTCTTTTCTCTGACTTTTCGTCAGGAGGACTTCCAGATGCCGGATGTGCGTCTGGCTGCTACGGGTATGGACTCGTGTCCTGCCAGCGACGAGGACACCGAGGACGAGCTGGAGTGTGTCAGAAGGGGCAGCAGTGCCACCAGGACCCGGCTGCTGCCCAGCACCTCCAGACAACTGGTCAGACATAAAAACCAATATTTTCAGACTTTAAAAACTCTCAAATATAATAATCAGTTAAAGACTAAAAAAATCCTACATCCAGTAGCTCCATCATTTCGGATTGAAATGTACTTTACAACAGAGTGTTGCTTTATGTCATTTCTGTTCGTATCTACGTGTGCGTGTACAGGTTGGAGAGAGTAACCGTCCCAGTTTCAGGCCGGGCTTAGAGGGAGGCAGTTCTGATGACGAGGCTTCCAGCAGCCGCGGCGGTCCATCTCTGTCTGGGATCGAACACAGACGATCTGCTGAGGGACAAGTCATCAACCCTCCAGTCACGGGTACAATATGCAGCTTCAATCACTGTCCTTCACTGCCTTATTATTCCTTTTTGGTTCTCTGGCTGGCTTTCCTGTGTTCTTGATGAATTGCATGTGCAAGTGAATGCATGTTATATGTATTCAATAGTAGTTTTGAGGCCGCTTTAATGTTAAAGTGACCACCGTTTTTTGTGTCATTGCGTAACTCCAGGGGATGGAGGAGGTGGGGATGGGAGCAGTGGGAGTGAGGAAAGCGGAAACGACGGAGGAGTTTCGACCATCCCCCTCCCGACGCCCGTCGTCCAGACCACCTATGATGTCCTGCGCGGTCTGGGGATCGTGGGCAGCAGTGCTGCTGGCGAGGATGAGGACGGCGACCTGAATCTGCCAGGACACGGAAGGAGCGGTCTCTCCAGACATACTGAGGTAAGAATGAGGCTCACTTCTGGCTGCACTCCGGTAGCAGCGAGGTTGCTCATCGGTATCATTAATGTTATCAGACACTTGGGCTTTATCTGCAGATTTTATACACACTTTAAATCCTATTGATGGCATCTTTTTCTACACCTCACATACTTCCTGTCTGCCCTCATAATGTAGATTTTTATTGGCCCACTGTTATCTTCCATAGTTTTTTTACAGTTTAATCATTCCACAACGTTTGCAGATGGGCGACCGTGTGGGTCCTGTAGGAATAGGAGAGGTCAGCTCTTTTGGACCATCGAGGGGAACTCGGAGGCTTTCTCCCGTCAACTGGAGCATGGTCCTGGACCGACAGGAGGCACTGGTGAGTACAGGTGCACCACAACCTCCAATGTTACTATAACAGCCCCACTGGCGGGTCATTTAATCGGGCATATATTGATTTTATAATATCATATGGTATTTTTTTATTTTTTTTTTATTACTTCAATTGAATGGTGGTGATACTTAGAGAAGGTTAGTGAAAAATAAAAAGACAAACTGTTGAACAAGAAAACGCTAAGCCCTGCACAATAGAACACAGTATTAAAGTTAAAGCTGCAATGGCTAAAATACTGATGAATATGATTTATGGCTCTGTTTGTCAACGTGGTTCTGATTTGAATGGCAGGATGCGATGGAGAGCACCGAGTCTGGGCCCACTGTGGACCGACTGCTGGACTCAGCCTACCTGAGGAGTGGAGCTGGACTCAGGAGACCTCAGGACTCGGCAAATCTAACTTTCTCCCACCTTCAAGGCACCCAAGGAAGCTTCCACCTCTCCCAGGTACAACACGCTCAACATGTAACATTGCACATTTCAACCCATTTTAAAATCAAATTGAGAGCTCAGAGACAAGTATCCAAACAAATTGTCGTTGTTATGCAGCCTTATACCTTTTGTCAAAAAACTCACCCTTAGGTGCTGCTGCCAGAATGCGATGATGATGATGATGATGATGATGATGATGATGATGATGATGATGATGATGATGGAGTAGATGAGCCTGATGGATCCAGGCCTTGCTTGGGCCTAAGGGGTGGGCCTTGTGGTGAATTGACAGCAGCAGAGGCCTCGGACAGCACCAGTGAGGACGGCAACAATCCCCTTTCCACCTCGCTGGAACTCAAGTACTTCTCCCAGAGCTTCCACCAGGACCGAGAGGATTCAGATGACGGCTGGAACCATTGCCCAGCCAACCTGGAGATGGAGTTTCAACAAGGTTGGCTTTATCTGTGACGTTTAGATCTAGGTAATCAAACTTAATACACAATGGGCCTCATGCAGCAACATTCTCTTAAATTCATCTTGTATTTTCTCTTAATAGTTTGTTAAGAGAAAGAATAGGATTAGTCAACTCCAGATGCACAAAACAGTCTTAACCATCCAAATATGCTTATTATTATTATTATTATGTTTTGGGCATTTTATGCCTTTATCTGACAGTGCTAGTGGAGTGGGAATGTGGGCCGAGAGAGTAGAGGAATGACGTGCAGACACTCCGTCTAGCTGTGAATCTTACCTGGGAACCTCTGCTCAGGGTATTTACGGCCTAATCGCTCGGCTATCGGGTCGCCCCTAAATGTGCTTCATGTCTGCTGAAGGATGAACCCCACATGATCATAAATTTGAGGCACGTGGCCATGTTTTTTTATTAAACACTATATAAGGGCCGTGTGCAAATACTCTTCATCCAAATGAATCTTTACCATCGTGTCTGAAAGTCAATGGGCTGCAATGAAGTCATCAGTATTGGCCCTGCAATGCGGGCGGGAATTGAAATAATACTT
Organism: Anarhichas minor; assembly: GCF_050575085.1. Taxonomy (NCBI): domain Eukaryota; kingdom Metazoa; phylum Chordata; class Actinopteri; order Perciformes; family Anarhichadidae; genus Anarhichas; species Anarhichas minor. The sequence continues at coordinate 4,175,075 of NW_027466468.1, read as the reverse complement.
GTTAGGATCACATCCAATTGACATGGAGAGAAACGGTAGAATATAAGTTATTATAGTTACGACTTTACTCTGGCACAAGCCCAAGAATTGAAGAGGCCACCAAAAAAAATGAGGAAGAAGAAGAACTTCAGCATTAGTGAAATCGATGTACTGTTTAATAAGCTGTTTAAATAAACATGTGTCAGTAATGGTGTTTCAGGAAAACCAGAAAGAATCAAAGAGCAGCTTGTAAGCCATTCAGAAGCTGAACACATGCCATATCGCCCAGGGGTTTTATAGAGTTTGTTAATTGGACCCAATGGACTCACAGTATTTTCTTAATAATCCGATCATTATGATTCCTCTAAAACATATGATAATCTACATTATATGGTAGTCATGCTTTCTCATTTAGAAATGTTTCCTTGTTGGATAAACAGTTTGTGGACTGTGAAAACCAGATGTTTTTTTTCTTATCTTGGTAAGAGTGCTCTCGTAAAATGTTCTCTAACCTAAGAAGTGCAAAAAAAGAAAACATTGACGAATTCCAGAAATCAATGGATACCAACAGAATAGGACCAAATCTTGGATACGAAACAAAAACAAGAAGAAATTTGTTTATCTATCATTTCCTTCATGAGGCCCATCGTTGCGTGGTGTAAGGTGTTCACAGCATTGCTTGTCTCTTCAGGGGCCAATGCCACTCATAGTGTGGTGTACCAGAACGAAGAGGGGCAGTGGGTGACCGACCTGGCATACTACTCCTCCTTTGAGAAAGAGGTTGACGGGAAGACATCGGAGAATGTTGCCCAGTTTCAGACTGAGGACTTTGTTCCTGCCAGTACGTACAAAGGCCACAGCTCTGTTGCATATACTCAAAGATTACTCTAAGTTAGCGTTACTGTTAGTGCAGGATACTGTTGATACATTGACACTTATTTTTCCTCCTTGCAGGTGATGCTATAGGAAAGATAGTTAAGGATCAAGAGGAATTTGAGAAGGAGCACCAATTCATGCAGGTACACAACGGCCCCATTTAGTCCTTGATGTGTTTGTGCCGTATCGTGAGAGAAGACACTAACAGACTGCTAAAACTCTCAGCTACCATGCATTTTCATAAAGCACAGCCGTTTGTGGTTTATTATAAGTATTGCTGTTTGCACAGGAGGAGCAGATTGAACCAGCCAGCAGCAACAGCACCTTTCAAAGCGACTCCTCTTGGAAGGCCCCCACCAACAGCCACGTCCTGATGAGGGCCTCCCAGGTCTCCTCTGAGTTCAAGCAGGGGGACCACAGCTACCTGCGACTGACTTTGGGGCAGTTTTTTGGACAGCGCTCTGAAGCCCTGGGCTGTCTGGGTAGCGCCGATGATGTGGATTGGGTGAAACGGGTGAATGTTTTGTTTTTGTTGTTGTTGCTGGGAGACTAATATTTATGGCAGGGCTGAAGAAGATTGTTTTAAAGTCTGTCTGACTGTAACCTGTATTAATAGCTCCATCTTTGTTCCGCTAGCCGTCCTTCGGCTACATCATCACCTCTCCAGAGAAAAGGGAACCGTTTCCCCTGATTCACCCCTCAGACTTCTCAGCTAGTCACAATTCTCCTCACAGTGACACCATGGAGCTCAGCGAAGCAGACAAAACCCTCAACCCAGGTGTGTTCATGGTATCGCTCGGGCTGAAGAATCTCTTTCTAGGCTCATGTAGTAGTACTGGCTGTTTTCTGTGTTTTCCAGTAATTCACACTGTGCTGTTACTCATGATCATCTCCTTGCAGAGGACCTGGACAAAACTCTCGAGGCACCAGGTGAAAGGATGTCATCGAAAGGTGTTACTGATCCAGAACCACGTGAACAGGAGGTACAGGGACTCTTTGGGATGAGTTGATGCTTCAATATCTCCATGTAGGGTTACATGCATGGCAGTATGGCTTTCTGACATGAGATCCCTTCTCCTCTTTAGGACCACGCTGGTAGAGCTGCACTACCTGACCACACTGAGGCCTCTGGCTCTGATTCGAGCCCGGGAAACCAAAGCTGCGTGTCCCCCAACAACAACAACAACAGCAGCCACCTGATGCTGAGTATTAGCACAATCGCTTCAGCCATTGCCGACGCGTCCATCAGCACCGACCCTTCGCAGCTGGCTGCCATGATCGTGGAGCTGACCAAGAGGAGCAGGGCGAGGAATCGACCTGAGTCGGCAGGACTTGTTGGACCTGCTGTCAACAGCACAGAGGAACCACGCTCTGCTGAGCATGTAAGGCTTTGCTTTTTTTGTTGTTTTTGTTCTTCAAATATTAGTCTTATAGTTAATAGTATGTACCTTGATTTGGTCATTACCATATGCTGCAAAAGTGCTCTCAATCAGAGTTAACATTGTTTGTTTTCTGGTCTAAGATCAAAGAACGTAATCGACAAGATTAGTGCTCCAATTCCATATTATGAAATATATTAATCTCTCTTAATATATTATGTCTCACTGGGACAAACTGAAAACATACATTCCCTTGAAAGTAATCATCTTTAGAACTACACAAATTTGTTGACGTTAAATACTTAAATTACTATCTGTCTTTGTGCTGCAGCGATCGGCAACATTGAAAGTGCGATCTCCTATCTTCCCATTCCCAAGTGGAAATGGAAAATAAAAAAACAAGATAAATGTTTCCCTCTACATAGATCCTCCCTGAGCCAGAGCAGAGCGGCCTGCTGGACACACTGCAGAGGACCTGTGTCGGAGAGCTGAGCGCCTTCGACATGGAGAAATACCTGAAAAAGGCCGATGTGTCGGGCAGCAGCGATGTCTCTGCGGGGCACACTATCTTTGACCTGACCGGCTGGGCCGACAACCTCAGCAGCTCTCACAGGAGCCCCGAGGCAGGACGTCCTCAGGAACAGGGGAGCTCAGCTCAGCGAGTGGATAGCGAGACTCTACAGAAGCCCACGAGAACAGAAACAGAGGACAAAGACGGAGGAAGAGAGACGACAGTAAACACTAGCTCATCGTTATCTCCAGGTCATAAGGGCCTCTCAAAAAGAAGCTCTATTCCTCGTCCTCGTACATCTTTCAGCTCTTCCAGAAGGTCTGTGGGCTCAGGGCAGGCCTCCACTGTCTCGCCTCCTGCAGACAAAATGACAGCATGCGAGAAGACATGTGCTTCCTCCAGCAGGACCCTCACAGAAAATGGTGTAAAGCCAGGGGAACTGAACCCACAAGCATCCAGCAATACTAGGTCTTCCCTCGAAACATCACAAAAGAGTGATGAAGGCTCTGCCGCCTCACCTGGCTTGCCAAGTATCCCACCAGGCCTGAGGACAGGTCAGTCAAGCCTGCCTTGTTTTAAAGGTTCCTCTCCTCCGCCACAGAGGGCGAGGACTGCAGGCCAGCAGCAGCAGGACAGACGGAGTCATTCTCCAGAGAAGAAACCACCACCACCCAGGAATATCTCAGCCGCTCCGCTACCTCGCTGCTCTCTGGAGAAACATGTTGGCTTCTCTTGCCAAAACACTCAGCCTCCACTGGACTCTGTGTCCGGTGAGTGAAAAGCAGAAATGACGGGGCTTGTGATTTTAACAGCACACATGCAGCAGTTGTCTGGGCAGTCATCACCTTTATTCAAACAACTGTAGAGATCAGTAGACAGCATGTTGCACATCATTTGAAAGTATTGCCACTGTGAGACTATTGAGATGACATCTAGGGCTGTAAGAAAATATCAATACTTTGCTATCTAGCAGTAGGGGGGTTCAAACACAACACTAAATGAGCCGCGTTATCTATCTTCCGCCTCCGTAAAATAGTGAATACAATAGAATACAATCGTTTAATAAAAAGAGAAAAATAATTCTTTCTTTTTTGGACAGTAGTTTAAATTATGAAACATGCATCAGCACAAGGGCAATTTTATTTCTCCTGCTGTCCACAAATTTTATCGAAATTGGGTAACTTGGTACATTTCTGGTGAGGGCACGCAAGAGCAATGAAAAATGTGTCGGGAGGAGGAGAGAGACTTCATTCGATACCTCCACAAAATCTGGCCTTAAGGCTCGTACATATTTGACCCACTTGGTCCAGAATTTAATAAACATTTTTCTGAATACAAAGGAGAAAAATAAGTAATAACATGAATGTAATTTACTATATCTCTCTGTACCCCTACACTCGTGTATCGTACAGGAAGTAACCAGCGTCTTGCAAGTGCTTTTTTTACAAATGGATATTGAAATGCCAAACGTGTATCCATCAGGACGCCTTGCCTGAAAATCTAAATTTCCTGAAAAATGATTGTCGTGGCAGATCAGTGTTCAGTATCCTTCCAGTATCTTAGTATGTAGAATCATAACCCTTGTATCATATGGCCAGAGGCTTGCCCATACACAGCCCTGATGACATCATGAGTGTGTATGTTAACGATAACCTTGTTCCTCAGAACTGCTGAAGGGTTTCTCTGAGCCCGGTGTGGAGGAGACTCAGTGTAACTTCAGACCGTCCACCTCCCCGCTCACTCACTCCTCTCCAAGTCAGACCTCCGTTCCCAGTGCTGATGGGTACTGTATCACACATGGTCCTAATATATCAAAATAATTGAATATTAGTACTTTTTGTTAAGTAGTAACTTTTTATGGCTTCGGTTTTAACTTTACCCAAATGGATAAATTGATTACTTGACAAGAGAGTAACTGAGTAACCATTCATCTTAAACATTTAGTCTCTTGTCCGGTGTAATTTAAGTTTCTACTACTGACAGACAGGACGTTTGTATTTTGAGTTATTATTTATTACTTTGTCTTGTCTCACCAGTATGGCGTCACCCGCGTCGTCCAGCGGTGGTCTGGCAGACAACCGTCCAGGTGTCGACCTCTCTCCTCAGTCTGCCTGCTCCAGCCCGAGTCCCAGCAGGCTCACGTACATCTCAATGAACGATGGCACTGTCGTACCTACACCTGACAGGCAAAAGGTACGGTAGGACAAGGTCCAGCGTACTGATCTCAGCTGCAGCAGCACTGAAAGTTCTGTTGAAATGAAGCAGTCAATATGTGGTTGAAGTGTAGACTTTCGTTTTCTTTTTTAGACCATAAGTGTCCTTATGGCCCTGACTGTAATACCCATCCTTATGCGTGAGACATGAAGGGCAGTTCTCTTTTGAAATGAATGTTGCAAAGCCAGGTCACTGTCAATGTTGTTGAAATCTGGAGACATGCTCTCGACAAAATACATTTCAAACGCTGCAGTTTGACTGTACTTGTTAATGTTGCAGAAATTAGATGTTAAACATGTATTTTTAAAGGAGTACATATGCACTCTGACCTAAAAGGATGAAATAGTGAATTATGTTTTCTGCGTCAGTTGTTTATTGGAGAAATGTTTTTAGTTCTTTATTAATCATGAGTGTGGTATTGAGCGTCGTGGGTTGTTCTTCTTGTTGCCGTCCACAGAACAACTGCACCATGGCACTGAGCACCACCATCATCCGATTCAGTCCGACTCCCCCCATGGAACCAGATGCACAGTCCGACCTCGATATTCTCGGCCGGCCCAAAAGCCTGGACCAGGTGCAACCACAACATTCTAAAAGTCTCGACCCGCTACCAGCACAGCAGTGTAAAAGCCCGGAGCCCTCCCGCAGTGCTTCTGGTCTGAGCTGCACACGCAGCCAGAGTGAATGTAACTACCACTACCATGGGGACAGAATTGGAGAGCTCTCAGCAGGTTGCAGGAACCACAAGCAACTCTCCGAGTACAACGCGAGACAGCTCACTAAACAAGTGGACTCTGGCTACTGCAGCAATGTGAACATCCAGCAGAGCAGCAGCAGCGCCGCAGCTCCCCAGAGCTCGCAGCAGTGGGGCGCTGCTAGCTCGGTGTATGCTGGTGGGCTCGGCATGCCTCCATCCTACTCGTCAGACGGACTTCACTATGTGCCCATCCCCAGCTTTAAGCCCCAATGTGCTGGCTTGATTGACCTTCCCCACCAAGCAGATATGCAGTCCCTCTTCACTGGGCGCTCTCTCTTCAACCCCCAGCTGGCTCAGCAGTATTTGGGACCCGAAGCTCCACTGCATCCTGGTGGCTACCATGTGGGAGCAACAGGAAATAGTCTCTTCAGCGTGTCCTCCACAGGCATGTCTTTTCTGTCAGCTTTCACAAATAATGATGCCGAGTTATTTGTGGCAAAACGGTAAAATACCGATAATGGAGCAACTGCCTCATCTTCTATTTTTTTTCCCCAGGCATACCCAACAGTAATCTCACAGTGAGACACGTCCATCCCGCATCAGGTCATCTGGGGATTTCTGGGTCTGCTGGGTCCCATCACCTCCCCAGACCCCATCAGGGCCAGCAGGACTTACCCTACAGTCACTATGGTTCAGAGCCACTGGTGGCAGGTGGTCTTGAGGAGCTGAGAGGTAGCAGTGGATTTGGTGTTTATATGAGAGTTAACTTCCTTTACCCATTTTAATTCCCTGTGTTGTCGTCTTGTTAATATTCTTTGTCATACCATAACTAATTATATATGTGGTCAGTTTGTTAAATGTAAGGGAGATGATCATTTTCTTGTGCAAATCAGAAAATTGCCACAAACGGTTTAACTCTTAATTTGTAAATCCTGCGATAAATTATAGTGCTCAAGTCTTTGCATCTCTTACAATCACTGACAGTAAAGCATTACTTAGCACTTCTTCTCCACAGAGGGGCAGCGTTTCCCCGTATCGGCTATCCCTGTTCCTCTGTCGTCCTCAGGCCATGTGGTGGTGCCAGAAGAACTGCGGTTCCCTCACGCCTGCTGCGTCGGCATCGCCTCACAGACCTCCCTCAGCCTCTTCAACCCCTCCGAGAGATGGCAGCAGGTGTCGATCGCTGTCACCAGCCTGGCCATCGATGGAGAGAAGGTGAGCAGGAAGCACAGAGTGGTGACAGATTCAAAGGATACGCTAGAAGTCTCTTCAGAATTGTTTTAAAATATCCGGCTAAACCAGCTCTATTAATCATCACTTTTTCTTCCGTCCCCGATGCCAACCCCTCCAGGTGGACAGCTTGCCGTACCAGTGGCTTATAGTGAAGAACAAGACGATCATTGCCCCCAAGAGTACAGAGGAGCAGAAGGTGTTGTTCATCCCTCCACAGGCTGGCGTGTACCAGTGTGTCTTCAGCGTTTGCTCCTGGCCCGCATCAGCGGAGACTGAGGTCGCTGCCAGGGCCAACATCTTTGCTAAAAGGGTGGTGCTGTTTGCCATAGCAGAGAATCCTGCACTAGAGGTGGGAGCCGCTACTGAAGGACCCGCGAATGACATTTAAATATGTTGCATAGCACGTGGGACAGGATCTCAACTTCATTTTGATTCTCAGGTTGAAGTAAGCAAATCTGGCTGTCTGGATTTTGGAGACCTTCCTGGAGGCGGCGCCAAATCTCTTCCTCTCAAACTGCTCAACAGGACTCATGCCACAGTGCCCATCAGGCTGGTCATCAGCGCTGTGAGTCAACAGTGCTTTTCTGCCAGAAATGCACCAATTGCCTTTTTATTAGCCAAAGTCTGACCCGCCGATTCCAATTTTCTTTCTAAGAACTAATAGTTAGTAGCTTTTTTCACCAGCGTCCCACTCTATTTTATACTGCTGTGAAAACCTCTCCTTCACTCTGTATTCTAGTTTATCACGATAAGCCTCAACAGCATGACTGGAATGAATTACAATATAATATGTCTGATTTAATTCAGTTTTTTCAAAGTGAACACGTTTTATTTTGCAGTTGTGAAACATTGCAGAATCACAGAAATATATTTATCTGCTGCCGATCGATAAGTGCATCTGTAATTTCTACATATTCTTAAACATAATCTAATTCTAATCTAGGTTATCTAAACACTGGATTCAGTTGGTCCTACATCCAGCATAAATCTGGTCTTAACTCTGAGGGACTGAAATGGTTTTATAACAACTTGCTTTGCAGCAGAAACACAGCAGTGAGCTTAATAAATGCTATCTGAATGGTTCACGTTTGACCTCATTTCTCCAGAACGCTACAGCTTGGCAATGCTTCACCTTTTCCACGCAGCCTGTCTCCGCTACATCTGAGGCGGCGCAGCAGGCTGGACACATGACGGCGGTACCCTCCCCCTCGGTGATGAATCACGTGATGCATGCCAGCTACGGAGAGGTTAGAAATGCTTAAAACATCCTTCAGCACCTCGGGTCACTGATATTATTTGAAGCTGCATGTATCTAAAGCTTGCTGAGGTGATTGTGGTATTTCACTCCAATGAGTCAGTGTTTTTGTTTGGTTTCTGAAGGAGAGGCAGAACATTAAGATATGGGTAACACTCACCTATTAAGCAGTGAAACTGGCTTCATCAGTCTCATGATAAGTTGTATTTATTTATTCTTTTTTTCAGAATCCACAGGGCTTCATGGTCTGGGTTCACTTCAAGGCCCCTCAGAAGTACACTGTTTCTTCAGGTAACCAACCTTACATCGACACTTAATGTTTAGGCTAAAGTCAGCGGGGTGTGTTAACTATTTAATATGTCACTTAAGGTATAAAGTACAGTGTATGCTGTATGGGCAATTTCCAGGGGGAAATGAGTATTACTATTTTTAAAAATACAGTTTAAAAAGGAATATAGTACAGAAACAAAAGCAGTCATTAATTTAAATGTATGTATGTATTTATTTTATTATTATTTATGCACGTAGCATAGATGCGGGTAGAGGAGGTGCAGCACCTCCTAAAACCAGGTATTATAAAAAACATCAAAGTTTAATGTTAGTGTAGTACACTAGTATTTGTGGTGGGAATGAGTATTTGCTTTGTCTTTTACCCCCTTAAGAGCTCAAACCATTTAGCACAAAAGGTAACTGATTAAATGCGGTACAGGCTATTTGCCTACATACAGGTGTCCTCTCACTCCCTCTTCTCTTTGTTGCATCCAGTAACTTTTTTTTTTTTCTGTGATAAAGAAAAGCACCAAACAAAAGCTAGTCATTTGCTGCTAACACTAACTGCTTGTGGTTGTGCTCGTCAGGAGAGCTTGGTCCGGCTGATGAGTACAGTGCTCGGGTGGACATTGAAGTGGACTCTCCTGGTCCTAGTCATGTGATCAGGAGTATTCTCCTCAGGGCCAGGTCTGGAACGGCACGGGTCCATGCTCCTAAAGACCTGCAGGTACTCAATCGGCCATATGGCTATTTGTTTTTTCAGACTGATAGTGTAGCTCTGCACACAAATACGTGACAGACATTATTTATGCCATGTGACGAGTAAGTCTTTGTAGGAGTGAGATAGAGCAGCTGGTTTTCCATTGGCCAATCAAATGTAACTGACAAGTACTGTACCAGCACAATGTATATTTGAAGAAAAAGAAAAAAGTAGGTCAAACAAAAAAAAATGGAAGAAGAATACACGGGGACTATTGTCATTAGCAGTGACCAACTTAGACAAGCTAAGCTAAGCTAATCAGTAGTGTTGCAACGGCCCGTAGTTGATCCGTGATGTGTTCTGTTGGGGTGGTTGAAATCATGTCAAACATCAACAAAAGCAAAAGAACATCATCAGGGCAGCTCTGACAGTTTCATTAGTCCTCCTTTTTTATCTGCTGATCCGATCTGTGACGCAGTCGATCGTAGTTTACTTCACAGCGGGCAGATGAAGAATGAGTCTTGAATTTGCAGACCGCTTTAACCCTCGACCATTTTTAAAGTTCATGTCAGCACACAGAGCCCAACTGTGAAAAGTTAACCTGACGGGATGCAGAACTTTTTGAGGTACATCATCATGTTTCATTCCTTGTTCAACTTCCCGTGTCCTCTGAAGAGTTTTTGTGCTACTTCTGTCTAGACTGTCAGCCTGTCTGCTCCAGCGGGTAAATCCAGTCAACAGACGCTGCCATTAAAGAACGCAGGAAACATTGACGTGCAGCTGAAGCTCAAGGTAATTCTGACCTTTTACGTTTCCTATTAGATCTGGGTAAGCCTCTGTGACATTTTGGGCTCAGACTGTGGCTCATGCAGTGGGGATTCAATGATATTTCGCTCCTGTTTTTCTTGTTTTCTCAATTTAGTGCTGGACGATGTGGCCGAAAACTCTAATCTCAGATTTTTCAACTAGGCCGACAAAGGAATTATTAACTTTCATCAAACTTCACTTCAAAAAGAAAAATGAGTTAAAGATGTTTCTTTAAAAAAATGCATTCCATCCCTGAAGAACAACACTTTTTTTAAATGAGATTAAACACGTTGGCATGTTGGATGCCATTCTATTCACATCAGCCTTAACCATGGTGGTTGTGTAATTACCCGAGTTAAAGAGTCCTAAACTATTCAGATGAATTGATAAAATCAATTTATGCCCAGCTCTATCTATTTATGTAACGTCGTTTTCCTCCTTGTTGCCTCCCAGCGTTTCTTTGCTGTCTTGTCCATAGGTTTGCCCTCTTCTTCTCATTGTCTCTCATTCATTCCTGTTTAAAGGGCAGCGATGCTGAGGACAGTTTCTCCGTGACACCTGATGAACTGTCTCTGCGAATGGGAGAGGAGCAAAGCATCGTGGTGTCCTTCAAAGCACAGGCCAGCAGGAAATGTCGAGAAAGGTATCCAAACATTTAGTGTGTGTGTGTGTGTGTGTGCGTGCGTGTGACACCACGTTTCAAATGTGCATAATGTGTCTTAAGATGTGTATGACATACTTGAGACTGGTGAAAAGAAACACAAAACTTAAAATGTGTAACTGTTTTTGTTAATAGAGTTTAACATGAATGCATACTTAATGAAAAATGCTCGACTCACTACTTGTGATGGACTCTGTTGTGCTGGTTGTGTTGCAGCCTTCTCACCATCCTGGTGCTGCCATCGGGTCCTCAGTATGAGGTAACCCTGAGAGGAGAAGTTGTCCCAGAGGACTCTGGGAAACCTGCCATTCCCTCTGCTGCCGTCTTTGGTCCCGGCATTGCCGATGACGTTCCTCCAATTCTCTCCAACAAGCAGTTCGTAGCCTGGGGAGGGGTCACTCTGGGACGAGCTGTGTAAGCAACTTTTCATTTCCTCATTCATTTCACCTTTACTTGGTTGCAGGAGAAAAAAAAATTACTTTTTTTTAGTTATCAATTATTCATTGGAAAGTAATCAATAAAAAAAAGTCACGGCCCGATGGGCCTTCTTATTCTATTAGGGCTTGTATAATGTTATTCATGAGAAGGGACAGAGGGTCTCTACAGGGAGTGTTATTTCTCAGAAGCTATTTCAACATAATGCTCAATTTATTTATACTCATTGAAGGGAGGTAAAGTACAGACAGCAGTAAGAAGGCTGAATCCCCCACAGAATGGATGCATTCTTTAAAGGTTTAACTGGACGCAGGGTTGACTTAAAGTAGGACATTGAGATAATGACTCAGTCTCAATTCAAAGTTTTTCAAAAGCATCGAGTTTGACACAGAACTCCTTCACACCAACTTTTGTCACATAACCAACGGTCGCCATTGTTTTCCAGCCAACAGAAGCTGGTTCTCAGGAACAACTCGAGCCACTCCACACAGCAGCTGCGGCTGCTTATTCGTGGTCAAGACCAGGACTGTTTTCAGGTAGGTTGTAATATTTGCACTTCTCGAAAACATCTCATCTCAATTCTTCCTTGTTCGGAGCGTCCTCGCATGGTGTTTTGTGTGTTTCGACTCCCTGCTAGGAATCACATGCAGAGTTTCATTTCCACAGTGTTGTTATTCAGCGATCCACTGCAAGCGTTTGTGACCAAAGCTGGTTTTATTTAATCAGGATTTTCTTTGTTCAACCGACTGGACCGCACAGACGCATGTAGCTCGAACCAGATAGGAAAGAGGGCCGAGGTGAATACATTCATGTGGCATTAAAGGAGTACTGCACCGAATAGCATTGCATTCCTATAACATTGCTGGACTCATGATGGACCATTTTAAGTAATCGTTTTAGCCGAACCAGAGACGTTGTCTTTTTTTATTCTGTGTATTCTTCTTCTTTGAGCCTCGATCACAGATGAGAAGTGGCCTACAGAGGTCTGCATCACTTCTACTTTATTTTCATATTCAAACAAGTAGTCTTCAACACCACCCAAAGCTAACGCAAATACTGGTGGAAACAGAAAACTGTGGAAACCTGCATTCTCTCTAGTGTCCATCAGGGGGCGACTCCTCTGATTGTATAGAAGTCTATGAGAAAATGACTCTACTTCTCTCTTGATTTATTACCTCAGTAAACATTGTAAACATGAGTTTATGGTCTCAATCTCTAGTTTCAAGTCTTCTTCAATACAGCATGATGTTCATTTAGTACATCATGGTCCATTTAGAGTCAAATAGACCATAAAGCAGGGTATGCTTTAGACTAAGTGACTAAGTCCACTTCTTATCGACAGTCTATGCTCAAGTGACATCATATGAGACAATTTATCAGACTCCACACAGCTCCCTCCGGAGCCACACAAGGCTTCATACAACTGTTTTCAGAAAAGACGAGTTCTCCCCAAAACCTGTAAGCCGACTTCGATGTGTGAAATCAGTGGAGTTCCCTTTTAAGGGTCCCATTTATTTATTTATTTATTTTACTTTCTCCTGACCCTTTTGCAATTGATATACCATCTAATAAAACAGAAATGCAATAAAACCATGATGAAGCATTTGTTGAAGATATAAAGTATATACACTTTTTTTTTTTTTTTTTCCTCCCTCAGCTCCAGAGTATGTTCAGTCTTGAAGAGCGTCTGACCCGACACGGGGAGCTGTCCATCCGTCCCAGAGAGGACGTGACCGTCCACCTGCTCTTCGCTCCCACCAGGGTGGCGTGCATGTTGGCCAAGCTGGAGATCAAACAGTCTGGAGTCCGGCCCTCTCAGCCCGGGGTCAAATTCACTGTGAGGATGTCACCGTTTGTTCCCACCTTGATCTCTGGCTTCTTTCTCTGTAGTCTGCGATCTCTTTACATTGTCTCACTTCTGACTCTCTTTTCTTGCCTCGTTTTTTTTAAATGATTTCTATAGAAAGAAATGGACTTAAGTTTAAGTGGGCTCCTATATTTCCCCATCCTCAGATTCCTCTGTCAGGCTACGGCGGGACGAGCAACATCATCCTGGAGGACCAGAGGAAGCAGGCAGACGGCTACGTGGCAACGCTGAGCGGCATCGCCGTCAGCCGCGTCAGCAAAGTGTGCCTGTGCGTGAGGAACACGGGCTCCAGAGCAGCGTACATCAAAGCTGTGGCCTTCTCCGATGTGCAGACACGATCGGTCATGGAGCCCTCTGTCATCAGCCTGGCCCCGTCACAGTTTGTACTGAAGGAAAGGACGCAAGAGGTAGGAGAAGTATTATGATAACACAACAATATAGCGATAAATACAGACTTTCCCTTCATTTAGTCTTATAGCTATCGTTGGTACTTTTCTTTAGAAATCTCTGATTCTTATGCATCTTGTCCTTGTTGCTAATACTGTTTGTGTGTGTTTCCAGGTGATCACTGTGCTAATGAAGTCCACCCAGAGAGAACAGGCCCTGTGTCAGTCGGCCAATGCACTGCTGGCTACTGTCTGTCTGTTTTGTGGAGATGAGGTCTCCAGGCAGCAGTATAGGAGGTGAGACCTTCCAACGCAGTTTGCTTTTATGCTGTTAAAGTTGTAATGCAGCGAGTTAGTAGTCAATTATAGCTGATAATTAAATCTGACCCGTCCTAATCAAAGGTTTATTACAAAGCTCTGATGTAACCAAAATGTCCTTTTGCATTTTATCAGTTTGCTCCGTTCACCACGACAGCACTGTTCTGTGTGTCATGGAAAGTTAAGTGGAGACACTCCAGGTGTATAAACATTGTTTTTGATACGCTGGTCAATTGTAAGATTTCAGGGCTGTTTAGTGTCATAACATCTTTCAGACTAGTGGGAAAGAAAACATTCAGTTTTTTATTTTACTACTCTGAAAGAAGAAGACATTTTTTTTTTTTACCCAAACCACATGCAGTATTTTCAAAATGTTTGGAATTCCACAACTCATTTCTTTAAAGGCAGTTCTCTGAATCCTAAAAAACAGGGTGAAAGTTATGTCTGTTGTATTTTTGCTGATTTATAGAGTGATACAAAGATATTCAAAAGTCCCTCAGTAAAACCGTTGACTCCAATATGTCTCCAAAATGAAACAAGAATTTTTATCCTGGCTTTATCCAATGTTTAGATGTCTGCAAATTAACACATATGTGGTAAGACGATACCTAATTTACATATTTAAACATAGATTTTCAGAAAAATTATAATACAAAACAAGATAATGGTTTTAATGATAGACGTCAGCATGAAACGGTCAAAGTGGATTACTATTAGTTTTTTCATTTTTCCTCTCTTCACCTTTATTGCCTTAACTGTTTCCAAAGAAAACATGTGCACTTCTAACCTGGTTGTACCAATGCAGTAAGAACAATGCAGGTGAACTGAAGCAGTTGACGTTGATCAATTCTTTCATTTTCTAATTTCCACAATAAGATCAAAAACAAGTATTGTCTCTGGTCAGCTTTGTAATGCACAAAGCAGTATTTGTGTGATGCACCTGCCTACAGATGACTTGTATGCTGTTATGTACTGTATAATAATAGAAATCTTTAAAAGTGCTGATTTTATAAATCCGATTCCAGATAGCTGTGCTTTTGTCTTCTCAGATTGCTTCAGAGTAAACCTGAGGCTGTGCGGAAGGCTCTGTCTGAAAACAGTCTGCTGAAAAACATCAACTTCAATGAGAAGTTCCTGGGAGAGGACATCGTCACAGAGAGTAAGATGTCCAGATAATGCTCGTCAAAAGATATGTTCAGTCTCCTCCTAAAATAAATAAAGCTGAGTCGGCAACCCTGTTCACTATGACCTCTCAGCTAATACTAAAAGGTAATAATGTGCAAAGTTTTCACATGCTGATTAATTACTGAAAAGTGATTCGTACCCAGCAGTCAGTTCTTCAAAGCTTCTATATCTGATACTCTATACGCTGAGGTTGGCGAACCAGTTACTATACATGTACAGGGAATGTACTGGAAATAGCAGATTCAGTTTAAATAGGGTTGTTGGAGTACATGTCTCAAATATTGGTGTCGCTGTAATTCTCCACTTGTTCTGTAGCCTACGACCTGCCCCAACGGCCCAACGAGGCTCACATTTTCTACGGAAACATGAGCAAGGTAGTGGTGTCGTTGCTGGGAGGCACGAAGAGCACGGCCGCTGAGCAGAGTGACCACACTGAGCTGCTGCTGCTGCCCTCCTCCAGACACCGTCCAGAGACACACAGGTACTGTCCCACTGACTTCTAACAGGCACTGTACTCCGACACAACACATCCATTCATCACAACACATCCATCCATCCATCCATCCATTTTCCTCCGCTTATCCGGGGTCGGGTCGCGGTGGCAACAGGCCAGGCAGGCTGACCCAGATTTCCCTCTCACCGGCAACATGTTCCAGCTCATTCTGGGGGATCCCGAGGCGTTCCCAGGCCAGCTGGGAGATGTAATCCCTCCAGCGTGTTCTGGGTCTTCCCCGGGGTCTTTTCCCAGTTGGACGTGTCTGGAAAACCTCCAGTGGGAGGCGTCCAGGAGGCATCCTAATTAGATGCCCGAATCACCTCAGCTGACCAGCACAACACATCCATTAGTCTTTAATCAGTATTGTAATGCATTTCAGTAATTCTACTTTAAAGGAATGCATAACGGAATAGGAAGCAAAGGGGTCTCTTGTGTATCAATGACTCGCCCCGTCTTGCCTCGAACTCTTGGAGAAAACGTTGTTGTTTTTTCTCGCATGTCTTCACGGTGAACAGAGAATCAAACTGAGAAATGTCTTGATGAATCAATGGGGGCTGCTTTTAACAACTGTAAAGGGGGGTTTTGATACAGTTTTACTAACTCACACAAAACGTGCAGTACAAGCCAAGTCTCCTGTATCCAGTCGTATGCTCGCTCCTTTCTATACATAACACTGAAGCATAAACAAAAGTGCTCTTCACCAATACGAGGTAACGCAAAGAGAGTAATTGATGAAGTGTTCCTTTTTAATGCGCACACTGATTATGTAAAAAGCAATACTGTCAGACTGTAGGTCTGTACATGTTTTTAAAGTGAGCACATTAAATGAAATGCATCATATTAGACGCAATGTACCTTTTAATGTTGTGTAATACCCAGCAGCTTGGCCAACAGCAATGTGTCTCTGGACGTGCTGCCGGTGAAAGGTCCCCAAGGTCCAGCACTGAGAGTGGCAGAGCCCTCCTTAAAGGTACCAGAAGCCCCTCTGTAATGGACTTTGATGGTTTCATTGTGTTCAGTAATGAGATGCTGCTTCTGCTGGATGAGATGTAAACATTTCTTACACTGCATTTGACATAAACAAAGAAAATACTTCTCAATGCAGAATGCCTCTTTTCCCTCCAGGCTTCAGAGCCATTGCACAGGCAGTCTGAGTCCTGGACCATCCACCCAGAACAACTTGTCCTTGCAGCTCCCACCATCAGTGAGTGGAATCTAGATTACAAAAGCCCGTTATGTGCCATTAGATCGCCTTAGCTTTCTATTAACTACAGATTTTGAGTATGGTTGAATAACCCCTGACCCTTAGGTGAGTGACACGGCGCCCGATGAGGAGCCAGCAGCATGAATTTCTTTTGTTGCTGTTTTCAGACGGCACAGCCAGCACCAGTCAGGTTCAGATCTGGAACAATACATCCAGAGAGCTGAGCTTTGATTTGTCCTGGCCCGCTCACTGCCTCACCATCACCCCTCAGCATGGAGTTATCGAGCCCCAGTAAGAACATACGTGCTTGTGGTTTCATTTGCATTGTCCACACTGTATAGGTGATACCATACGCTAAATGTTGACAGCTTCATTTGAGGTGTATGTATGTAACCGGGGCAGTGCAGCCCTTCACAGCTATCGTCAGCACAGCTACACTAAAGAACAATTACAGGAAGGAAGTCCCGTCCTGATGTGATCCTAATCTTATGTGACTGTGTGTATATATGATTTTTATTAATCCACTTGTGTCCTGTTTCTTTATTAATGTTAAACAAGGTGCCACCTGCAGATTTTGATCAGCCCCAACCCTTCACTAGCAACGAAGTCTACCCTGCTGCCGTGGAGCGGACAGATTTATGTCCAGTGTGACAGTCAACAGAAGGTATGGGACACTTAAGACATTCAGCTTTTCAAACCTCCAGTCAGTCAGTCATCTTGTCATGTGCTGTGAGAGCTGAAAGGGATGGTTTTGGTTGTATGAAGAACCAGTCGGTGTATTAGCTACAGTAGCTGACACACAGGAGCAAAGAAATGTGCTGCTGTGGACGGTTTAGGTGTCTGCTACATTTAGAATAGTTTCACCGCTATGCGTTGCTGTCAGACAGACCTTACTGATGATGTCCATGCTTTTTATCAAAAACGTCAGATTTTGTTTGGTATTTTCTCAGATGGATATTTTTATTCTTTCTTAAAAACGTTTTATTATATTTATTGTATTATGTCTTTTTATATCTGCAATTAATTCATTTTTTCTTTTATGGCGCCTCCCAACAAAACCATTTCACACAATTGTACTTAAACCAGGGTAACAATAAGCATATTGTATCTTGAAGTCACACAAACTAACCAACCAATCAAGCCAGTGGTTTAGGTGTCTAAAATATGTTTTGCTGTCCCCGTCCACATCGTCCACATTGCTTTGCTCTTGTGCTGGTACTTCCGGCTGTTTCTCCAAACTGGGGACCTGCCGACCGACATCAACTGTAACTAATACACCGACTATGGAAAAGAACCTCATACAACCACACCAGAACAAAATCCAAACTGTCCCTTTAACGAGAGCTAAACGTGTGCATTGTGACCACTGGTTCAGTTTATTAAGGTCCAGATTCGCGGGGACCTGGCTCTGGATGTGTCCGCGACCCCAGCAGACACCACCCTGTCAGCCCTGCCTCCTCAGGCTGCCACCCCGGTGCTGCCTGTGGCCAGGCTCGCTGCCAGGCCCTCGCTACCTCCGCAGGCCCCTCAAGCCCTGGTGGAGATCAGCAACAAGACCATCATGTTCCCCACCACCCCCTCAGGGGAAACATCAGGTGAGCAGGTCACTGACCAGAGGACGGAGGTGTCTCTGGTCATACACATTTTCATCTAGAAGCCTAAAATCTTCACACTGATGTGGTTTTAAGTCTCACTTAATACACTTCACTCTCCACCTTTTGTAACTTGAGGCCCACTTTTGGTTGTTTAAAAAAATACAAGGACCACCTTCTCAAATCAAATCAAATAAATGATTATAAATAAGAAACATGAGAAAGGAGGAAATATAAACTGTGCTTTAAATATGTGTTACGCCACTGTCCGCTGTAGGGACCAAAATATATTATGAATCCTAATTTTATGTATTCATGGTCTTTCCTCACCGCATGCTTTGGCACTCTTACTGGTGCAGCGTTGTCTCCCACAAAAACGATCCATTTTGTGTCACTGCATCCGACGGAATGTTAGCCAGCTAACGTCAAATCACCTTTGTGATCACCTGATGTGTTGTCATATTTAAACCTCACTGGTAATTGAAATGGAGCATTTTGATTTGATGTCCGATATTCATGTGAACTCTATATTTAGATATCAAAATAACTAGCTTTGTAAATTGGCAAAAATTGTGATTTTTAATTTAATCAAACCGTTTAGCAGTAACTCCTCAGCCCGGTAGATGGTGCTCTGCTGCCCACTGTTTGAGAATATCTGCTCTAGGTAGGTGTGTGTGTTCCTGTGGGAGACTAAGACTCTGCTCCTCTACTTCAGAGGCTCAGCTGGAGGTGCAGAATGGGGACGGTGAAGTGAGGTGGTACCTGTCATCATTTGCTCCTACATATGTCAAGGTGCTTTTCTTTTTGTATTATTATTATTATTATTCTCTCTTTCTTCTGTCATTCTGTTTACTGTTCTTCTCTTTATTATCTGTACTCGGAAATTAAAAGATTTTCTTTGTTTTGAAGTTTAGTTCCAACTTCACTAAACTCTCCTCTTGTCTCTTGACTCACTTTATTCATGGGTTTATTCTGTAGCTTCACATGTGGCCCGTTGAGTGGCGGCAGTGACTCGGGTCAAGCTGTGGTCTCTTCTCTCTCCTCAGGGCGTTGACAAAACGGGAGACGTCTACCGGGCCACTTACACTGCTTTCAGATGCTCCAGGATCTCAGGCGCTCTGGGAGCTTATGAGAAGATGCAGGTAGGCAGGGAACAGCCGCCTGTGCTCCGTTAAGTTAAGTTTAGACTAACGGATCAAAATAGTCTGCCTACCGGGTCCACATATAAACACACATTTTCAGGGCATCTAGGTTAACAGATTAACATCACCAATAGCTAGAACACAGTCATAATTAAAGACACACCAGTATTCACTTTATGAACCCTGTTGATATTCTTTCATGGCGTTTGGTTGTTGGTCCAGCTTCTGTGGCATAATTCATTGTTTGTTTATTATTGTTTATAGCCAAATAAAACAAACATTTCTTTTCAATGGCTACTTTTATAGTTTAGGACACTTTACATGTAACAGACTTCAGTACTCTTGCAATTATAGTAAAGGCTTTTATATACTATTTACGCTTTTTTGTGTTAAATCATTTTCTCAGAGAATATTTGAGTTTCTCTTAATTTAGCACTTTAATATGCTGTCGTGAACCAAAGTCCTTTCTACCACCTATTTACCTGAATGGCTCTGTTCCATTTAGGTGTGTCTGTTAGCGTGCTAGAGAGACTGTACACAGCACCAAGGCCTTGGAAGTGGTACATCTAAATAGAATGCAGCCATTGTTTTAACTGACCAGTCGAAACACTGTGAAGAGGGCCTGGAGAATTGAACCGCTGGTGTTTTAGTCTTTTTTCCCGGGGCAACAGCACTTCACCAAATCCCATCTTGTTTGGAGCACCTTGTCAAGCCAGTGCCTCAAAAAGTTCAAGCAAAACCGTGTTCTGTTGTGAAAACTGCTATGAAACATTCTCTGAGCTAATCTATGCCTTTAGAAAGATCTAATTATAAGCTATAGTTGCTGTATATTCCACCTGAACACCTTGCAGCAGTAAAACTATATCGAGTTATGAGGCAGTTGGTGAGTTAGATTTTCCTGGAGGTCAGCCTCTGAAAACGTAAACGAGTACAACGATCATTTATACGGTGAAATCCAGTCGGTGTGATTGTTTTCTCTGATTCTCTTGCTCTCCCAGGTGCCCATTACTTTCCTGCCCAGGGACAGAGGGGACTATGCCCAGTTTTGGGACTTGGAGTGCCACCCTGTGTCTGAGCCCCAGCAGAAAACCAGAATCCGCTTCCAACTCTGTGGCACTGTGAGGACTCGAACACTGTACTACATAGAGCACATAGTCTTTCAGAGTTTTAGTTTTACTATAATCACTGTTTTCTTATTTGCTCTCCTTAAAGGGTTAGATAGGATTTTCTGAAGTATGTTTGTTTGAGGTTCTTATCCATAGTCGGTGTATTAGCTTCAGTCAATGACAGCCAGCACGGCCCAGTCTGGAGAAACAGGAGTTCCAGCCTCAAGTAAAGCAATGTAGTGCTGTGAAAACATCTTTTTAGACACCAAAAAAATCTATTTCAGTTCAGTGTACGGTATATTTAAAATGTTTTCTCCGCTTTATCTTGCTTAAGACAGCCTGACGAGGAAACTCTTAGCCGTTATCAACGCTTTCTTCAACTAACCAGACTCCTTTGACAAAAAGAGTAAATTTACCTCACAGAGCATGGCCGTTGTTGGTCTAAATATGCCTCGATCGCTTAGTTTGTATGTGTTATTGTGTAACTGATGTTTTTAAAGGGCACGTTCGGATTCAACAAAGTCTCACAATAACACAAACAAACTAGCCAATCAAGGCAGCGGGAGTAGCAGCATCCCCTGTGTGCTTGGGAGGTAAAATGACTGTTTTGGGCAATAGAGTTTGGTGGGTTCTGAAGCTTGAGTTCCCCATCGGGTACACTTAAACCGATAGTGTATTACTACAGTCTAAAAAATAAATAATAATAAAGAACCTCATAGAACCCCACTACAAAAACTTCAAACTTTAACCATGCTTTATCTCACCCTTACTGAAGTACATCCTTCGTTCCTTTACAATGTGGAGCAGAAATGTCCAAATCTACATTTATCTTCCATATTTATCAGACCTTCTGTTGAACTAATCACTATTTAACTTGTTTCAGTGTTTTACAGCAGCTCATATGGTAGTGTAGTACCTTGACTGGCTTTGTAGTGTTACAGAATTAACAAATGAGAGAAGTGGGTTGTGGGATGGTAAGGAGAGCCCCCCTCCCCCCCGCTGAGATGGGGCCCCAGGCTTTGCGTGTGCGCCGCTTTAATGTGAAGTGTTATGACAGACCCAGTTAACTTAAGAGCATACATACACAGCGAGTGGAATGTCTGATAGATGGCTCCACATAAAGCAGGTTAAGTGGCTGCGATGGTGGCGCTTTTGTTGTCGCTGTATTTCTTAGATGCAGCGTTTATAAAAAAATAAAAATAAAAAATAAAAAAAAGTGCCAAATCCCGCGGTGGTGTTAAATGCTAATCTGTGGCTCTGGTTCTGCGAGGCTTTGATTCAGATATGCGCCCGTCAGTCTGATGTGGAACTAAAATGGGTGTGATGTGTTTCCCATCTAGTTCTTAATCATGTCTGCAGTAGATGTAGCAGTGCATGATTTACTTGAAAGATGTTTGCATGTGTTTCTTCCAACCAGCTAGTTTTGAAGTGGAATGGAGATTATAATTATTTGTTTTTTGAATTTACTAGCCGTGATCTTAAAGATTTGTCTGTGTGTCTAAAGGGAGTGAAGTCTGGACCAGTGGAAGGACCACAGGAAGGAGACTGCTCTCTGGTGAAGACCGAGGCCACGGTCAAGACCCGGAAGAGGGCTGATGCTTCGGCAGGCAAGACCAGGTGAGACCCGGGTTACAAGCACCCCCCCACTCTCTAATATCTATTTGTGTTGCTGTGAAAACATCTCGAACAACTGGATTTGGTCAAGTTTCTCACCAACACTGCATTTTACGAGATCACATGTGAACACATCATCACGTTCTAATTCACCTTCGCATCCAGTACTCAATAATTCAAAGTCATTTATGTTTTGTCCTTATTTTAAAGTCGACGTTCTTTAAAAGAGTTTAGTGTACCGTAGCTTGTGTTTTCTAGCAGGTGTCTCACCTTCAGGTGCTGCTTGTGCTCTCTGTTAAAACACATTTTCTGCCTTTCAGTCAGGAGGAGGCGGTGAGGAGGGGTGTGTACTCCCCACAGGACCTCTACACCTTCCCGGCCACGCGGACGGGAGAATCCAGCACCCTGAAGGTCAACATCCGCAACAACTCGTCTGACACGCATGAGGTGAGGCCCGCCTTATTCTCGGGAAGACACGGGGAGGACAAACGTTTGCTTCCTCACTTTGGTCCAATCTACAGGTGCTGGTCATATAATTAGAATATCATCAAAAAGTTGATTTATTTCACTAATTCCATTCAAAAAGTGAAACTTGTCTATTATATTCATTCATTACACACAGACTGATATATTTCAAATGTTTATTTCTTTTAATTTTGATGATTATAACTGACAACTAAGGAAAATCACAAATTCTGTATCTCAGAAAATTAGAATATTGTGAAAAGGTTCAATATTGAAGAGACCTGGTGCCACACTCTAATCAGCTAATTAACTCAAAACACCTGCAAAGGCCTTTAAATGGTCTCTCAGTCTAGTTCTGTAGGCTACACAATCATGGGGAAGACTGCTGACTTGACAGTTGTCCAAAAGACGACCATTGACACCTTGCACAAGGAGGGCAAGACACAAAAGGTCATTGCAAAAGAGGCTGGCTGTTCACAGAGCTCTGTGTCCAAGCACATTAATAGAGAGGCGAAGGGAAGGAAAAGATGTGGTAGAAAAAAGTGTACAAGCAATAGGGATAACCGCACCCTGGAGAGGATTGTGAAACAAAACCGATTCAAAAATGTGGGGGAGATTCAGAAAGAGTGGACTGCAGCTGGAGTCAGTGCTTCAAGAACCACTACGCACAGACGTATGCAAGACATGGGTTTCAGCTGTCGCATTCCTTGTGTCAAGCCACTCTTGAACAACAGACAGCGTCAGAAGCGTCTCGCCTGGGCTAAAGACAAAAAGGACTGGACTGCTGCTGAGTGGTCCAAAGTTATGTTCTCTGATGAAAGTAAATTTTGCATTTCCTTTGGAAATCAGGGTCCCAGAGTCTGGAGGAAGAGAGGAGAGACACACAATCCACGTTGCTTGAGGTCCAGTGTAAAGTTTCCACAGTCAGTGATGGTTTGGGGTGCCATGTCATCTGCTGGTGTTGGTCCACTGTGTTTTCTGAGGTCCAAGGTCAACGCAGCCGTATACCAGGAAGTTTTAGAGCACTTCATGCTTCCTGCTGCTGACCAACTTTATGGAGATGCAGATTTCATTTTCCAACAGGACTTTGCACCTGCACACAGTGCCAAAGCAACCAGTACCTGGTTTAAGGACCATGGTATCCCTGTTCTTAATTGGCCAGCAAACTCGCCTGACCTTAACCCCATAGAAAATCTATGGGGTATTGTGAAGAGGATGATGCGAAATGCCAGACCCAACAATGCAGAAGAGCTGAAGGCCACTATCAGAGCAACCTGGGCTCTCATAACACCTGAGCAGTGCCACAGACTGATCGACTCCATGCCACGCCGCATTGCTGCAGTAATTCAGGCAAAAGGAGCCCCAACTAAGTATTGAGTGCTGTACATGCTCATACTTTTCATGTTCATACTTTTCAGTTGGCCAAGATTTCTAAAAATCCTTTCTTTGTATTGGTCTTAAGTAATATTCAAATTTTCTGAGATACTGAATTTGGGATTTTCCTTAGTTGTCAGTTATAATCATCAAAAGTAAAAGAAATAAACATTTGAAATATATCAGTCTGTGTGTAATGAATGAATATAATAGACAAGTTTCACTTTTTGAATGGAATTAGTGAAATAAATCAACTTTTTGATGATATTCTAATTATATGACCAGCACCTGTATACAGAACAAGATGAGCTGAGTTAAAGCAAGGTTTTAAAAGAAATCCTTTTAAGTTTCTGGACATTTTTATCTCTGGGTCAGTGTACAAAGAAGATCTTAGCTCACATTGTTTCATTTCATTCAATATCGCCAATACAAATTGCACGACTGTCTTGTCTTTTGTTGTACTAAATGATGAATGGTAATAACTCCTAATGATTGTCATTGGGCTTTGCATGGATTTGGTATTTGATGTGTGGCTTCTCTAATTGACTTGCAGCTGAAATTTGTAAACCCTACGGAGCCCTTCCACATCAAGCATTCCAAATATTCCCTGAGGTGAGTCCAATGGTCCTTATCCCAGACTCTCTCTCGTTCTACACTCTTGATGGTAGCTAGGTGACGCATTGGGAAGATAACTCATGCCAACTTCTGTTTTTCTTTGTTGCTACGCTTCCATTTTAGGTTATTTTTTTGTGCTCTACACAGATTTCTCCCATGGGTCTAAGTAGCTAGGTAATCATGTTTAGTCAGATATAGGACACACAACTCTAGACGTGCTCTGTGCTGTAACGTAGAGTGTGTCTTTGGCCCGTTGCGACCGCTCACTGCGGGCGACGCTGGGACCCGGAGGACGTTGCTGTATGCGGGGAGCACTCGAGACCTCGGAGACCTGGTGTTCCCTAACTGAGGCCTGTGGGAGGGGGGTTGCCTGGCCACCAGTCGTGCTCTGCCGATGAGGGACTGTGTTCAGAATGAGCACAGCATGTGTTTTTGTGTTGTTGAAATCGGAATAACAATGTGGTGGGAAAAAATAATATACATCGAACTTTATTCACTTCCTCGACAAAAGCGTTGTTGGACATACCGTTTGTGTGTCATGACTTTTTGTATCTCCACTGTGTGTTTGCCACAACCTGAACCTGAGCAGCCCTAAAGCAGGTGTGTTGTGAGGCCCCCCCGCCCCTCCCCCCCCCCCCCCCCCCAGCATGTTGTGGCTCTTGTCATGTACTCTCATTACCGTGGACCGCCCCGCTCATTTGTTATGCTGTAACATTTTGTGTGCATGTGGATTTCTTTTTCTCTCTGTATTGGGGCTATTTTTTGTTGTCCAGCACAGGGGTGCCATTATTACATTTTTTTATTAGTGTGCCACATCGACATCAAGGTAACATTTAAAAAAGCATTTTTCTCCAATAATCAGGACATTATTATTATTATTATTATTATACAAGAAGACTGACCTCTTTATGAAAGCATCCTCATCTGATTGAAATCATTAACCCTACCGACCTTCCACCAGCAATAAGCTTAACAGAAATCAACTCCAGTACTTTAAATGACGGGGCAATTCAACGTTTCTAAAAAAAAAAACTGTCTTGCACGCGTATTGCTCGAGTGCCACAGATTTAAGCTGCATGCTGTAGGTCGCCTACCGCTGGTCCAGCATGTCATGGTTCATAAAGTGCAATCCCAAGTACTTTATTTTAGTTTTATGTGAAAATGCATGTTTATGTTGTGTAATCATGCTCAACATTTCAAATTGAAATCCTTTTTTGTAACTATCCATCTGTTGACCGTCGTTCTTCTTTGCCACCCATTAGGTCGCAGCACTATCTGAAGCTGCCCGTCCACTTCAAGCCCAGTACTGCAGGCAGACACGCTGGCTTGCTGCTCATCCAGTCGGAGACAAGTGGAAGTCTTGTTATTCAGCTGACCGGTGAGGCACTGCCTTGAGTCTAACATCCTACTCCACCTCCTCATGCTGGCTGGCTCTCGGTGGACGAGAGCACCAAGAGAGGAAAACTGCAAACGGCTATGGATCAAATGAAAGCCTTGAATCCGTCCTATATCTGCAGCTCTGGAGATCTACTTAGTGGCTGATTGACTGGAGAGGACTTGAGACTCTACTGCCAACACGCCCCGTCTGCCTCTGGATGTGGCACAGGTGTCCTCAGCTGGCTCGCGGAAAAAAAAAAGAAAAAAGATTGCATGCCGTTTTGGCACCCGAAGCCGAATGATTTGGTCTGGCTGGCTCAGAATTAGTCTGCACGGCTCTGACATTTCACAGAGCTAATGATTTCTGTCACTTTACTCCGGATCTGGTGTTGGCCTCGTCCCAGAGTCGCGTCACAAGGCAGCGTTGTTGTCTCCACGGCCGCTGTCAGACGGTGCCAGTCGGGATGCGTTGCTTTGAGTTGGTCACACAGGAAGGCCTTTTGCTCTGGGGATTTTTTTTGTGTCTCGACCCTGATTAAGACTACATGAGATTTAAAGACTACCTTTGTTGTTGTTTTTTTTGTCTACATTTCATAACATTTCCCTAGTCTTCAGTGCCGGTGTGGTTTCTATGGAAATGGCTCCTCCTCTCTCGGAGGCCACCTGCACAGTGGCCTTTGTCGGCAGAGCCACGTGTTGACTTCCCGGCAACCTCCCAGGCTCGTTTCCAAGCGGTCCAGATGTACTTGATTTAGTCTGGATTGCTGCGGCTGCATTAGGATGGTTAATGATTGTTATTACGTGCTAACAGAGTCTCCCTCTGGTGGGGTTTTTGTTCGGCAGCTCGCCAGGCCCGCTTAGTATGGTTACCATGGCAAAACAGTGTTAATCACCGTTCCAGTCACAGAAAATTACCTCCCCGCTTCCTCTTTTGGCTCTGGGGCAAATGGCCAAAATTGCTTGGGGGGGGGGGGGGTTATTGGATTCACATCCATAATTGTTTTTGGAGCTGGAATATCATGGGGAAGCACACGTAAACTTCATCAAGGATGTGTTGTTAACCTGTTGGGTACCTAACGCTGTGGCAACACTTTGGAAAAACACTAGTGGAGCATTGTAGAGCTCCTAGTAGAGCAGGTTCTGATATGAAGGCAGTGTGTTGTCGCAGGCTGCTATCCTGACATACTTGGATACACAATTTGCACATGCTTTAAATAGTATATAATGTAATATATTGTATGTACACATCTTAAATAAAGTTTTGTGATAAATAGCTCGGCTGGCTTTAATTGTGGGAAAGTTGTCAGAAATGTGTTTGACAGGTAGCTTTCTATTCATAGCGTTGGTGTTTTTGCTCTATGATGGATGTCCTGTGTGCAGAGCTGTAAATAAGAGATGAGGATGAAATGGGATTAAACCAGCATTACGTTTTGATGGCATGCACACATGGTGATGATAATAATGAACTTTATTTATATAGCACTTTTCTTAACATTACAAAGTAGTTCACAACAAGAAGGGGAAAAAAACAATAAAACCGTGATAATGAAATACAATAAAGCTCACATAAATTGCAATGAAATAATAATTCACAGAGAATCTCTTTTTAGAGGAAGAATCTTTTTAAGAAGAGATTTAAAAGTAGTGGTGGGTTAAGCAGACCTGACCTCAGCAGTTCCAGAGTTTGGGGGCCCAGACTGCAAAAATCTGATGGTCCTTAGTCAGCAGTCGCGCTCCGGGAAAACGCTCAGAAGGCCACTATCGGCTGATGGAAGAGGGCGCACACAGGCTCTAAAGGGGTTAGCGGGTCTTTCATAACGCGCAGCATATAGTTGCTGGCAGTGTAACAGAAGAAGTGAGACTGATGTTGCTCCTGCACCGTCTGTCATGAAGTCCATCCCAACATCAAAGCACAGACTGATATATTCTATTTAAGGTTCTATTAAATTACTTTAAATTCCTGTGGTCTGCCTCTGCTTTACATTTAAAATCTGTTAACTCCTTATTCTGCACCAAAATACTGGAACAATCTCCCCCCTCAGTATGTATAGACTAGAGTAAAAAATTATAATATTACCAATGGTTTTAAGCTCTATTTAGTTTTATTTCTGTTTGGCAACTCCCTGAAATTGTATGCTACTGTATTATGTTCCTGTATTTGAATCAATGGGAAGAACCACCTATTTAAACTATTTGCTGAACTGCTTCCAACACCGGAGATGCTGTCAGCGCGTCTCTGAGCCCTGAGACAGAGATGTGTCACGCTTTTAACCCGTGCGGCTGCTATATGGAACGAGACCTGCAGGTGTCGCCAAAGCTTCATCCTCAGCTCGCGCTGTACAGTGGAGTAGGGCAGCTGAGCTTTTATTTTGCTTCCCCAGACTGGAATCCACTGTAGTGCAGTTGGACTTGACGTCTAGCGACACAACATCAGACTTTAAAGCAAGCAGACGCGGCGGCTTAGCGCGTCAGCGACTGCGTTTACAGGTAGGGACTGCCTGCGACATGCTCTCCCCCCAACCAGTTATTTCTGTACATGTGTATTTTTTAACTGCATAATGCTGTAGTCGTGGGCGGCTGGGGGAACGTTGTGGTTGTGCTAGCTGGTGTGGCTAAACGCTAGTCTGGGCTGACCGGTGTCCGGGGGGGGGGGGTTGAAGTTGCGGTTTAGGAGTTGAAGCTGCTTTCCAAGCTGCGCCAGGAAAGCAGAGCTAAGCTAACGTGGGGCTAAATCAGCAGCAAGCTGGCAAGCCTTGGCTCCCATCCATTTGCAGGGGCCACAGCACCCAGTCCGCTATGTCCCCCCCCCCCCCCGTCGGGTACCGCTCCCTCCACCCCCCACTGACCGTGACCTCCGTGTTAACTGTACCGTTTATGCCCCCCCCCCCCGAGTAGAAACAGACGCGAGTGTGTCGTCAGCTGCCCCTGTTTTGAGTTGATGAACAAGCTAGCTGGGAGGCTAGATGAGACACCCAATACCCCGAGCTGTCTGTCACTCGTGTCTTAAGACAAGGGGCTGGCCAGCCGGCGTTTTTTATGCAAATAAGGCACGCGGTGCATATGATGACGCGGTGTCACCAAGTGGTTTCACCTGCGGCGAGTTGGTGCAGAGCTGTGTGTGGTGTTAAACTCTGTAAGGGGGGTTGAGGACCACAGTGATAACATCCATCCTCTCATCATGCTCATTAAAAAGGTTACCCATAAAACACCACTACACATGTCCCTCTCCTACGAGAGCGAGAGAGAGAGAGAATGAATTTGATTTAGCAAACACTCCGTCTTACCAATGCCACGTCGCAGACCCAAAGTTCAAACATGACAGTAACATGAATACATGTGACACCATACTGTGGCAAAGCACTCGTCCCACTGTTCGGGTTTACATCATTTTGATTGCTGACTCTTGAAAAGGAGAATTGTAGTGCATGCATAAGGGTGTGTTTGGTTTATTTGCCCTGCTGGTTGGCTGTACAGTAGTCGCCTTGTCTCTGTCTCCTCTGTTTACCTGCCCTGTTCTCGCCCGTTTCTGCTGCTGCACCGGCGATGTGACCCGTGCAGGTGAAGGCTTGTTGACTTGGGTGCAATGAGAGGGCACCTGTGGATAATGAAGATAATGCGTGTGTGTCAGGGGAATTAACGTATTAAGACATGGGACCGATGTTTGCTTTAAGTGCCAGTCCTCTATATGTAGAGCCTTTTCTGTACACTATCTCTGCTAGTGTTTGGACTGGCGGTAGAGTCGACTCCACTCATTGGCATTTATTATTTTTGCAGTTAGAAAAATGAGGCTTTGGAGTTCATCTGAGATGGATTATTTGTTATAGACAAAAAGTTTTTCTATTATAACTGATCATAGAATCTTTTCTAATAATTTAATTTAGCTGAGTTTCTTACTTGCAAAATAATTGTAAAGTCCCTAAAAAAAAGAATACATTAGAATAGTTGCAATTAGCTCCGGAGACCATAACTTCTTCTTTCTAAAGTTAAAGGTACCCTGTGGAGCTTTCCAACACACAACTAACCTCGCTTTTGCGATACTCGTTCCCGCTCTCCGTTTTCACGCTATTCCACCGATGGCAGTAAAACGCCCTTTAATACTTAGCAAGAAGCTGAGTCGTGGTTGTTGAGTTGTGCTTTATCTTCACGGAGGAGAGCGGAGGTTTGATTTGCATCGAAGCGTGCACAAAGATTACCATACAGACTTCATCGTCACAATATTAGTGCGTTGTTTGGTAAATGTAAGCAGAATGATCACATGTGAAATAAACAAACATATTACACTCAAACATCTTCAACTTGACCGTATCACTTGGTCTTCATCAGCCAATGTGTGTTCAGTTGCCCTGAATCTTGAGCCACCTTTTGTTGAGAGTGCTGTGATTGACAGGTCGCTGCCGCAACCACTCCTTTGCCTTCCAAATATGGTAACTTCTATTCATTTGGTTGCAAAAAAAACATGACGACGGCCGTAATCCAGGATGGCGACGTGTTTATCCCCTATCCTAATTGCTTGCGCTAATGCTAATCTCTAGCATGCACACATCCTAGCCTTGCATGTAAGCAATGCTACACCCGTTGTCTGTCACGTCCGTGATGCCCTGGGGTCCAAAAATACTTTTTTCCCCCATAGATTTACAGTGAGAAAGAGAAACCGTAACTCATCTGTAATCTGTCATCTAAAAGTTTCAAAATGGTCTAATAACCCACTCCAGAGTTATTATCCTTCCTCCGGTCACGTGATTGAGCCCGAGGACTAGGCTGGACCGAGGGCTGGGAGGCGGGGTTAAAGGTCCATGGGCCCATGGATGCAGAAGACTGCTGGAAGATTCTGGTTATTTTATACTGACAAGTTAAATTATTATTTTTTTGCTTCATGCGCCTCTGGGCAACTTTCACAGGAATGGATGGTGCACCACCTCCAAAGCTGCAAACCACGTTTGTTGATCGATCTATCAATAGAGTAAATAATCGTTTAATGTATATTACATGGGATAACAAACGTACACATTACCTGACAGCCATATCGGCAGCGTCTGAGCTTCAGCGGTTCCTCTCATCCGTTTCTTCACCTCCTATTTGAATGGATATCATTGGCAGACTTCAGTCGGGTGATGCTGAAAGACTTTACTGAAAGATACTTGACCCTGTCTCATAACCGGGCATGCGATGAATACAATACAAACTCTGCATATGGCGCAATTATGCAGGACAACTTGATTATCAACTGCAAGATAAATGTAAAGAAGATACAGAAACTAGTAAATAGAAGACTATTGCAATTTGTGCATAAACCATAAAAATAATCATATGCAGATGTCATGTGCAATTCAAGGGCTGCGGTCTCTTGTTTAATTCAACCTTTATTGAAACCAAAGAGCACACAGGGCGAGCTTCTCCCGCTTTTTAAGGTCAGCTCTGATGTGAGCCGGCTAAACCGCGGCGGTGGACTCTTAATTCACGAGCGAATAACAGGCGTCACCAAATAATAACTGAGCGGGAAAGTTGAGGAGAAAGTGAGCGAGCACACCACGTGTATTATTAGCCACGGCGGCGTGTCGCCCGTCTAGTGTGTGTGTGTGTGTGTGTGTGTGTGTGAGTGTGAGAGAGACTGAACGTGCAAGTGTATGCACGCGTGTGCACGTGTGTGTGTGTGTTTTTCACCCTTTGCCAATTAGCGGCTTCTCACCTCCCGAGGCGAGAGGCCGAGTGTGTGTTAGACAGGGGGGGAGGACTTGACTGGGCTTGTCTGCCGCTGACGGCTCACCCTCAACCTGAACTCTCTCTCTCTCACACACACACACACACACACAACACACACACACACGAATACTTCCGTCTGGCTGAACACTCAACTCCAGCTCACACAAACGCACACACGAGCTCCAGCCAGTTGTTGATAATACCGCCTCGTCTGTCTCCGAGCTCATGTGACGCGACAAAAATCGCGACGGTATTGTGTCGGTGGAGTGATGGCGCAAAGAGGTGTGTGTGTGTGCGTGCGTGTGTGTGTGTGTGTGAGAGAGAACAAATGCACTGTCTGGTATTGTGTACATGACTTCACAGGTCACGGTAGCCGCCTCAGAAGAAACCCAAAACGTCTCATTCAGTTGGTTTAACTGTGTTTTTTTCTCCTCGGAGCTGTTTCCTTCATGTAATCATCCGAAATTGATCGTTGGCGCTGCTGTATAATTAATCACGAAAAAGTTCATTATGTTTACGCTACCAGCTCAGGTTTCTCCATCTAATCTTCTCTGCATCAACATGAGAAGGTTTTTTTCTTGGAGAAACAGCTTGATACCACAATTTCCTTTTTAAGTTATTTGGCAATCCATTAAAAGAAGAAGAAGGAAAAAAAACACATCCTTTGAGAAGCACTACAAGCTAGACTCTCTGGCCAGAGAAAGGAAAACGTTCTTAACATTTCCAATTTCACCATTTGTTTTTTTAACCATCTCTTCTCGAGCAGCTCGCTGAGTTCTGACTGAATGCATCCGGAAAAATGTTGTGCTACTCAAACGGCAGATCAAAGTGCCTGCGCGGGAACCCTCGGAGGAATGCCGCGGTTTTATTTTTAAACCCCGGTTGGCACGCCGTGATAAGTTGATCAAAGAAGTTATTTGCCAAAACACGATGTGTTCTTCTGTGCTGCAGAAGTCCTGCGTGAGAGTTAATCTCACTCAGTCACTGAACACAGAACAGCTCTTTCAGAGATGTTGCCGCTCAGGTTTTCAGGACGGCAGCAATCCCGTTCATCTCCATCGGGGGTTTGCGAGATTATAGGCACTTTCATACAGCTTCGATGATTTTTTTTTTCTTCTTCTTTTCTTTGGAGGAATCTTTCAGGGCATATCAGTCATACTGCTGACATGTTCAGCCCCTATAAATAGTAGAAATAGGCGGCCTGTATGAATATGAGAGTTAATGCCAGATACCAATGCTGTTTATTGCCTTACTTAAAGAAATGTGCAAGTTATGACTGCCCTGACTGTGTATATCTTATCTGTAGGGCATATTTAGATACATTTGATCATCTTCAGTAATACGCCGTCTGGCCCATGGGGGGAGCTACATTATTTGTTTTGACACGTGCCCATGCAGCAGCTCAGATACCAATAACTGTGGTTTGTCTTTTACAAAGAGCTGTGTAAATGGTGTATCATCTCGTTTTCGTACATTGACTGAGGCACACATGCTACAGTCATAGGTGGAAAGGAAGTGGGACGTGTGGGGGTGGGGCTACATCATTCATGAAGGGAGACATGTTTGCTGTCTTAGCGATGGTTATCATGAATAAAACACAGCTCTCTTTCCACCAGGACTCGCTCCACTCCCCTCATTCTCCTTGCCTTTTTGCTTCTTTGGGATAACCCACTCGCCAGATCTCACAGCATTGGAGCTCTCCAGAAGACTAAGTCCCCAGCATTTGGCTGACTGCTGCACGGTTCCCACACTGATTAGGAGCCGTCCACAAACTGCAGCGTGGAGCCGTTGATTAAGTAGTTAAGAAGCCCTTGAAACGACCGGAAAGAAAGCTGCTGGAGATAGCGATACCGTTTTTACTCAGTTTCACGGAGGACATTTAAGCAGTTTTTTTTATCGGGCAGCATTCACTTACTGCTCAAATGTTTTTAAATAAAGTTCACCCTTGTTTGCAGCTTCATTTAACCAAATAGTGATTTAATAATTCAGTTTAGAAAAGACTGGAGAGAGAGAGGGACACCCTTTTCACATTGATGCTGATACCCTGAAAACCTTCCTCCTCTGAGCTTTTTCATTTGACTCACATTAAACACTTACTATGAATCTCATTTAAGACTATAAACGATATATATTTTCCACAGTTACATCGTGAACGTCGTCCTCGATTCCTGAATCATTTTGAGGTGTGTGTGTGTGTGTGTGTGTGTGTGTGTAGTACGCTCTGCTCTTGTGTTGTGATTGACGCTTCGCTAAGTCCCGCCTCTTGAACGCAGACTTGCCAGT
Organism: Anarhichas minor; assembly: GCF_050575085.1. Taxonomy (NCBI): domain Eukaryota; kingdom Metazoa; phylum Chordata; class Actinopteri; order Perciformes; family Anarhichadidae; genus Anarhichas; species Anarhichas minor. Next base: position 4,141,334 of record NW_027466468.1, on the reverse strand, counting down.
CATAGCATCAACCAGCTGTGACCAGGGTCCAACAACCACGGATATAAAACAGTAGAGGTGTTCTAATGAATGAATCACAGACTGCGTATAAGAAGTGGACGCAGTCGGCGTGACGTCACCCGTTGGTTTGTGGACTGATGTTATGAAGCCTCAAATTCGGCAGTTTGACCAGTGAACAGAAGTGCCCATATTAGGACTGTGGGCAAGTGACATAAAGACGCCGTATACAGCTCTGGTAGTGGTAGCGACCTGTCAACGGGGGAGGAGCTTAAGGGTCAATTCAGTGGACCAGCGGTTCCCAAACTTTTTAGGCCACGCACCCCCTTCTACATCCCAACCGGGTTCACGCACCCCCAATCCCCCACACCTTTAAAAAAAAAAAAAAAAAATCAGTTTGCTCGCGGTGGCGTTTGTTTACAAGATTTAGTCCGCTGTTAAATGTTGCAGTGTGAACACAAACCGAACAAAGGGGCAACTGCAACATATTACATTACATTACAGTCATTTAGCAGACGCTTTTATCCAAAGCGACTTACAATAAGTGTATTCAACGTCGGTTTTCGAGAGAACTAGTCACCAGAAGTAATAAGTGCATCTCCTTTCCTCAAACAAGCATCTAAGAGCATAAACCAGAGCCAACGTACAGTGCAGAAACAAACGAATGCAATAAGTGCCACAAACTAATATAGAAACAATAAGTGCAATAAGCTAGTATGAATACAATAGATGTTAAGTAGTTCTAAGCGGAAGGGTAGGCCTTCTTGAAGAGGTGAGTTTTCAGCCTGCGCCGAAAGATGGGCAGTGACTCTGCCGTCCTGACGTCAGTGGGGAGTTCATTCCACCACTGTGGGGCCAGGACAGAAAACAGCCGCGACCGGGTCGATCGGCCGCAGGGACCTCTGAGCGACGGGGCAACCAGTCGCCCCGAGGTAGCAGAGCGAAGTGGTCGGGCCGGGGTGTATCATATTAATCCCTGAATCGGAACAAAGCAAACGAACTACGGGTGTGAAAACGCCCTGAAACACTGCAACAAAGTTTCAATAAATTTCAGTTACACAAGGCGTCACTTTTAAAGAGCAATAAGGATGGCGAGGACACACGCACAGGCTCAGAGGCAGACTGCATCACATTTAATTTACAATTAACCACACATAGCGGTTACATTGATCTGAATCGAATTACTATAAAGTTACTCTCTCCAATCATACATTCCACCATCTCTTTGGCAGCTGGCAAGCACACGTCTTCGGCGATTGTGTGAGGTAGCCCCTTTCTTGCTATTCTGTGACCAGATATGAAGCCCGTAGTGCGTGTTTTGTAGACCCAACACATGAATGAGACTGCAGTTGTTTTTGGCTGTTTTGTAACTCCTCCGATTTCGATATAAAAAATGTAAGGGGCTTTTGACTTGCACTGGCATGCTTGGTGTTCAGGTGGCGACGTAAATAAGAGCTAGGGCTTCAGACAGCTGTTAGCCAGAACCTCACTGCACACCACGCACTGTGGCTTTGGGCAATCTGCATTACAATCCAAGTGAAGCCCAGACCAGATCATTTTCATCATATTTCCTCTTTTTTTCCCCCAGTCTGATGCTCACTCTCGTTTCCTCTTTTTTCACCTTGACTCCGCGATGGGCCTATGTGCTCCCCATTTGTCTGTGCTATCCCTTCCTCCTTTTCGGTCTCCTCCGTCTCATCTTTCTGACTCCTGCTCGATTTCTTCTCCCGGTCTCTCCCCAACGCACCTCTCTGTCTCTGTCTCTGTCTCTGTCTGTGTGTGTGTGTCCCTCTCCTCTTTTATGACTGATAGCTTCAGATGTCCCACCTGACAGTTTCCCAGATTTCAGCCAGTTTATCATATTTGCATGAATGTTGCTGAATGAATGAAGTTAGCTGTTAGCTGACGTTAGCTGCACAAGCTAGGCTAGCTAGTGTAAAAGACTGGTGGCAGGAGCAGAAGTGCATTTATTTATTAAATTGTAATTTTTTTTTAAATTGAAATATTACAAAGGGTATTTTTTATAATTCATGTTTTTGTGAAAAATCCCACTTAAATTTTTTAAAATTATATTTAATATCAATTATTACACCATTAGACTGTAGTGTTATGTGTAAAGTAAGTTAGGAGACCGTAGTATCTTTGGCTAACTTTATTAGCTCCACATTAGCATAACACCAAGACTGTTGACTGACTGGATTCATCCAACTCCCAGTGCGGACTGCGGACTGTACACGCCCACATCTGACATCACACACACCTGATCACTCCGCTCTGCATGTCGATAAAGTAGTACCATTACATTACATCACCCTTTCTTTGAGTCATTTAAGACATGCTGCAAAAACGCATGTCGTCTGTCAACATCTTCTGTACGTCTAACTGGTCATTGTAAAACTCAGAACGAATGCTCTATTAAGTAACACAGTATCATAACAACATACATTTACTTTTCAAAATCTCTTCAGGATTTAAACTTCTTGTGGCACTTACACTGGCACTTAACAGTTTTATTTTGTATTAATGAAACAGTCATTTAACATAAACCAATCCTGAACTATTGTGATCTGGGTGGACTACCAGCCACCAACATAGCTGCAGTGGATTATTCTGCCACTTGATGCAGACTATGTCCTAACTACTTAACATACTCTCCGTATCGGTCTGGTGGTTTTACAACTCTGCCGCTGGAGGTTGTGCGTGTTGCAGTCTGTGTCATAGTATCTTGAGATGTAACAGGAGGTGTGTCTGCATCAGAACCAGGTGAACTTAACTCTCCATCGTTCACTATACATCCGTCCCCTCCCTCCTGGAAAGTCTCTGTAGGGCTTTGGAGAGGTCTCAGATGGCGACGGTTCCTGCGCAGTACTCCTTTATCCGTCTGGACTAGGTATGACCTCGGTGTGTCACCTTGCTTAATGACCGAAGCAGACTTTGTCCAGCCTCTCTCATCATCCAGCTTCACAGCAACGCTGGTTCCAGGCTGAAGGTCTGGTAGAGTTCTGACGTTATTCTTGTCATTGTAGGCTTGCCTGTAGCTCTGTTTCATCCTCTCATCGTTCTGTCTCACTTTGTGGAGGTCTGGCCATCCAGGTTGTAGATTAGCCTCCAGTGTAGGAACTGTAGTACGGATTTGTCTGCCAAGCATGAGCTGAGCTGGGCTCACGCCTGTGGCTTGAAGCGGGGTCGCTCTGTAGACCAAGAGGGCTAAGAAAGGGTCAGTTTGTTTCAGGATCCGTTTGGCTGTCTGCACAGCTCTCTCTGCCTCACCATTTGCTTGAGGGTAGTGAGGACTGGAGGTGATATGTCTGAAATCATACTCAGAGAACTGCACGAAAGCTCTGCCTGAAAATTGGGGGCCATTGTCTGTGACAAGTTCATTTGGGCACCCCCATCTAGCAAAGATGTTCTTCAGCTTAGCTCTCGTGGTTTCACCTGACATGTCGGTGAGGTAGGCTATTTCTATATATCGTGAAAAATAGTCTACAACTACCAAGAAGTTCTGTTTGTTCAGCTCACATATGTCGGCTGCTACTCTTTCCCATGGGCGACTGGGTAGCGGGGTAGTGATCAGGGGTTCTCTTTTCTGGGTTGGCTTGGACTCCTGACAGTCCTTACATGTGCTGACAGCGTCCTGGATGTGCTTGCTTACTCCAGGCCACCACACACTACACCTAGCCCGCTCCCGGCACTTCACTATGCCTTGATGTCCATCATGTATGCGCTGTAATATCTCAGACCTCATCATCCGTGGTACTACTATTCTATCATTATACAACACCAGTCCTTCTGAAACCGTGAGGTGATGTCTGGAAGTGTAGTAGTCTTTTACCTTGTTAGGCACTTTAACAGCATATTTGGGCCATCCCGACATCACGTAGTGTTGAACCATCTGCAGTTCTGCGTCCTGTAGGGTCTGTTGTTTGACCATGTCGAGCTTGGTGGGTGAAATGGGCCATGACTCGTGGATTGCTTTCTCATAGGCTTCGATTTCACTGGTCAGCTCCGCGATTTCCTGTGTGACAGTAGCCTGGGGATGTCTAGACAGTGTATCTGCTATGATAAGTTGTTTCCCTGGCACATACACCGCTGTAGGGTTGTAACGCATCATACGTAGTAAAAGTCTCTGACACCTCAAAGGCACTGAGTCGAGATCTTTACAGTTGATCAAGGGAATAAGTGGCTTGTGATCACTCTGTAGAGTAAAGGAGTCTAGTCCATAGAGGTACCTGGAAAACTTCTCACAGGCCCACACTGCAGCAAGACACTCCTTTTCAATTTGCGCATAGCGTTGCTCAGCATCAGTGAGTGTTCTGGAACAAAACGCTACTGGTTTCAACTGTTCATCATGTTTCTGTAGCAGGACTCCACCTAAGCCATAACTACTAGCATCTGCACTGATAATGGTAGGCTTACTCACATCGTAGAATGCTAGTACAGGTGACTCTGTGATGAGTTGTTTTACCTTCTTAAAGGCCTCCTCCTGCACTGCACTCCATGCCCATGTCACGTCGTTTTTGAGTAGGTCGTTGAGGGGTTTGGTGACGTCAGACAGGTTTGGCAGGTACCTGCCTAAGTAGTGTATCATCCCCAGGATCCTTCTCAGATCAGTGACATTGTTTGGTGGCTCAAGCTGAGTGACGGCCTTGACCTTAGCCTCATCTGGCCGAATGCCATGCTCATCGATGCAGTGTCCAAGGTAGTTGAGTCGTCGCTGACGCAGGAGACATTTGTCGTGGTTTAGCTTTAAACCAGCTTTCTCCAGTGTGTCCAGAGTCTTTTGGAGTCTCACTTCATGGACTTCTTCCGAGTCTGAATAAATAAGGATGTCATCCATGTAAACCGCCAGGCCTTCTTGATCTTGCAAGAGCTCCGTCATTTCACGTTGAAAGATTTCTGGTGCACTTGTGATTCCAAATGGCAGTCTATTAAAGAAATACCTTCCAAAGGGAGTTATGAAGGTAGTGAGTTTGGCACTCTCTCTGTCTAGTGGTATCTGCCAGAAACCACTTGCTGCGTCCAAAAGGGAAAACACTTTTGCACCTGCGAGTTTAGGTAGGATGTCATCTATTGTGGGCATAATAAACTTCTCCCTCTTTACTGATTTATTCAGGCGTTTTAGATCAACGCAAATCCTTGGCTGCTCTTTGTTCTTCTTGGGTACAGCAACCATCGGAGCACACCACTCCGTGGGCTCCTTGATTGGCTCTATCACGCCACTAGCTACCATGCGGTCCAGTTCTTTTTTTACTTTAGGGAGCATAGGCACTGACACGCGCCTTGCCGTAGTCACACTGTAGGGTACAGCATCCTCCTGCAGTCTGATTTTGATTGGCTTTATCTTCAGTCTGCCTATGTCTGCTGGGCTGGCCTCACTCAAATACTCTGTGCTTTTGATCTCTTCTATTGGCTTAACTAGGCCCATAGCAATAGCTACATTACGGCTCAGCAGGTTGCTGCCATGTGGCCCCTTTATCACATTTACTTTAAACCTGAATGTTTGCTTTTTCCACTCAGTAGTAGCTGTGAAGTAACCCTTGCAGTTCACTCTACCTCCTGGGCTGCCTAATTTGGTTACACCAGTTTTCAGTCGTGGCTTATTTGTCAGGAGGTTAAAAGTCTTTTCTGAAATGACACTTAAATCTGCCCCTGTGTCGATTTTAAATTCTATTTTAATATCTTGCACCGGCAGTTTTACCGTCCATGCTTTGTTTGAGTCGTCCACATCTGTAATTTCCCCCAGGAATTGAACGTCTCTCCCGTCTCCCCCCTTGTAGGGTGCTGTGACCTCGTTGATCACGCGGGAACGGCATACTGCTGCAAAATGTCCTAGCTTCTTACACTTGTGGCATTCTGCATCACGTGCGGCACAATTGTCTTCTTTAGCATGCACTCTGCCACATCTAGAACATTTGTGTCCCTTATCACCTTGTTTCGCTCTGGCCTCTTTTGTATGCCAGCGTCCGTTTCTCTGTTTTTCATTGTATTGCACACGCTGCTTGTAAGCTACTTCACTCAATTCAGAACAGTTAGCATTAGCTCCCTGTTGGCTAATATGCCCCTTTACTTGCTCAGACTGCCGCACTAGCTCTACCGCTTTATCGAGCGTCAAGTCTGGCATTAGCTGTAGCTTCTCTGATAGGTCTTTATCTAATATCCCTATGACTAACCTGTCGCGGATATTTTCATTTTTCACATCTGCAAATGCACAGGTATCAGCTAGCTCATACAGGCTTCTGATGTACTCCTCCGAGGTTTCTCCGTGCTTTTGAGTGCGCTGATGGAAACGTGCTCTTTCATGAATCGTATTCACCTTCGGTACGAAATACCCATCCAGTTTCGCCATTACAGTCTCATAATCATCTGCATCTTCCTCGTCCTCTTCCATAAACGTGAACGTTTTGAAAACATGTTCGGCTTCTTTCCCCAACGAGTAGAGAAGCGTACAGACCTGTACTTCTCCGGGTTCTTTATTGAGTTTCGTTGCTATCCTGAAGCGATGAAACCTCTGGCGCCACTCCGGCCATTGATCCGGGCGAGAGAAGTCGAAGTTTTCGGGAGGTGGGAATTTGGCCATCTTCTGACACCATGTAGTGTTATGTGTAAAGTAAGTTAGGAGACCGTAGTATCTTTGGCTAACTTTATTAGCTCCACATTAGCATAACACCAAGACTGTTGACTGACTGGATTCATCCAACTCCCAGTGCGGACTGCGGACTGTACACGCCCACATCTGACATCACACACACCTGATCACTCCGCTCTGCATGTCGATAAAGTAGTACCATTACATTACATAGACCACCATTACATTTTTCCTCTCGCGCACCCCCTGGAGGCACACTTTGGGAATCCCTGCAGTAGACTATTAGGCTACAGAGGCTGTTCACATGAAAAACAATCACACTCCTGATTGTGTCTGCATGTACATGCTGCACACTCATCCATTCATGTATGTGTGTGTGTGTGTGTGTGTGTGTGTGTGTGTGTGTGTGTGTCCTAAAATAGCCCCGGCCTTAGCGCTCTTGTTCTCATGGTGCCGGTCCGAGACGTCTTCAGCCTGCCTTTGTTTCAGCGCTGTGTCGTCGGGCAGGCCTCTCGCTAAAGGCTGAGATGTTAGCAGGCTGTGGTCTCTGCATTATTGATGCAGACGGTGACCGGGCTCTGCAGAGCCATAGGGTAACAACTTTTTAAAAAAATCTGAAGGTGGAGTGAACTCCGGCTGAACTCGCAGGGAATCCAGCAGCAGACGGTCGCAGTCCAGTGCAGAGGTTTGTTAAAAGCAGGAGCTGAGAGACGACCTGATTCTGGTGACACGACGAGTTTTACCGGTGCATTCTAATGAGCCCGGGGTCCCAGGGTGAGACTCGGTGATTAAATCTGGCTCATGGGCCGGAAAAGTTGAACACATTCAGCCTTAGATGGGGCTGATCTGCACTTGGTCTTTTTGAAGTGGATACAAGGACTGTATGATAATGAATTCTGTAATGTGATATAATACATATGTTTAATTCACTCATTATCATTTACATGCTCTTTTACAGCACAGCAGACTATGAATCTCATTGAAAACTATACAATTCAGAAGTGGAAATGTCACTGACTTTTACCACAGACTGTATATAACAAGTGGACGAAGTCACGGTGACGTCACACATTGGTTTGTGGACTGATGTTTTGAAGGCTCAAGTTCAGCGATTTTGCCAACTTGGATTACGGCTGTCGCCATGTTGGTTTTTTTCCGCAACCAATGAACAGAAGTGACCATATTTAGAATGAGGAGGAGTGATGTAGAGGCGCAGTATACGTCTCTGGTAGCAGCAGCGACCTGTCAATCACAGTAAGCCCGCCCTAAAGCATACCCTGCTTTATGGTCTTTATGGGAGCCACCGACACCCCCCAGATATGAGTTTGTCTTACAAGGAGGATGTATTGGGACATTTCCTGATATTATGTATCCTTCCAGACCTCGTGACACTCAGATGACCTGGCTGACTTCATACTTCATCCTAGTGAGCAGGCGGAGAATGTGAAGAAAACCACCGTTTTGCCGTAAAGAGAGAGATTTGATATCTTTGCAAACAGTAAGCTGCTAATGTCCAAGAACAGGACAAGATAAGATGGCCTAGACGCTTCTGCAAGACCCTGTTTTTGCACCACTTCAAGAAAATGTGTAACTCACTCTCTCTTTCTGTCTCTCTCACTCTCACACACACACGCACACGCACACACACAGTCTTAACGAGGTTTCTCCTCTGTCCTTTGCTCATTTTGCGCCTGTCTTTCATTCGTTCGACTGTGCCGTGAGTCAGGCTGCAGAAACTGCCGCCACAAGGACGTTTCTGAGCTGTTCATCCGCGCTGTCTTCTAGTTGTTGGAAAAAAAACTAGAAGAATGAAATGCTACTTTTTTTTAGGTCCGTTGGGGTGCTTCGCGTGCACAGATTCCTCTTTGTTCCTCACACCTGCGCCTCATATTGTGACTACGTGCCGTGAGCCTGACCGTGACGGCAGTGAGCGGAGAAGAGAATAAGTGGAGCTGCTTCGCTGTCAAGGATTTTATGTTTCAAAGGTGCAGAATGTCGTTGGCGTGCTAGTTTGGTGACTTACTGATGTTTTGTTTGTTTAAGGTTGCATGTTGACCATGACACAATGTAACATTACATCCTGAAGAAGGGACGAATAAAAATATACTCGGTACGTCTGTCTTCATCTAATGTCATTGAACTGTGCGGGTTTTCCTTCTCTTACAATTGTCCGCTTTGTGCGACTTATTCCAGGAGGAAAGCTTTTCTTTTTGCCAGAACTTCAACTTTTTCTTTCACAACCAAAACTGTCGCAGAACTCACTTTGCCTTTGAAGGAAAGTGAAAGAGGTGATTTGCTCGGTCATGAGTGATTGCCGGTCATTACCAAACCTGTTCTAACGTATAACCCAACCTTGTTTCCAACTGTGCCGCAACTCCGGCCACAAAATATCCCCAAATCAGTCGGCGGGCCTTGTGTGTTCACTCTGTGCCTCTGGCTGCACTTTATACAAGACCATTGGATGATTTATGTATTCAGACATTTATTATTTATATATCTAAGCACTTGCATAGTGTTTAATGCAGGCTCTGAGTTCTCAAATGCGAGGCTTAGAAATGTGACATCGTCTCGGTACACAGATTTTTCATACAAATCATGCAAATCTGATATGGAGATATGTTTTTGTAATTGGAGTTCTATTTATTTAATTCTTGCTGGCATTAGAAAGTTCTTTGACTTGGAGAAACTTGCAGACACTCTGAAATTGGGACTGCTGATGCCACATAAATGCAAATTAGCAGATGACGTCCCGTTAGCCCTCAGGACAGGAGCAACATTTTTTAATCGGGAAAGAAGAAATCTGCTAGCTGGCATTCTGTAAGGAATCCCACACACCCCTGTTTTTAACAAAGGATGTAACATTGGAAAATGTCTCTTCAGTGTTGCTCGTACCGAACTCCGTGGCACAAGAAGCCGAGCGGTTCAACACCATCACAAGTTGCTTCCTTGAGTCTGCTGCAGGCCGTTTGACTTTTCCTCCTGTCAAACTCCTTCTGTTCGCTCACGAAGCCCTCCATAACCACACACACCCACCCTCTCCACTGCTGGGCTCCTTCTCCCAGCCTCCACGCTTCGTGACACCCGCCTCTTGTCCACCATCCAGGCTCGAGCACCGGACCGGCGGTGACCTTTCCATGACCAGCCCTCCCTCTGGACCACACTCCCCTGAAAACATCCAGCCTCGCTATGTCTCCTAAAGCTCACCTATTCAGAGCTGCTTTACTGTAAGTGTTTGATTCCATGTCCGTGTCTACACTATTTTCTATTTATGTACCTAATTACGCTTTGAAGTCTTGAGTTTGGCATTTTGGCCGTCGCCATCTTGTTTATTTTTTGCAACCAGAAGTGACATGAGAGGGCGGAGCTAAGTACAAATGAATGCTGAATAAGACAATTTTAGGCGACCAAAATGTTACAATTAACTTTTATGAAGTGAAAACACACTCTGAAAGGGTTCAAGTTCCAAGACGAAAACATGGACAACTCCCAGACCGGACAACGCCGTGGCAGCGACCTGTCAATCAGTAGGTAGCCCCGCCCTTAAGCATACTCTGCTTTATGGTCTATTTACACTAAATGGACCATAATTTACTAAATGAACATCAAGGTGTATTGAAGAAGACTTGAAACTAGATATTGAGACCATAAACTCATGTTTACAATGTTTACTGAGGTAATAAATCAAGAGAGAAGTAGAGTCATTTTCTCATAGACTTCTATACAACCAGAGGAGTCGCCCCCTGATGGACATTAGAGAGAATGCAGAATTAGACAATTGCGGCTTACAAACATTACGGCAGCATCCTTGCAGACACACCTCTGCACACTACTGAGTGCACTTTTCTATTTTTGGGATGTTATTTTAACAGCTTAATTATTTTTAGTATATGGAGTCTGACATTAAAGCTAACCATCAAAGCTAAGCTCATGCTCAACCTGAGCAGAGGTCTAACGAGCCACAGCTGAAAACACCTCTATGGTTGTGCCGCTCTCTTTGTGCTTCTTGCTCCGATGTTGTCGTGATGTTGCAGTGTCGGCCATACATGCTACCAATTAATAAAATCCAACTTATCATAATGAGCGTCTACATTACAGTTCAACTGATTGGTTACACTATATTTCCATCAGCTCATTTCAAATCACAGACTAGTTCTGGCAGTGAATAATTGAGAACATTTAATGAATACTAAAATCACTAAATTGAAAGTACTTTTTTTTTTTTTTACGAAAGGACTTTGCCTGCGAAATTAAATGAACACCAACAATAGCGTGAAGATTAGCAGCGCTAGCTGTTCTGACTCTATTTCCCACAGACTTCATGTTGCTCCGGAGGCAGACTCGTTACTAGGCAGCTGTACTAACTGAAGACTGCGTGTTTGTCTGCTCGCGGTGTGTAAATGATCAGTCGGTGTGGGTTAGTGCAGGCCGACGGAGGCTCAGGTAGGAAGGTGTGTGTTCATGTGAGATAACACGGAGGTCAGCCGGGGTTATGGGTTGGTGTGTGTGTCGGCGTGGAGGAGGCACAGCCTCCCAGTCACTGCCAAGACCTTCAAGGAAGTTTCCCTGCCTCTGAATCCGCAGCTTTAATTGCCGCGAGCCAAGGGACGGCAACTTACTCACCCCCTTTCTTCTAGTCCCTCACCCTGTCTGTTACTCTCCTTCTCTTCATGTCCCTCTTTTCCTTTCTTGCCTTATCAAAGAGTCCGGGGTGTGTTTTCATCCTTAACTTGGGGGTGGTGGTGGGGGTGCTGCGCTGAGCAGCACTCTGAAGTCATTACGACGGCGTATTGGAGGAGATTCACATTTCCAGGCAGCCTTTTGTGTTGTTGGCTGAATTGTTCTTTTGCCTCATCATCAGCCAGTGCACTCATCGAAGTCCTTAAAGTGGTCGACTTCCTGAGTTTGAAGTTGCTGAGTCACTTCTGTACAGTTTGTGTGGACACACTTTCACTGTGCTTTTTTTGGGGTTGCAGCCGTTTAAGCAGAGAAACTACAAAAACAAGGCAATTATAATGTCCTTGTTATTAACTTAAAAAGCAGGAAATAATGGGACAGACGATAATGTAATTTGAACAGGGTCACTCATAGTGACGATTCCACAGATAGTCATCACCAGACTGCAGTGTCCCTCAGCTCTACGGGCTGTTTCAGCATCTTTTTGCTCATTTTGTTTTTACAGACCACAACAGTGATGTTTGGGTTCAGTCCCACCGGTCTCATCGGCGTCGTTTCCAGCATCAGCCGGCAGCTGTTTTCATCAAAAACGTTCTAGAATCCCTCTGTGTGCTGCCTGTCTGGGACCAGACTGCAGACAGACAAAGTTAGCTGTTGAACACAGTGGAACATTTAGTTGATAAAGATCCAGATGTTTTTCTCAGGAGGTGGTGGAGAGATGAGAAGATCAAAATCCATCACGTCCATGCGTTAAGTACAGAGCTCTACTCTGAGGTGTTTAGCCTAGTTTAGCATACAGATTTAGGGTAGGAGGACAGTTTGGTTCTGTTCAAATAAAAATAATCTCTCCCCCTCAACGGGTGGCTCTGCTGTATGTTTTTGGAGAATGCTACGACCCAAGCAACCTCGAGATGACACTAGATGTCCGTCGCTTTTTCACCAAGAATCAGTTACACCACGTTACTTCCTCTAAAAACTACAAATTGTTGTTTCTACATTTCTATTAGACCACAAGCTAAACACTTTAGATTTGACTTGATTTTATCAATGAGATTTAGAGTTGTTGTATTGTTCTTTTCCACTTTGGATAACCATGACTCTTAACTCTGTACCTAATGCATAGACATAAGATTGACATCAATCTTCTCATCTCACTCTTGGAAAGGAAGGAAATAAATGAAGCATTTAAAGTATTCCTGTAATGAGCTCACGCGTACGTATTCATTCTTGTTCATATGCGGAGGATTGAATGAAAGCTCTCTCTCCCTCCAGCAGTGACTCACTCACTGAAAATAATGGTGCAAACCTTCTACAGTGCTGGAGAGCCATCTATTCTTTAACAAGAATCTCATCCCCTCTGCAGAGAGAGAGAGAGAGAGTGTGTGTGTGTGTGTGTGTGTGTGTGTGTGTGAGAGAGAGAGAGAGAGAGAGAGAGAGAGAGAGAGAGAGAGAGAGAGAGAGAGAGAGAGAGAGAGAGAGAGAGAGAGAGAGAGAGAGAGAGAGAGAGAGAGAGAGAGAGAGAGAGAGAGAGAGAGAGAGAGAGAGAGAGAGAGAGAGAGAGAGAGAGAGAGAGAGAGAGAGAGAGAGAGAGAGAGAGAGAGAGAGAGATGCCACTGGTTTGTGCAGAGCACTGCAGTCTTGTCTCGCCAACTGTTCTGAGGTTGGCACCTGGCCAACTGTGACAGGACTTTCTGGGGCGTCAAGTTGAACACAGCGCGCACACACACACACACACACACGCACTCTCTTTCAGACACATGAGGTGATGGAAATGCCATGAATCTGTCAGAGAGGCTGAAATGAGCTTAGTGCCACCAGAGGGGTGTGTGCTCTTCAGCACCGTGTGCACTATAAAATCCCATGGACTATAAAAGCCGATCTGTCGCGCGAAACCGTGTGTACGTCTCTGTCTGCACATGCAACAAGCTCTGGAAATATCCCTCTCTCTCACACACACACACACACACACACACCATCTGACTTTCTGTGTTTGTTTCTGCAGTCTCTCTTTTCTCTCTTATCTATCTGTTTAGCTCTCTGTGTCTCTGTCGCCGAGTATTATTATGTAAATCATGATATGTCAAATTGTTACAGCTGATAGTTTTTTCAGAGAAGGTTTTTTTTGCTGATAAAGCAATCCTTGATACAGCAGCACTGTCACACTTGTTATCAAGTGAAAGACGATTGTCTTTTCAGAGGTTTTCAGAGCAGATCTCAACCGGTGTGTTAAAATGTTTTTGTGCTTTACGGCATTCCATGAACGTCGGACGTTGACGAGGCACCATGTACGGTGACCTGCCGCTGGTTGGTGCGTGTTCTTCAGCCACTTCATCCCAGCAGACGGAAGTTAATTCACACTCCCCCTCCGCGGTGCCGGGATTAGGACCCGTTTGTCTGTCCATCTGTCACACATCGCTTGTCGCACATAATTTAGGATTTGGACTAAGTTCGTGCCAAGGGCATATCATTATTCACTCGACAATCATGTTGGGTAACATGCAGCCTTAATGTAAAGTAAAGCTTTGTTAATCACACGCCTGCAGCAGTTTATTGTAGTACTGTCGGAGTTAACTCTTTTAAAGAGTTTAAAGAGTTAAGAGGCTGTGGCGTGCTCAGTCTTAAAGCTGGAGAGAAGATACTATCATATGAAGTCTCCTCTTTACAGACATGCCCGCTTTATGATAATCAGATGCAGTTTTGGGCAAAAACCAGGCAAACACATTCGAGAGACCTTCCGAGCAGTCAGAGGATGAATGGCTCGCCCAGCTATATTGACAAATTCTGAGCAGTTTCCACAACAGAAGCGCCATCCAATCGACAAAAATTGCAATTCTTGCAGAAATCTCCAAATGTAAAAATGTTTTCATTCCAAATCACAGCAAGGATTTTTTTTTCCCGCAAGGTCTTGGTGTCTTAATGTGGTATTTTGGAGGGTTTTTGAGCCTTGTTCTCATTGTTGAACGGTCAAAAATCGTAAAACTTTTGCACCAAATCCGTGTCTCAAACAGTATCAACCAGGTGTCAACCTCCGGTTCTGCCAAGTAAAGCCAATGCTGAAGTGCTTTAAACCTGCATTCTCTCTACTGTTCATCAGGGGGCGACTCCTCTGGTTGTATAGAAGTCTATGAGAAAATGACTCTACTTCTCTCTTGATTTATTCCCTCAGTAAACATTGTAAACATGAGTTTATGTTCTCAATCTCTAGTTTCAAGTCTTCTTCAATACAGCATGTTCATTTAGTAAATGATGGTCCCTACTTCCATCACAATGTTCTAAGCCTTTGTACATTATCACAATCCATTTCAATTAATGAATTATTTGTTATCTCTATTTATATTTTTCACTAGAACTTGACACACACTGCTGAACTGCATGTCATATTACTCATCACACTCCCAGCTTTCTGATGGTGTACACCACGTCTATGTGGCATTCTACTGTTGACCAGCTATCTCCCCCTAAAGATCCCCTGTTGTTACATCTTGAACATCAGGTTCACGTTTGGCTTTGTTGCCGTACTCAAAGCTGAATCTCTTCCACTCCAGCACACGTCTTTACTCAAGGATGTCTATGTTTTTGGCTCTGTTCATACGTCTGCTCAGAAGCATTCCCATAGCATGGTACTGCCATGCTTCATTGAACCCATTATAGTTGCCATGTTCAGTGCTGAAAGTTCTCTTTTTGTCTCGTGAGACCGGACAATTCTTCTCCTAAATCCACATTGGACAATCAAACTGCAGCTGCACTGTCCCTGCTTTGAGTCAAAAAACTCTCCAGCATGTCTCCTTATAACCGCCCCCCCAGTCAGCTACATTGAAAATTGCAGTTTCAGAACACTGACAGGCTCCGGTCGACTCTGGTCCAAAGAGTGCAGCAGTGGTGGTGAGTTGTTGATCAACCCTTCTAGTTGCTGATTGGCAGACTGGTCGTGTGTGCATCTGGCTGGTTCTCCCGTCTTGGCTGAAGAAACTCAGTTTAGCGTTTGGGCCAGTGTCATCATTTTCAAACCGGTTATATCAAGTTGAGCCAAAACACCGAACCGGACCATTTTTTTTTACCTCTGGTGACGCACTTAACTTCATACTCGTCGTCACACACAAGTTATTTTTTCTGTTTTTCAACCACACACTCGCTAGTTTGTTTTTTTCCTCATTTTGTTTCCTTTCCAGTCGGGCTAGTGGGTCAGAAATCTATTTGCCTGAAATCCGCTTGCTGGAAGTGAATTTTTTCTTGCCCTAATAGATATAGTTTTATTCCTTAGCTCACTCCTTAGCTACTACCATCGTCAAAACCATGTGTTTGATTATTTTTGACTTGGCCAATCGGGCCAGAGTTACTTACTAGCCCAACGTGGCATTGTACTTGGCCCGGGTAGGAAGCGGGTGAGCCCTGTAATATTACTTATTGATAATGCAATACAAGTTGGATTTAGCACTGTGACGTCGTAGGCACAGGTTACTGGTGTAGGCAACTTTTTTATTTGCCAGTATGTCTCACAATGACATGCTGATTCAGCCGATTTGCATAAAGTCAAAGGTATTAACCTGTACAAAACCAGAAAACAACCCAACTTCAGCCCAGTTACATTGACCATTGGGTTCTGAGTTACCTGCCTCACCAAAGCCCTCCTTGTTCAGTGCTGAGTGTCAATGGGTGGCCATGTTTGGGTTATTTTGTCGGTTTCAAACTTTGTTTAATTTTAAAATCCTAGATCCTTTTTTCTAATTCTTGGGCCGGACCAGGTTCTGTTGGCCATGCTCTCTCAGGTAGTTGCACAGATTTTCTTTCTTCTGATTAAAACCTTAGCGGTCATCTCCTCTGTGGCGTTTTCTACCCTGCGAATCAGACCACACCAGAATAGGTCAGCTCACTTTGGTGCACACTAAAAGACCATACCGCCTCACGCCATTCTCAGCCAGGCCCAGTTCGTGCGTGTGTACGCGCTCCAGCAGCATATGGCGGTAACATGCTGTCAGGGGAGCTTGTCTCCTGGCCCGGCCTCCCCCGGCCCTGGGACAGATGGCGGCTCGCTGGGCTGCTCAAGATACCGGGCCCCTCTCCGTCCTCTTACCTCGGCTCCTCCTGTCTGCCCGGTGGCCTCTTTTCCCTGGAGCGCCTCCTCGCATGCCAAGGCTCGTCTGTATGCCGGTGGACTCTGATTTAACTGGGTTACCATCCAAGCTGAATGGGAGAGGAAACTCGATAAACAAAATGCACCCTGTTGTCACGGTTTGATCACTCAAATTGCGGCAACAAACAACACGTGAAAGTAAGTGCATTGTGCTGTACTGGAGGGTTTCGCTACACTGCAGAGCACTGACAAACATTTTATCTATCATTGAAAGAAATCTTGATAAGTTCGTGATGTGAATTCCAGCCATATGGTCCAGCCCTACTGGCAGTTAAATTGGTATGATATGACACCACAGTAAACATGTTATTTCTGAGCCTTTGTGTTGTTGTTTACGATCCCTGGTTGTCCTGGTAATGGGCCAATGAACCTACCGCTGTGATCACACCCTCGGTATCTTCAGAGCATAGACATGCCTGTCTGTGTGGCTCACATACTGTATTTCAATCTGTGCTGTAAGACCACGCATGCTTTCTGAGAGACGCCGTCCAACTGCGTAGTTGGTTGGGGTTCAACTCCCTGAAAAGGATAAATGATCACCGTGGCAGTGGTTTCTACTTCAGCTGGAGCTGTGTGTCTCATGTGAGTTCTACAATTACAATGACCACTATACTACCATAGGATGTAGTACGAGGTGTGTATATACCAGGCGGCAACCTCCGGTTCCGAAACGTGTCTTAAAACTAACATTCTCTCTCGTGTCCATCAGGGGGCGACTCCTCTGGTTGTATAGAAGTCTATGAGAAGATGACTCTACTTCTCTCTTGATTCATTACTTCAGTAAACATTGTAAACATGAGTTTATGGTCTCAATCTCTAGTTTCAAGTCTTCTTCAATGCAGCATGATGTTCATTTAGTAAATTATGGTCCATTTAGAGTCAAATAGACCATAAAGCAGAGTATGCTTTAGGGCGGGGCTACTGTGATTGTCACGTCGCTACCAGAGCCGTAAACACGTCCTTTTCGTCACTCCTCCACAGTTACTTCCCGCTCACGGGTTGTAAAAATCCAAGATGGCCGACGGCCAAAATGACGAACTCGAGGCTTCAAAACCACAGTCCACAAACGACAATTCTTGTTTTCTTTCTCTTTTAATGTTGCAGGTTTAGCGGCGGTAAAAGCCGCGCAAACCTTTTGTGAATTTTGTCACTGAGTGTCTGACAGTCACAACAAATATCACACAGATATTGGCTGTGCCCCCCCCGTTAGTTGTTTGAGACAATGGCTTCAGAGAGAGGTTGAGTAATAACAGGCTTCTCATGTCTAGTGGTTTTGTAGTTGTACATCTCTGACTGTCGTATTGATTTTGCAATATAATCTTTTACTACCTATGAATACATTTGAATATCGATCTACTTCATTATGGAGGCTGTAAACACAGCTTCACTTCTAGTCCAAAATGCAATTTGGTTGTAGGATCCAGGCTTATTGAAGCCTGGTTTAAGTGTTCTCATGTCTTCTGGACACACACAGAAAGCACGTCCAATACCACTTTTGGTGTCGACCACAGCCAGCAGAAATCTCTTCAGCAGCAGATCCGTGGTGCAGCGTACAGATGAGCTCCAGTTCAAGGACTCGGCTGTAAGAAGACTTGAGCGAATTGTCGGCGCTGTCAAATCACCGCCGGCCCCTCGAACACTTTTGTCTTTCTCACTCGACACAGGAACAGAATCAATCTGAGGGTTTCAACGCCGTCTGCTCACACTCTCAAACACAAACACATTTCACAGACACACACACACACAGACGCTTTTCCAGCCATTGAACTCGCTCCCATTACAGAGATTCAAAGGTGCCTTTTCACACCTGTAGCAGAACTGATCCGTTTGAGTCATGTGTGATCACCCCCCCACTCTCTGTCTTCACCTCCTGCCCCGCTATGAAGAAAAGGAATGTTTTCTCTCCTTTACTTCTTTCCTTTTTTCGTTTCCTACCCTCTTTCTCTCTTGCAGCTTTATGACTCCTTACTTGCTCTCTCTTGGATGAATGAGCGTATCGATAGCTCTGTGCGGTGTTTCAATCCAGTCAGAAGGGAGAGGAGGATTCCTGAATCTTCTTCTTTTTTTTTTTCTTGAGAATATTTCTCAACGTATGAGTGGAATCTTAATGCGTTTATTTGGAAGAGCGAATTGAAATTCAGACAGACCCCAGTCAGCTCGGTTGGCCGTCAACGAGACACACACACACACACACACACACACACACACACACACACACACACACACACACACACACACACACAGGGCTCCCTGCTCATTACCCTATCTCCATTGCTACCCATCAGCAGCGCCACCTCTAGCAGCATACATACATCACTGGCATACAGCACACTCTGTCATGTGTGAAATGGGCTGTGGTTGATCCCTGCCCTGGGAGAGGAGAGGAGAGGAGAGAGTGTTTCAGCAGACGAGATGAGAGCGGCTCTCTGAAGAGGAGAGGAGGACATGGGGGGGGGGGGATAAATAAAAGAAAAGGAGTTGCAGAAGGTGACGTGAGGGTTAAAAAGGGAGGAACGAGCCAAGAGTTTTAAGAACGAGGAATTTTTATTTTTTTTAGCAGAATAAATGTGGAGAGGAATGAGAGAGAGAATAGCAGAGGAGAGACGAGATGAGAGGAAAGTAATGTGGGAAGGAGAGGAGATGAGCTTTGAGGGGTGGGGAGAGGGGGATGATGGGATACTGGAGCGAGAGGAGTCCAACAAAAAGAGTAGAAAGGGGGAAAATGACAGCGAGGAGAGGGCAGAAAGACTTCTGAACCGCTGCCCACATCAACGGGTTGATTAATCGATCAACATTAATTTATTCACAACTCTTTTGATAATTAATTAATCTAGCAAAAATGCCAAATGTGAGGATTTGCTGCTTTCCTTTGTTTTATATCATTGCGACATGTTACATTTGGGTTTAGCGTTGTTTGTTGGGGGAAAAAACAAGACAATTTCTCTGCCAGGAGATTATGTGTTCCGTCATGTGTGTGCAGGCATCTCATTGTCTGCCTGTCTGTCCACGGCTTACCTTGCATACTACTGGACCCATCAGCCTAACATTGTCTGTGTTCGTTTATGGCTGTGTGCTCAAGGACTTTCACACTTTTCAAAAACTTATTGTATTTCATGCCGGTAGGTGGAGAGCTAGTTAGCTGTTAGCAGCCGACGGGCAGCAGAGTCCTGCAGTGTGTGTGGCTAACGGCTAACGGAGCTAAACACACAGCTTGACTGACAGTGTGTGGTCAGAGGAAGCGTTAAACAGTGGACAGGGACATGGATTAAAATGAGAGCGAATCCTGGCAGAGATCTTTTCTGGTTGGTATTTAAACAACGTTATGTCTTTTTACAGACTAAATGATCAAAAAAAAGAATGGAGAGAGGAATCGGTAATGAGTATAATCATTAGTTGCAGTCCGAAATACAAAGGCTGTTTCGTGATGTAATAACAACCTAGCTAATCAGAGCTTTTTTAGGTTGGATCTGGAATAGGACAGCACCTATATAGAGTTTGCAAAGTGTACTTTTATTCATTCTGTGTTGCCGATTGCAACTGTGAGTAATGTCCGTCGTTTGGCACGGCAGATGGATCCAAATACTAATACATCCGTGATCCCAGGCCGCTGTTGCTATAGAGGACAAACCAATTAGAAGCACGGATCTGAACTGTGATTGCAGTTTGCGAACACAACACATCACCATCAAACCGTTGCAGAAGAACCGGACACATGTAATTAAAAGAGCGCCAGTCAGACCTATGACATTTCTTTTTGTTTCATGTATTCATTTGAGGAAGGTTACAGTCTCCTCCAAGCCTTGGAAGTGGTCCAGCTATTAATCAGCCAAAATCGAAATGAAACTTTTCCGTCTGGAACCAGGCGCACCCAAAATAGCTCCTCCCACCTTGCACCTTTATGCGAAAGCCTGAACAAAATAAATAAATAAACTAGCAATTCAGGCTGATTATGAGGCTACAAAAATGAGACAGACAGCTAAATATAAGGGCGTAGGAACGGAGGAGGGGATGAGACAGGGGGAGATGAGGAGTTTGGACAGGAACTGGGAAGATGACAACGACAGAATAGCAAAAAGGAGGAAAGAAAGTCTTAGACGAGATGAAAGTAGATCTAAGGAGGAGAGGAGGTGCAAATGTTGGAAAGGGAGGAGAGGAGCATGTTGGGGAGATGAGAGGAGCCGAAGATGGGATAGGAAACCAAAAGGATATGAATATGGAGGAGCAAAGGACGGGAGGTTTTTGTTTTTTAGAGGGTACGATGGGATGAAAAGAGTTGGACGGAGAGGACGGACGGCTAAAGAGGAGGGACAGATGGTGAGGAGAGGAACGAGAGAGCGAAGAATTGTGCGAGAGACAGACAGAGAGAGAGAGAGAGAGAGAGACAGAGAGAGAGAGACAGACAGAGAGAGAGTGTGTGGCGCTGCACCACTCTGCAGCAGCACCGCTGACTGACAGCCATAGGCACACTACAGACTGTCTGTCTGTCGGGCTGACTGGCTGGATGCAGCAGTGTCCCCACAGCTTTGCCCTTCTCTCCACCTCCCCCCCCCCCCCCCCCCCCCCCCCCCCTCTCCGTCTCTCAGCAATGCAGCATTAAGTTGCTCTGGATTAGAGAGAATACTTATGATTTGACTTTTTTAAAAAGGAGGACGAAAGAAGAAGAAGCTGTTAGCGGTGCTGTTTTTCAGGCCTTGTGGTAGTAAACAACAATCTCCCTTCTGAATGTCTCACCAGTGCAGCGTATGAATAAAAAAAGGGATTAGTGGTTGCCCAAATTCCAGCTGGAGACGTCCAGCATTGTGTCGTCTCAGTGTATCCTCTAGAATACTACATACGGTCTTTTCTTGTCTAACCTTGGGTCTTTTCTTTTTACGTCCAGCAGTCTGTAAACTTTGTTTGTAGAAGAGCGCGACACGACTAAAGTTATCGTAATCACCTCTCAAAAGAGCGGGGGGGGAGATAAATGACATTGAGATACGGCGTACTCTGGGGCCGATAAAGAGTATGTGTGACACCAAGCGTGCTTCTTCCTCCACCGGGTCACACATTATCTTCAGAGAGAGAGAGGGGGGGGGGGGGGTGTGTAACTCTTTAGGTAACTCTCAGATCAGGATCGCCACGGCAGACAGAGAACCGAGGCTCAACAAAGTAGCAACATCGGTCGGCTCTGCTGCTGCAATGCAGCACCACGTTGTCCTCTCTGCTCCTCGGCTCTCTCCCTCCCTCACTCTGTCTCTCACCCTTATCTCCCTGCCATAACACACCACTACCGCTTCACTTTTCCTCGCTCCGGGGGGGGGGGGGGACGACTCTCAACAGGAACCACATCCGGAACCTGTTGTGGTGTTTCATGTAAATAGGAGTGTAATGTTAATGTGTGTGTGTGTGTGTGTGTGTGTGTGTGTGTGTGTGTGTAAACCTGCAGAGATAAACCGGGTTAAATTGTGCGTACAAGCAATAAGCTAGCTTTTGTCTGGGAGTAAAATGCACTCCCCCCCCCCCCCCCCCCCCCCCTCTTTAGGCGTCTATCATGCAGCTTTGTCATGTTAAATCAATGGACTTCCATCTCCAGTGCAACTTTTTTTAATTTGTTTATCTGGGAGTCTCATCAACTACAGTGTAGTTAAGCATCGAAAGCAATCGGAAAGACAAGTGCAGGTTACGATGCCTCTGCTTAATGGTTCTAGATGCCATGGTTACACAGCTCTTTGGTGAGGGCGAGGCTGACACATCCACAGCTACTGAATGTCAAAATCTGCCTCTCCACGTCTCTCACTGTGTCTCACTGCTCATTCTCCCTCTGATTGTCCGTCTCGTCTGTCCATCGGTCAGGAGCCTCCACGGCTGAGTCCATTTAGGGTCCATTTAGGGTCAAATAGACCATAAAGCAGGGTATGCTTTTGGGCGGGCTTACTGTGATTGACAGGTCGCTGCTGCTACCAGAGACGTATCCGGTGTCTCTACATCACTCTGCTGGATGGTAACTTCTGTTCATCGGTTGCAAGAAAACCGCGAAGGCGAAATCACAGAACTCAAGGCTTATAAACTGCAGCCCACAAACCAATGCGTGACGTCACGGTCACTACGTCCACTTCTTATATACAGTCTGTTCCAGAGTCTCTCTTATTTTACTGCAGCAGAGGTTTGCTCCGCTCAGTCCTGGTTCTGGTTCCCCCTCTGGCCTCCCCTTCCTCCAGCGGGCCCAGCAGTACGGCCTGGGCAGGCTGGTTGCTGAAGGAGTTTCTGGTGAACCTGCATTATTTAGTCTTGATTTTGATGTTTGCAGGGAACCTATTATAAGCATGAGGAACAACGATCCAGACGTAGACCTTCTTCTTGTGGATGGTCTTGTTTACTTGTCTAGGTCATAGTGTAGTCACTGAACTAGACTTAATGATTATGAAATGTGCGTCTCGCTCGTCCCTCCACACTTCGACTAAACATCCCAGCCTTTGTCCAAATTAGATTTTCTCCTTCCAGTTTCTGACAAAGAGGGTGCTGAGTGGTCATCTCAACAGAAAGCTAAAATCACTGTTGCTAAGTGATTGGTTTTTCTACAGCAAAGGAGAAACTAGAGAGACAAACATGAGGAGGTTGCTAGACACCAAGCAGTGGCTAATAATACCTCGTTGGACATCTTTTCTGAAAGCTGTTATTGCATAGCCAATACTTTCTGCTTACAATCCCATAATGCAATGTGTCAACATTTTATAGATAAGGAAAATAGGGATGCACAGATCCGACCTTTTCAGTCCCAACACCGCTACCTGGGCTTTGGGTATCAGCTGAAGCCCAGCACTGATCTGATACCAGTGTTCAGTTAATAATCTATACGTCTCCCTGTGTGGAAGAGACGGATCATCAGGCTTGACTTAAACATTGATTTCCTAGCTCTGTACAACAAAATCTAACAAATACATAGATTTATGTGTACTGAAATGTTATTTATTAAAATAATGGTATCTGATATGCTGATGAGCGTTCCTCATGTAGAACGCTGTCGTCTTCGAAGATGCAGTCAAGCCAGCCACCACCTCAAATTTTGATGCGCTCCTATTCGTGGCGTTACGGTACAGGTACTTTGAGCGGCCAAAAGCGAACAAAAGAAAGACTTGCTTTTCAACAATCATTTATATTATATTAATCATTTTCTATACCAAATAATGCAATTGGCAAAGAAGTACCAATTTGATTGAAACAGTTTCCATTCATAGGTTCATTGTAATCCTTTTTCAGGATAAGCGGGACTACGAGCATTTTACTATCTCACTCCAAACTAAACTGAAGAGACGGCAGCCCTGCGTGACTTAAAATGTTGTGTGCAGGACATTACTTTACTACAAATAAAACGCCATTTAATGTTGCAGTGGTGGGTGTTGGATTTCTTCCTGTCCGACTCGTCCGTGGCATTAGAGCAGAGAATGAAAGACAAACACACCAAATGGTGCAATCCAGGGCACGTAACTTTGGCTCAGAAAATGAAGTAGTTTGAGCCCTGAATATGGACTAGCGATTGAGTGAAAGAAGTGTTATGTTGTCTCCATATACATTGGGTCCGCATTATCGAAAGCATCCTTTTCAACCTGTAGGCTTAAGAGACTTTGACGTGTTTAAGAAGTTTTGATGTCATCAAGTAAAAAGTCTTCAGACTCTTCACTCGACTCAAACTAAAGTTCCGTGACACGAGGCCACACACACACATGTTAGCAGTATACGTAGGTCACACAGGCTGCAGAGCTCACTTCCTACCCTGCTGTCTGTCCATTCCCACCCACCTCTATCCGCTCATTCCTCCCGCTCTGTTTGCCACTGTCTCGCTCCCCTTTTTATAACTTCTCATTATCTCTCGCTCCATCTCGCCCCCCCCGTCCGTTTCTCACTCTGTCACTTTCCCTCTGCCTGACTCTGTCATTATTCTGCCCACATGTCTAGACTGAAGAGAAAACTTTTCCCGTTATGATATGTGTGCGGAGTCGGCGTGCGTCTGACTCTCGCCATGTGCGCTTTGTTCGCTGCTTGGCGTCTCAAGTTCAAGCTCGGGGTCGAGATTCAGTCTGAGTGGAGTTTACCAAACCCGGCGAATGTAAAGACTCTCGCTATATGAAGTATCCTCATGATCTATAGCAGCTAAATGGCCATCGGGGCTGTTTCTAGAGATAAATGATGGCACGCCACTTAGCTGTAGCCGTACATGATCAACAGCGCTTAAAGAGCCGTTCTCATGAGCTGGTTGTCATTTGGAGCGATGGGTCTGGTTCTTAAGTGAGTGATAACGCAGCATGAGATGTCATTAAAATTACAGATGCAATAGAAAAATTGTGTCCTTGATATAACCTTATAACAGACTGATTAAACCGGGACTTTGTTTGAGTTTTAAGAGGCTGTTTGCCAGCCAATCAGAAGCAGAGTATTGTCTGTGGCGACAGTCTGAAAGCCTTTGATTGAGCCCGGTTGGACATATACGGTCCCCACTTCAAGTGATAAAGCTCAAATGGAATGGATGTGCTGTTCCATCATGATTCAGCTTGTATCCCGGTGAGCTGTCAGGTGAGCGATGTCTGGTGGAACCAGATGGGAGGGGGCCACTGTTTTCTTTGTGTCTGCAATTTATTCTATTGTGTTTTTACAGCCGCATGAAGGCAGCTGAAATTGTGGAGAAAGTCAGAAACTGCAACATCCTCAGTGAAAGCTAGTTAATGTTGGCAGCACCGGAGGTTCCATTGAGTTACATCATGATGCGTTCATGCTCTACTCAGTAAAAATGCGCAAAGATAAATTATAACCTTATCATGTTGTGTTCAAATGCTGTAAAAATGTAGTTTTTGGTGAGATATTTGAATGTTTTCCCAGCAAAATAAAATGTATGTTAGAATGGGAATTATGACCTGTTTAACTCCCTAACATTAGCGATAATACATCATTAAAACTACTAATGCCAAGATTGTTTTATTAATTAAAATACAATGTTTTAATTCACTATTTGAATTATGTGTTTTATGTAAATAACGTCCATAGATGACTATAACAAAATAAAAAGATAACATTTAGAGCTTTTGACGGGTATACACTGACTTCGGGGCAGTTGGAACTATTTTCGTGAGGGTGGTGGAAAAAAGAGAATATTCCAGACTTGCATACCAGCTGCCATAACATAACAAAACACCAACAAAACACAGTCTGTGTCGGCCAATATGTCTCATCAGCAATCAGCATATGTGGCAAAAAAGAGAATTCAGGGCAATCTCTAAAAATTTGGATTATACCGATCCGATCCGTGACTCCAAACCATGATACGATCCGAACTGTTTTGTGATACGTTGCATCCCTACCTGAAACCAATGTCAATACCCACACTATATCAGCCAGGATTCTTTTTTTTTACATAGATTAAACAAACATTTATGATGAAGACATGTCTTTCTGAAGATGTTTGTAAGTCTAGGATAAAATAGATAAAATGGTCACGTTCCATAGTTACTTTATGTTTTACATTAGACTGACACAGGTGCAGTACCAGCTAGCTGTATGAGCATGTTGACTGTCATAAATACAGGTCATACAATGGAGCTGCACTGACAAAACAATGGGAAACCGTTACCAGTGCGATAATACAGCATTGCTTTTGCTCTCAGGGAGCATTTTGAGGTGAGGTAATGGATTGCTGTTGGTAAATTACACATCCCTGTCCTCTGGAGGGAGGCCTGTATTTTCCTCCAGTGTCACAAAGCCCCGAACTCTGTGACCTGACGTGTGACTGTGACATCAGCTTAGCAGGATGAACGCCCTGCTGTAACGTCAGGGACCTCTGGTATGTTTTTTCAAAGCATTCAGTGTAGAGTGTAGTATTCAAGCCGTCCTCACCGGAAAAAACTGCCGTAAAGGGAGGCGAAGTCCCGCCCCCTCCGATGTCCCCCATGGCACCTTATGTCTGAAAATATATGCACAGCAGTCCATGGCGAGAAACGAATACGTTTCTGATCTCATTTTAACCGCGTCGTGAATAACACATATGACGTCAATGCACGTGGCAGTTTGTCGTAGAATTGTAGTAATATCATTTAGTTTTGTGTGAAACCGCTCAGTGAACTACATCTCTCGTCTCGCACAATGTGCGTCTTCAACACTTCTGTTACCTTCGCTTGCTAGCTAGCTAAGTAGCTTAGCTACATGCACAAATGTAACGTTGTCTTATCCGATCAACCGGGAGGTGAAAGAACGAGCGAGGCCCGTTGCTGGTGTGAGCACATCCTGGTACGAAGCACACTGGCATTGTGGCGAGAGACACTTACGTGACTCTTAGGTGAGTAGTCTTTCTACTTACGTAAAGTCCTGCATGGCAACATTTTTACGACAAAATGCGACTTTCTTGACGTACAAAATGATTGCTTTGTGCTATAGATCGTCTGTGCTGGCAGCTTATTACGACCCGATTTACGCTTGTTGTTATGTGGCGACCTCTAGCGCTTGTAGCAATTATGACGGGAGCAAAAGAGTCAGGGGACTTAGTATGAAGACCAGCCAACACAGTACGTAGTTGCTACGTTATGTAAGTGACTTATCACGTGACGTGATAACCGTATATAAAGCATACTCTGCTTTATGGTCTATTTGACTCTAAATGGACCATAATGTACTAAATGAACATCATGCTGTATTGAAGAAGACTTGAAACTAGAGATTGAGACCATAAACTCATGTTTACAATGTTTACTGAGGTAATAAGTCAAGAGAGAAGTAGAGTCATTTTCTCATAGACTTCTATACAATCAAACTTCTTTTTGCAACCAGAGGAGTCGCCCCCTGCTGGTCAGTAGAGAGAATGCAAGTTTTAAGACACTTCTGCATCGGCTTCACTCTGCAGAATCGGAGGTTGCCGCCTGGGAAGAATATGTGTTTTTGATTTTGAGGTGAACTTGAGGTGTCCCTTTAAATACACCTCTGAAAATACATTTGTTTCACTGCTCTGTCCACTCTGTTTCTCAAGCTTTACCTTGGTTGATGTTTGGGTCGCGAAGCACTTCACAGTATGAAATCTCACCTGCTCGTCCTCTTCGAGGCAGTGACGGGCAGCTGCTCAGCATTTTTGGATGATTTTTAAGCCACTGCGACATATTTTTAGAGTGGTTTTCTAACAACGTGTTCGTGGGGTGTTCATATATATTTAGCGTGTGTTCAGTCATGTTTCCGTCCTATCAGTGTAATGTTGTAAATGTTGTTTCCTGCTCATAGACGGTTTTCCCTTCAGTGACATTGGCGAGCTCTGTCCCTCCAGCTGTATAGACGGGACAGTGTGTGTCCACGCTGTGCGGTCACTGTGGTCTACACACTCAGACAGGACACTGATGAGAAACCTGACCTTCACTACTTTAGAGGTGGTGTGTCTGTGTTGTAGGTGTGTCTTTGGCAAGATGACAGCACAGTGTGTTATAGTACTTACTTGTCAGCTATAGGGTGAGAGTGGGAGTGGACTTATAATAAGTCTGCACAGAGGGAGGATGAGTGTGTGTGTGTGTGTGTGTTTGCCTGCACGTCTGTTCTCATACAGACAGATAGCTCATTTGAAAACAGGCCGTTTGATAAATGTATTATGAGCCTGCTATGTGGTGCACATTTTTAAGTTATTTCCTTAGTCAACTATTAAATTGCCTCATTCAATTACAGTTATGGCGTGTAAAACGATGTTACTCTGTGACAAATAACTTCAGCATTAAGTTGAAATAAAAAGATATTGCTGCTTCACTACACCCTCTGACAAGACAAGTAGAGCTCTCTGTTTTCAACCAAGACAAAAGCAGCCAAGTAAAATACTGTAGATAGCATGGGAGCAATGTAATCATTTATTATAGATTAATAAAGCGTTTGAATGACTGATGAATAAACGAATGTCTAATGAAAGTCTAAATTATGTTCAAAAGACCTCAAGCTGCACCATCATGTACGGACTCTCAAAATGTGTGGAATGAACAAAAACAAATGATTGAATGAAATTACAATGTTTATAAATTGTGTAAAATATATAAATGAACCAAATTGTGAAATAATTGAAGACATTATTCAAACTCAACTCATTATGATGAAATGTTTTCTGTCAAAATGCTTTTTCAGTTTTTATTTCATAGTGGCATTGTTTTCCTAATAACGCTCTGATTTCACGTCTTTCACGATGGCAGTTTTCATAGTAACACATTTTATTTCGTAATGTCACTTTTCATGACTGTGGTGTTGTCACCGCCCTCTCTCACCTTTCAGCCAATCACATGCCCCCTGCCTCTTAAGGTGGCAAGCTTAACAACTGCTACCAAATTTAGCCGATTAGCACGTTTTAGCTAGAGCAATAACGGTATCTAAGTAATTAAAATTCAACCAACTAGCATGCAGCTGTAAAAACAACAACAACACAGAACACAGTAACTAAACCTCTTTAGCTTTTAAGCCTTAGTTTACGGCTGCTCTTGCTACCTACCTAGCCGGCTAGCTAGCTAGGCGAGCTTGTGAGCTCGGGCTATTATTCAGCATCAAAGTGAGGAAGCAGCGTTAGCAGTGGTAGCTAGCTCCTGTTGGCCTGAGCGACCACATGGAGAGACTGTAGACTGTCTTTTTGGACTGAAACTTGTGGCGAGATAGCTAGAATCAACCGGCTAACGATAGCAGCTGCTGTTAACACTATTTACTCACTTTGATGCAGAGCAGCAGAATAAACTCACAACCCGGTCTAGCTAGCTAGCCAGCTAGGTAAGTAGCATGAGGGGCCTTGTTAAGCTAACTAAATAAAACAAATAAAAAGTTAAGAGGGTGATTACACCACTATCATTAATTTGGACATGAAATACATTAACTGCTATTATGAAATAAAAACATTCATTTATTTGACATTATACGTTTTGTTGTTTAAATAGAATTACATTTGCATGTCCGCCTGTAACACTCAACTATTTTGTTCTTACACTGAACTATTATACTTATATCCAGAGCTGCACACCTTGCTCCTCTCCTCCTCACTCATAGGGACGTTTTCAAGATAAATCCATATCGTCCCCTCCTGTGCAGGACTAGATTACCGGCTACCACATTTCCTTCAAAATGCAAGACCCGCTGTGGCTGCACAAAGCAATGCCAGTTCATTTTCACAGGTACACTGATAAGATTTCATTTAACTTGATAAGCCCGATCGACATGACCCGCCAGCAAATGTATTTGTATTCTGAGGCTGATAATTCATGAGCAGTCCTAGTGTGTGTGTGTGTGTGTGTGTGTTCTTTTGATAAGTCAAACATATCCATCTTTTAGTGTGTCGCTGCTGACACAAGGCATTCACGAAGAGAAGACTTTTACTTTTAGTTGACTGCTTTTGTTTTACAAAACTTTTGTCAAAATGAACTTAAACCGGGACCTTTTTGAAGAAAGATTAGATAATGTAGAAATTGTGTGCTGTGTAAATGAAATATCTCATCTGTGTTTTGCTGTGTTCACACCAAACGCCAAGCGAATTTTCTCGGGATCATTTGTGTTTATTCGCTTCACCTGCACGAGACGCGCCGGAGAGGAGCCATAAAAGCACATCTAGTCTTAAAACAAAACAAATAGTAGTAAGGAAAATGTATTTATTAATAGTCAAAATTCACAAAATTGTGTATTAGCTGAAACTAGACCACTCAACATCTGATAGGTTGAGACAGAACCCCTCTGCTTTCCTCAATCAGCAGGTGTTAAACCAGCACTCTTATGACACTTAATTATTATAGGTACATGGGTTACAGATACTGTCAATCCTGGAGTGTTAGAATAAACATACACTCCATTATATTATAAGCATCATAATTTACTGTAAGTCACTCTGATCCATGGTTTTGCCTTGTGGCTACGTCTCACAGCTTTAAAAACCAAGAGACTTAAAAAAGAGATGTAACAGCAACCTGTGTACTTTACTGAGCGAGTGTCTGCAGTCTCTTTGTTGTGCAGCAGATGAGAGAAAGCGTAATATATTCAGAGACATCTGGACGTGCATTGATCTGGTTCTGATTCTTTTCATGTTGTCTGAGGTAGAAAAGAAGCAAAAAAGTAAACACCACCTGTATTTTCAGCAGATCTAAAATACCAGAAACCATAAGTTGTACCATAAAAGGAGTAATGATGAGGTATTTTTGAAATAGTTTTAATAGCAGAGGCATGATAAATAGCGCATTAGATACTCTATTCTCTGTCTTATGTTGAAGTTGAATAGTAATTGTTTTTCACATATTTCTACTGCACTGGATGGGTTAGCATTACTGGTGTAACGGTACATTTTCGATCCTTGATCCGTACAGACCCCCCCCCCCCCTCACGGTTCAGTGAGCATGTGAACAGCGGATTAATTACACAGTTTAATGTTAACCACTGCAGTGTGAAATACAGTTTTACTGACAATCGTTATCCACCAATATTCAGTAAAATATGTGATCAGGACATGATTTATGTTTTTCTAGTCGCTGATCTCTGATAATGTTACATTGTAAACAACCAACGACGGCTCCATTCAGTTCCATTATGATACGTTCAGGCTCTGTTCAGTGAAAATGAGTACTGGGTGAAGGTAAATTATAACGTTATCATGATGTGCTCATGTGTAATCTCGTAAAATGTAGTGTTAGTGAGACATTTTGGAATTGTATTTCAATTGTGTGTTTTTAATGAAGAAAAAAAACCTCACTATAAATGACTAAAACAAAGTAAAAAGATAACATTTACTGACTTCAGAGGGGTTGAAATGATTTTTGGGACGGTAGAAAAATGAATAGTCTGAAGACTTGTAGACTAGCTGCTACAATCAAAGAACAATATGGATCATCAATGATCGGTATTTAGTATGTTTTAATTTAATACGTCTTAATATATTCTCTCTTTACATTTAGAGTACCTTGCACCACTCACATGACCACAACGCTCATGCTCACAGGCATGTTAGTACACACATGACTTGTTGGTTGCTCTTCGATTCTGTTTGTTTCTTTCACTTTTGTTGGCAGAGAGCTGCCTTGAAAGACCAACATTTTTTTTTTTAATATGTATTTATGTTAGTAAAGCTATAGAAAGGTGCTAGATAAGGTCAGACAGAAGACATTACTACACCAGCTGTAAACAACCAGAAATACCCGACATACTGGGAAAAGGATGGAGACTTGTAGAACGTTGATCAAATTTGAGAACTGTGAATGTCTTTGTTATTTTTTTGATCTCTTATTTCCCTCATCAACCTGCCACTTACACACACACACACACACACACACACACACACACGTACACACTCTTCTTCCTCCTGTTGTGTGCTGACAGTTGACAGGAGTCACTATCAGTCTGTAATCAAACCCTCAGAATGGTTCCTTTTCTCACACACACACACACACACACTCACATGCACTCTAACATTACTGCGAAATATGTCCCACAATGGGTTTATTGTGGTAGTGGGTGTGACGGTGTCGTCAGGTGTACTTGGTAATCAAAACCCAACGGGATCACACCCACTAAGGGCTCAGTATCTTACGCTGTGATTTAGTTTGGTGGGTTTGTGCAATTGATGAAATCTGTCAATCAGCTCTTCTTAGTCCATTTTCTCTTCTTTATAATAACCAGACGACTCGCCAGCAGAGAGAATGCCGGTTTAAGACACTTCAGCATTGGCGTCACTTTTCAGACCCGGAGGTCCTCACACCGTTCTCTGTCTGGCCTCGAACATAGAGAGAGGAAAGATTAGTAGAGGAAGGGACGAAGCAAGGCATGAAGGAGCCACGCAGGGAGAGAAATCCTATTAGATATAGAGGGAGAGAAAAGAGAAGGATGAACAGAGTCAGAGAGAAAGACACAGAGATGAGGAGGTGGGTGTGGAGACCAACAGATGGTTGGTGTTCTTAGTGCAGGCAGCTCCTCTCTCTCTGTCTCCACACACACAGACAGCACTTGATGGCCTCACAACACACCGCCTGTATCGCTGGGTTTCCATCCAGCAATCTTCAAATAAATCATTAGTAAATAATAAGTGTCTCATTTGAAAAGATGAATGAAAATAGTTCATTGGGATAACTCAAATTTGTCTTTTTTCAAATGTCCTAATTGCTAAGATTATTGCTAAATTATGAAATACAACATCTTTTAAAATGTCATGTACTGCCTGATAGTGGATTCTGGTTACATTTGTAAGTCACAATTCCACATCTCCTTTCAAACCAGTGCTATGTGTTCACTTGTAGTAAGTAGCCTGGATGACTGTGATCACGCTCCGAGCTGATCACAACGGCTGATCGGCATCATTTCTCCTTCTCCATTTCTCCATCAATTTGAATTATTGGCTAGTCTCCCCAGATATCCACTGGTTAATAACCTGCCGCTGGCTGTATATTTCACGCAGCATTCTCACCCCTTCCGCTATCTATTCTGCATGCTTCCTGTGCTGAGTGCTGCCGATTGTGATTGGTTTCAAGATATGACAAACAAGCCATGTGATGGAGAATGCACTGTGCATGCAGAGGGTTGTAGTTGACTCTTGGCTAAGTCCCGCCCTCGAACACAGACAATCATAGCGTAGCATCGAAAAACTAGATGATTCTTCAGGGAATGCAGTTAGTGACAGTGTGGGCTCTGTGGTAACGTAGCTCTGACAGCTTGAGTTGCAGCGGGGGGTGGGGCTTAGCGATGGCGCAATTTGACTGAATTCCTATTTAATGGGATGATGGGAACTGATCTGTGAGCATGCTGCTGACTGCAGTGCATGGTTACAATTCAATTAAATGGACATGCTTTTAACCAAAATCTACAATAAAACCTACTATTGCTTTATTAAATAGTTTCACTATTAAAGTGTATGATTTTTGTATTAACATTACATTATTCTAGAGCTTAACTTCAAGGCCATAGTAGGTAAAAGAAAAAATTCTTACGGTGCCGGGCGAGGATGTAATATTCAGAGAAAAGCAATATATTTAGAAGAAGAAGAAAAAAACGTGGATGTTCTCTAAGATTAAAATGGCAAATTTACAGGGAAAAAAAGATTATTAAGTCATAAATTTAAGTGAAAAGAAAACTCAAAAAGTAATACATTTATAAGAGAAATTAGATGACAGTGGCAAATGTCTCATACATTTGTAAATTCATGAGAAAATCAACCTCATCACACCAGACGACACCGTCTCTTAAAACAAGCATCTGTGTATAACTATGGTTACTATGGTACCGGTGGGTTTTAGTGTTAGCTGTGCTGGAACAATTCACACGTCTTCGTGCAGTCAAAGATAGAAGCTGCTTGTTTTGACTTTTCTGTAACTTCTACAATATTAGTATTTATGTATGTTCATAAAAGAAGATGAAAGGAAATGTATCTTTTAGGACCTTCGCCTCGCTCTGAGGTAACACTGAGATTAAACTCTGCAGATTCATTCCTTTCAACACGATCATGCACAAAGACTTGGTTTGGACTAGCTAAGGTTGTTTGAATAGCATGCGTGAACTGTGGTTTGTTTTTATCCTTCTCTCACATTCTTGTGGTTTCCCCTTTTTGCTCATCAGGGACATTTCGTTAAATAGGCCATTCATCAGCTCTTCTCATGCTGTTAAACACACAAAGGCTTGAAACTGTGCGTTGAGCTCTTGAGAGCCGCAGAAATGAAATAGCTCCTCTATCCCCAACCGACGTAGTTTATCAGCTTCATTCTCTGAAAGGCAGGATCTCCTTCAGGCGCCGTCCCATGTCTTCCTCTCGCTCAGATGAATCTTATTGTCAGAGCTCACCCGGGACTGTGCGCATGTGGAAAACGTCCATGTCAACCATGTATACCAGACAACGGCTGGTCTGTAGGGAGGGCAACTGAACCGATATGATATGTCATAGGATCATATCAATAACAGGATCTCCATAGGCCTTCCAGCATGAATCCCTCCTTTGTTGCGAGCAATGAATCACGGGACCAACTGAAAACAAATTGCTAGACGGAGGTTTGGAGGCATAAAAATACTCCAGGGATACGTAGTGTGGCATGTAGATGAGAGAGGAAATAAATTATGAATAATATCCACTGGGAAATTGCACCGTCTGCAGAAAAGAGCTGAATGGAAATCAAGAATCAACAGATGTACAGTAGACTAGGCACACACAGAGACAGTGAAAAAAAGAGACGAATATGTTAAAATAGAGATTATTAATATTAAAATAAAGTTCAGGATCAGTTGTGTCCTCAACTGGAAACCAAGTCTTTAGACTGTCCAAAGTTGCCAAGATCACTGTCCATATTTAAACTGAGACAGAACAAAAAGTCCTTTAGATTTTGACAATAGACTGTATTTAAGAAGTGGACTGGTATTTCGGCCGTCGCCATCTTGGTTTCTGGAACTAGAAGGCAAGAGAGGGTGGAGCAAAATACAACCGAACGCTGATAAGACTTTTTTAGGTCATCAATTTGTTACAATTATTTTTCCATGAAGTGAAAACACACTGTGAAAGGGTTCAAGTTCTAAGACAAAAACACGACAACTCAGACCGGACAACTCCGTGGTAGCGACTTGTCAGTCACAATGTAGCCCCGCCCTAAAGCATACCCTGCTTTATGGTCTATTTGACTCTAAATGGACCATCATTTACTAAATGAACATCATGCTGTATTGAAGAAGACTTAAAACTAGAGATTGAGACCATAAACTCATGTTTACAATGTTTACTGAGGTAATAAATCAAGAGAGAAGTAGAGTCATTTTCTCATAGACTTCTATACAACCAGAGGAGTCGCCCCCTGATGGTCACTAGAGAGAATGCACATTTAAGGCACTTAAACATTGGCTTTCAATAACAGAGGTTGCCTCCTGAGTTTGACCAAATACCATCTGGTAGTGGTAGGTCTCTGGGCACTTCACATTGTATAGCAAGATTTCCTGACCAGTTTACAGTCCTTGCAGCGTGATTCCAATAAACAGAATAAAAAAGAGGCTCTTCTGTGACTTGGAATGGAGTCGACTTACAACAAATGGTGGAAGTCCAGCTGGGCAGCCTGGATGTGCACTGGTCAGCACTTCCTTTTTCTGTTCAAGCAGAAGTATCGCCTTAACGCAGGTCACCTACGCTCAATGCTGTGCCTGAACACATCCTGTGTAGACGGAGGGCTGAAAGATGCTGCTTTTTGCTGTGTGCTTTATATTAGCATGCTTTTCTGTTTGTCATTTCTGATGCTACCTCTTGGAGTCGCTATTGTTGTTGTGAGCATTTGCACCTTTTGCACGTCCTGGTTACATACGGGATTTGGGAGTTTCAACCCCACCGGCGTCTCCTACACTAAAAAGTGTGCTCATTGTGCTCCTAAAACAGCAGATAAAGGGCGAGCACAATTGTTTTGCCCCTCAACTCTCAAACCTTCCAAACTCTTTTGTAAGAGTTCTTCATTGTGTCTTAGGAGCACACACACACACACACACACACACACACACACACACACTTGTCCTGACGGTGTGTCTGTTTCCCAACCCAAGCAACGTTCTCCCGTGCAGCAGATCTGCCTGCCCGACAACTCTGATAACGCCGGGGCTGCAAAAACCTGAAGCGGCACAAATCATTTCACTGCTCCTTCCAAACACACAGGCAGGATTACTGTATGCGGCCCCGTCTCTGCTCACGATGACATTGATTGGCGAAAGCTTCTCTCCGCGCTCTGGCCGCCCCGCCCGGCCCTATCAGACGTACACTTGAACCTGTCGAACGTGCACACGATTCCGGGAGAAGGAAGCCGAACGACTGATAGCGAGCCTTCTCCCCTCTCACGCCGCGCGGTTATCTTTCATAAATATGATGCATTTCTGCGCGGCGGGGGAAACATATCGGCTCCTCTGCGGAGATGGCAGACAGCTCTGCCCTAATCATTTTTTTTTGGTAAAGGTGATTTATTCAGTCTGAGCGCTGCCTTGGCAGATTCAGGGGTTGAGCTGAGCTGCTGTTTACTGCAGCAGAGCAGGACGTCCAGGGGGTTTTGGCTGCAGACATGAGGCACGTCCCGTCCTGGACTCCTTGGTAGAGGAGAGGACGGAGACCGAAAGGTTGGAGAGGAAAAGAGAAGCTGCTGATTGTTAAAAACAGTAATAGACAATGAACACAGACAGAAAAGGGACTTAGGGATTCAAGGATCAGTTATTGTCATCATGCAACACAGGGATGCGCAACGAAATGCAGTTGTAGGACATTTTTAACACAAGAAAAACATGACAAACAGAACAAAGCAAAAACAGTAGTACATTCCTGTAGTGCAATTTTTTCATTTTAATCCGGAGGAATATCAACAGCAGCAACACAAACAATTCTCTGGGCCGATCATATGGCCGAGCTGTAAAGACGTGGGCTCAACAGTCACTGACCCCTGAAGTCTTATTTTCCTGTGACCGAACATTAGACAGACAGGAGCATGCTGGGTAGTGGAGTAGCCTGAGGTCCTAGCTGGGTTAGCTTAGCTCTCCTCCCTGGGGCTGTTTGGTCTGGCAGGTCTGACTGGGTGTTCGTCCGTGGGCGGTGATCGTCTCAAAGTCTGCTGCACCTTTCCAGACGTTGAGTGTACTCTGTTATATGCCATAAGTGCTCCAGGGATAAACACAAAAAAACAACATCAAATTAAAACAAAAAATGTAACGAAATTCATGGGAGCTGCCGGCCGCAGCATGTACACGTACATTTTGGAGGACAAACACACTCAATAGGGTCTCACACACACACACACACACTAACTGCTCAGTGTCTAAGTGAAACACAGAGGCCCCTTTAACGAGACTTAATTGAAGTTTTTAGATCAGAGATGAAACATAAGGGGGGATAGAAAAAGACAGAGGTAGAGAAGTAGACAGCGAGGTTTGAATGAGGTTAAAAAGGTCAGTGAGCGTTGTTTGAATCAAAGCAGGAGGTGTTCACTCTTCAAAGGGGAGTAAACCAGGACGAGGCTAGGGGAGGAGAGCAGGAAGAGAGGACTGCAGAGGTAGTAATGCGGCTGAGCACTGGAGAAGTGAGGAGGCAGAAAATAAGGAGCTAAGAAAGGATCTCAGGCCCTCAGGAGTGCAGAAATACGTTTAAAAAAGCACAGAGGAGAATAAAGTGAGGAGGAGAAAGGTTGGGATTCAAGTTTGTCTTTATTCGGACATCTTTCCTTTCCGTCCTCCCTTCCTCTCCAAATCAAAGATAGAGGCTGGTAAGAACAAACTACAACATAATGAGTGCACAACGGTAAAGTTACTGCCTTTTGTATATCTTCAGCTTCACCTGCAGGAAATATGGATGGGAGCTCATGCAAACGTTTCGGGGATTGAAAATGAATTTCACCAACAGGCTAAATTAATTTATATTAAATGTATTAACGATATAATTGAATGTGTGTGTTTGACTAATGTGTGAGTAGTTATTTAATTAACAATGTGAATGATAATGAAATGACTTCACTGTGCTAACTCAGCCCTTAAGCTACATAACGCAAAAGAAGAGTGGTGCAATGGTGGTTAGCCTAACATCACAACTAGAACTACAGCCACTCTAAGTAGCCAGCTGGATGGAATACATTATGATCACTGGTACCAGTTCGGGATGCTCCTAACGACTAATTTAACTGACGTACAAGCGGAAGTTTAAACTCAGACTACTCGACTAATTTAAAAGTAAGGAAACACGCAGAAAATAGTCTATAAGGTTAAAAATTGTCCGAATAACTATATTGCGTTATATGACAAGAGCCATTTTAGATTGTCAATCACACGTTTCAATAACCAAATCATATTTGAAACGCCACAGAAATCAACATGTTTTCACCTAATGTCCGCTCTGGTCATGCAGTTTGGAATGACCCTCACCAACCCAGTTTGTGGGGTAATATTTGACGAAAGGCCACGAGGACTGTGGTTAAAGAGGAGTCGGGGTTTGGCACCGCTCATATGATACGTTTCTTAGCCCGCAAGTTTGATTTACTGAGCTAGCTGGCGTGAAACTGCTTGTTTAATAGGATGCTAGGTTTCTTGCATATGTGCGAGCCAGCTAGCTAGCTATTAAGCTAGTTTCAGTGGGCTGCTGGCCAATCCAGTGCATCAGA
Source organism: Anarhichas minor (assembly GCF_050575085.1). Lineage (NCBI taxonomy): Eukaryota > Metazoa > Chordata > Actinopteri > Perciformes > Anarhichadidae > Anarhichas > Anarhichas minor. The sequence continues at coordinate 4,102,879 of NW_027466468.1, read as the reverse complement.
AGAGAACCAGACGGACAGCTGAACCCAGCCGCTATTTGGAAGAGGGGAGGTGGGGGCAGGAGGGGGCCGGGAGATCTCCAACACTGGTTAGCACCGTTACCTAACTCACTAAAATGCCTTCATGATTTATCTGTTATTATGCTAGAAGTGGTCGATATGTCTGTTCGGCCCATTTCTCTTTGTCTATGTCTTCTTCTTGACGGAAGTCTTTACGTCCAGCAACCACTCAATGACAACAAGGAGCCAGAGTTTATGTCCACTAAAGAAAAAGCAGTCATCAATGGAAATCTAAACCGTGTAGGTTGGACTTTCAAAGTAGGGTTGGTAGTCTACAAAAACATTTTTGATATTTTTATTGATATTCTCATTCCATCCTGACAGCAATGAATCACATTAAAAAAACACAACAAAAAGCGGTATATGTGGCTGTTGCAGGACTGTAATAAGCCCGTCCAATCATTTCATTGGGCCCCAATGTAATGATTGGACGAACTACCTGGCCGTCTAGCTTTGTGTATTCTGCCCGTGCACTCAATGCTCATCCACAAGCTTAACAGCTGCGAGTACCAACAAGCCATGTTCCTTATTTACGTTCAGAATGATTTTGGGGGAGTGGCTTTGGAGGGAGGCCTGAAGGGACGGGCTGTCAGTGTTGCTGACTTGGCAGGTTTTTCTTGCTAGATTTAGCCACTTTTGGAGCTTGTGCTGCTAGCAATTTATTAGAAAAGAGTTGGCAACACAGGGTGTTGTTTTTTTAGGTCGGATAATTTTTACAATCTTGCGTACCTTAAAACCTCTTAAGCACGACGCCCCCGAATTTGGGGGCACTCGGGCTCAGCCCCCCTGAAAATATTGTCCGGAAAATGGACTTATTGTTCGCCAATATTGTGGATTTGTACATTTTATTTACCGGATTAAACAGCAACGTATGGGCAACACTATCATATAAGTCACTTTTTACACACTCCAAACAGAACTATAGACTACTAATATAAGCATCTAGAAAATGTGGCATAAAAGGACGAATTTCTGGCCAAAAATCGCCATTATATGTACTGCAAATCAATATTGCACCACGAAGCTAGCGGCTATCCAGCTAATTCGCACATCGCTTAGGATTAGCATTCGACACAGAACGCATAAATACCTTCGGTTTTTCTCCCCGTGAAACCAGTAGAAAGCTGTGAGTGGACAACGGTACCATGGCACTGCCCTTCACCGGAAAAAATCATTGGTTTTTGGTCACGTTTTCTGAAAAATTATGACAATAACATCGAAAATTATCCGGTTCAAAGCTACAATCATTGTTGGCAACTGCATCCTGTCTGCTCCCGATCTGTTTCCTGTAGAAGGGGGGTCAATCCACCATGGGCGGGTGGTCAGACTTTCGGCCAATGGAATTTTACGCGGCACTTCTTGCAACTTTACTCGCTGAAACTTCTGTCAATCAACACCCGCTTCGACACCCGCCTTCCTGAGACTCTGACGCGTCGAAGGCGGGCTCATTGACTGAAATCGACCGATGATAGGCTGAGCTACAGCCCCATACATACACAGCAACTGAGAAAATCCTATGAATGACAGCCAGAAACATGCTCTGAGAGGACCCTGGCTCTCAAAATGATTCTAAACAGCTGTATTTGGATGTATTGAATAATATGAGTGATAAAACAAGTGAAATATATAGTTATATAGTATATAAAAGTACAATGTAAGAGCTGCAACAGCTGGTTCCAGAATGACGACATCGCGTGACCTCTCTGTACTAAAGCCTCTTATTCTTCACTTTATCCCAGCCAAACATTATTCTATGATTTGGGAGAGTTTTTAGGCTGCCAGCTGCATTATTTCAAAAACACAATATCAATAAAAGTGCTTTTTTTTCAGGCGAACCTGAATATTTAATATGTAATATCTTCATGTACTATATTAACCAGCAACATATACACAATATTTACCCATCTGAACAATCTCAAAGTGTTATCTGATTATAGCATCAAAAATTATTAAAATAGACCTTGTAGTTACAGAACTCTGGTCACTTTAGTATGGGTATGCCATTTTCGAGCAGAGGCCTACAAATAGGGCTAGAGCTTAAGAGGTTTTAATGATTACCAACCCTAGCTTTAATTAAGTTGTTTGTCATTGTGGTAAAAGATGTTGTCGACAGATATATTTCATCAGCCCTGTAATGTGGTAAAAATGATGCACATTACCTGGAGATGATGGTAACTATGTGGCTTCTGGGAAAAGCTGGGCACCTGTGTCACCAGTAGTACAGGCTCCACCCTATAGCGGTAGTCCTTACTGTGAGAAAGGGGTAGGACGTCTTTTCACAGCGACCACAAACCGCCATTTGGCTCGCTTAATGCTTTTAAAATGTGTTAAAAAAAAGGAGACAGGGAAGGGAACGCCAGCTGGGTGAAGAGAGGAAGACAGGTGATCAGGACCCCCTCAGGTAGTCACCGCTTAATGCCAGATCTCAGATCGCAAACGTGGTCGTGAATGTTCAATCCAACTCTCTGGGTTAATTGAATTCGCCACCAGAGGCTGGGCGTTTCTCCTTGGTCACGCTTTTGTAGGTTTCGCTCAAGGAATCTTTGATCTGCTGGAGTTCTGCTGTCCTGGCTGATCAATAGCCATTAACAAGCGGGGGGGGGGGGGGGGGGGGGGCTAGTCAATGTGACTTTCAGTTCACTTAGACAGCGTTCACACACACACCGCTCTCCTGAATAAACCGAAGCCAGTCGGATGTACTCACGGTCAAAGTCATTTCTCATGCGGTCCCACCGGGGACCAAACTGTCTCTGATCTGAAGACGTGCTGCGTGTGCGTTTTGTCGGTCCGGCAGACGACAGTGTGTCAGGTGACAGGATTCAATATCGGACACCTGTCGGAAGTGGCGCCATGCACATGCACACACACAGACACACAGACATACACACACACACACACACACGCACTCGTACACTGATGACAGGGTCATCGGCGGGGCGAGACCACAGCGAAGGTGTGAAAGAGGTCCCCAGTTGCTCCATTACACCCCCCCTGCACTCCTCTTTTCTTTTCCTCCCTCTTCTGCTCCCGTTCCCCCCCCCCCTCATTATTTGTCTCTACCCCTCCTCCCTCCACCAGGTGCTGTATCTCGCCGCAGCCTGCGCTGGGGCTGATAAAAGAACGGTCAGGGTTATAGGGAGAGTTGGCGGGGCAGAAACAAATCGCCACTGCTGGGATTTTAAATCTGAGCGATGTCCCCCCCCCACACACACACACAATGCTGCTCTGGGATATGGCTGGCTGGCTGGCGGGGGGGGGGGGGGGGTCGTCTGTCGGGGTGACTGGCAGGCACGCCGAACCGGTGTCTCGCCGGCTGGGCGGGTGAATAGCTAGCCAGCGTCGAGCTGACGGGGAAGAGCTCTGCCTCAAGTGCTTCATCATGTGTGAAATATCTTCTGGAAGAAAATTATAAAAATAATAAAATGTCGCAACATACATAACCATTGTGATATGTTATTGAAAAGTCAACCTCTTTGTGTGGCAGGAACTTTAGTTTTATCACGGCGCATTTTTAAGATTTTGACTGAACGTGCAAGGCAGCGCACCTCCAAAGGAGGTTATTGATCGATTTATTGTTTTTATGCCTTTGGGCATCGTGTTTTCGGTTCGGTCCATCTCTCCGTTCCGTCCTCAGAAACAACTTGCATGAATCTCTTCAAACTTGGCAACAACGTCCAGCTGGACTCTATGATGAACTGATTCGAATTTGGAGGTCAAAGGTTACTGTGACCTCATGTCCGTCCCGTTATCCTGAACGAGATATCGCAGGAACGCCTAAAGGACTGATTAGAATTCGGTGGTCAAAGGTCACTGCTACCTCACAAAACATGTTTTGTTGGCCATACCTCAAGAATACATATGCTAATTATGCTACTTTCACCCATTTCTAATGCGGTAGAATAGCATGATGCAGTGATGACATTTTGGACATTCATGGATATAAACTTGGTGGTGTCACAGAACTGAAAAGTCGGTAATTTGAGTTATTTTTATGAGACACTTCATCTACAACCCCAAAATAAATAGATTTCCCAGAGCCCATAGTGACATCTACGTATGCCGTCTTTCATTTGAGTTTTTATTTGAATGTCAGAAATGTATTCTTAAAACGGCCAATCACAAGCTACCAAACCCGACCGCATGTAGACGTCTCGTTTGGTCTGTCGATGGACGAATCAAACAATCAGCTTACTTTTTAGTTTCAATATGCAAACTACAGAGCACGATGTCTTCACCCTCAGCAGCCAACACGTCGACCGGCCGATCCCCCGGTGTCGTGTCCCCTGACCTCCAGCACATGTCGCCAGGAAGACAAGCGCATGTAGACGCCCTGGTCTACTGGCAGACCGCTCCAACAGGACGGGGTTCATCCTGAGACGTGCTTCTCTTTTTGTCTGGGAGGGAAATGAGGGGGAGAAGAGGAGAAGAAAGAGCGGACGTGAATACATTGCCACGAGAAAGACGCCCTGTCGTAGCCAGACAGAAAACGTCAGAGGAACTCAGACTACCTTCCCCTGTTTCCCCTCACCCCGCCCTCCTCTGCGTGTCCTCCCCTCCCTCATAAACGATAACTCGCTAAAGAAAACACAGACAAGTGCTCAACCAGACAGTGTGTGTGTGTGTGTGTTTGGCCTTATGCTTCCACACACAAACAGGAGCCAGACAGTTTGTACGGAGTGCAGCTTCACTGAGTCCATCAAGTGTAATAATTGCAATAAATTCCCTCTTGGCTGCTTCTCTCAGCATCCTCTCCTCTCCTCGCCTCCCCCTGCATCCCTACCATCGCACTCTCCTTCCTTCCCGACATCAAACACTCCCTCCCTCCCTCTCATCCCGACCTCCCATCCATCAGGCTCTGCTTCTCCTGCATCATCAAACCCCTCCCTCCTTCCATCCCTCCTTTTCCTGTCTCCTTGCTCTGGGTTTCTGCGTGATGTCTGGTGTGTCTGGCCTTTGCTTCTCCTTGCTTTCTTTTCTTTGTTCGTCTTGCGTTTCCTTGTCTTTTGCTTTCCTTCCCTTCCCTTTCTTTCCTGACCTTTCTGACCTTTTACTTCAGTCTCCTCTCCTCTCTTTTACTTTTCATTACTCTCCTCTCCTCCCCGGTTATCTCATCTCCTTTCTCCTTTCCTCCCCCTCATTTCCTCTCATTTCCCTTTTTCCTTTCCTTTACTTATCCTTCCACTTCCTTACTCCTTTTCTTTACTCTCTTCTCCTTAGTCTTTCCTTTTCCGATTATTTTTTCCGTTCTCTCCTTTCCCTTCCCTTCCTCTCCTCTACTCTCATCTCCTTTCCTTCTACTTTTTTCTTTCCTTTCCTCTTCTGTCCTCTTTCTCCTCCTAACTACTTCCCAGCCCTGCCGGTGGTACAAACATTATAGTGGCAGCAGATGTTTGATATGTGACACTTTGCTATAAAGTTGGTCGTTGTGACAACGACACGTCTTTTTTTTTTTAAGTGGAGAAAGAGGCAAGACTAAACCTTGACACATGCTGAGGAGAGGACAGACAAAAACAAAATGGAGGGAAGTGAAGTCTTATGTTTGTTTGGAACATTCAACAATGTTTAATTTATTAAAACATCAGGGGTTCCTTGATGAATTAAATATCCGTCTGGAGCATTTTCTCTGTTTTGGTCCATTTCAAAGAGTATAACGCCAGCAGGTTGGTTTTCCCCTCACCTTCTATCCTCCCCCCTTTTTCTTTCATCCTTCACTCCTTTCCCCCCCACACACACCCTTATACACACACACACACACACACACACACACTCCATCATTTCCCTTCCTTGTGGGCAGATAAATCCTCTGCAGTGGCAAAAGCTGCAATGACTCATCTACCATCTCAGAACACCTCAGCAAGGGGGGGGGGGGGGGGGAGAGAGAGAGAGAGAGAGAGAGAGAGAGAGAGAGAGAGAGAGAGAGAGAGAGAGAGAGAGAGAGAGAGAGAGAGAGAGAGAGAGAGAGAGAGAGAGAGAGAGAGAGAGAGAGAGGGCTTCCAAATGGAAATGAATAGAGCGAGAGAGAAAAAGTCAAACTAATAATAGTGGTCGTGAAAACTAAAGTCAGTCAGAGAGAGAGAGAGAGAGAGCGGGATGGAGGAAAGGTGGAGAGTGACAAAGGCCCACAGAGACATGATAACCTGTGTGTGTGTGTGAAGGAGTCAGACAGGGAGCGTCGGACAGACAGAGTGATGAGGAGGGTAGAGGGGGTCGCCTCAGAGACCAGGAGAGGAAGGAATGATTGACAGCTCTGCTTCTGACAGACTTCCATAACAGCTGTCTGCTGCCTTACCTGTGCGCTGAAGTCTGTGTGTGGGTGGAACTCTGACACACACACGCACACACACACACGCCATCATATGTTTTGCCTTATGAGGACTGTCTATTGGCTGCACTTTTAAACAGTGACATTTTGGCCTTTTGTTGGAAAAGAGTCGATGCGCTAAATGTGTTATGGAAACGAATACATTCTGACATAGCGAACGATTAACTCGCATGACTGATCAGCTGTTTCTGCTGTCTTCTCGGAAATTCAACCAGAGGTCAAAAAAGTAAGGTGACCGTTTCTCTACTTCTGTCCTATACGCCAACAGCATCAAAAAAGACCTCAACAAAAATGGATACTATACTACAATGTATGGGCAATTGCTTGGCTCCCGGTGTTGCAGGGAAGTGAAGAAGAATGTGGTTGACTCAGTTTGCCGTGACCCGAAGACCCCCCGAGTGCTGTTTGCTGGTTTATTCAAAGTTTATTCATCTTGAATGTGTCAAGTGTCCAAATTTCACCAACTTCAACACTGCACGTCCTTGGGTGCCCAGCGGTACACCCACCAAATGTGAAGTAGATCAGATGAAAGGTTCTCCAGATTTGCGAAGGACGCACAGACAAAGATTAGAAAAAAGGGCCTGATATTTGCAGAGATCTCAGACTTCACATATATAGTATTACAGACTTTACGGGTAATATGCAATGTGGCATGAAGGTTTCATTGCTGATTACCCTAATCAATAGATACGCATGTGTTTAGTTGTTGATCCACGTATTCGTATACATGCATGAGAGTGGATTTATTAAGAGAGGAATGGGGCCACGCTCCTGGGAGTGGAACCAGCCAGAATGACCTGCCCGAGTAATAAACATGCTCACTCCAACGCTGTAAAACCGGAGTAGGATATAAATACGAGACGTACACACACGTTTAACCCGCTCACTGAGAATATATGTGTTTGTGTGAGAGAGAAACAGAGAGGGCCGGTGTCGAGGGAAAGCGTTGGGGGGGTATCGACCGGCAAAAGTTGTAGAGAAGATGAAAAAGTGACACAGCCGCCTCGGCTATTGCTCTAGAAGACATTTTTTGTCTGTTTTTCAATTTACAGTTAATGAGATTTTCAGCAGCCTCTCTGTATTCCGTTGTTAGTGTTTATCCCGTCCTGTCTCCACAGCCCCATCTCTTATACCGCTGCAGTTCACCCTGTCTGAGCTGGGATTGGCTTGTTTGTATAAATAGCTTGCCGCTGCAAGCCCCTGCGCGCGTGCCTTCGGCGTGGAATATATTTGTGTGTACATGTGTGTAAATGTACATACAGTATGTATACAAAAGGGGTTGCAGTCCTGCGTGCGTATGCGTCAGCGTCTCGTAGCAGCACACACGGAGGCATTTCCCCGTGTCCTCTCGTTGTTCTCTGACATCTAAAAGAGACGAGAGACCTCTCCTTCCATTTATCATCAGACCAGACTCCTATGCAGCAGCTTCCTCCGCGGTGGCTTCGATTGAAGTGGAATTTTCTACATTCATCCAACCGCTGCCCACTGATTTGTTCCCTTCATTGCTACCTGTTATCCTCTCAGTTTAAGCTAACAGAGGAGACGAAATACAAAGTTGTTTTGTTTCAGTACAAAACTCTTTCGCATCTAAAATAAAAAGCACCAAAGACACTTCGATTTCTCAACTAAATATGTGAATATGGGGATGCTGCTCTGATCATTCAAACAGAACTAAGCACACATTAGAAGTACCTGATTAGTCTGATGTTCAATAGTAGAAAGGTTTCCACTTCCCACAGGGAATGACTACTGGGAGACTGATATGAGATGTCATGATTTTTGAACTATCCTGTTATGTTAATATCATATCCTTGTTTCAAAGACATGTATGATAAAAACTGGAATGTTGAGGCATGTAATCGCTGCGTCAAGGTGTCTGATCAGCATGACGGCAAAGTGACGCTGAGGAAGAGAAAAGTGACGTTGTGACAGCAGTAACGCGGACATGTATTGAGTATCATTGAATATCATTACTGGTGATGAGGTGGAGAGTGTTAAATGCTTCTGTGTTCAGGCAGCCAGGAATCTAAATGTTAGGTAACTGAGTGTGCACAGATATTACACAATGATCAGACCCCAGGATGCTGCTGCAATCAATCTGATTGGTGAACTGAAGAAAAACAAAAGCAAATACAACATCGATGCGCTGTTTAACATGTCCCATGTGTTTTCTGTTGGAAACCAAGTTTTAGTCTGGGCATTTATTCTTGGAATAAAAGACTAAAGATGCAACTTTTTTCTTCTAGTTTTAGTCAATGAAAACTGTTTTTCCTGCAACAAAATGTCTTTGCATGAAAATGCTGAAATTAAATAATCATTTCCATCAATTTGAGATTTTATACTTTCCTAGTTATACTTTGATCAGAATCAAAATCTAGACTTGACATAATGAACTAACCAAACACATTTATTCATTCCTTATCCAGTTTTCCTTCCCTTATATAAAGCTGAGTATAATATACTTTTTCTTTTTTTCTGGCAGCCATGCAGCCCTTCCCTAATGTCCCAACATCTCTCCCATCCCGTTTGTGAGGTTTTCCTCTTGAGAAGCGCAATGGCCCTGAATCCCAAAATACCCCCTTCAATCTCTCAAATAGTCATTCACTTGTTGCACCTGCAGAGGGTGTATTTCCCATACGTCTTATATAACGTCCCTTCAAAGAGTTTCCTTACCTCATACATCAGTCAAGACTTTTAAATTCTATACAAGATATTTAATATCAACTCGTTACTTTCAAGTTCCGAACACAGAAATGCTTGTGCCATTGTTTGTGTCTTCCTTTTTCTAAACTAACATGCTTGACATTGAAATTCCGTCTCGTGTTCCCCGTGTGTTGAAACAAACCTACTCTCCCCTCTCACTTTCTTTTATCTCCCTCCGTTCCATGCTATTTCACAAAGCAGAAATCGCCTAAGAACAACAGCATGAAAATCTTTAGCTACACCCGGCGATGTCATAGCCCTGAGCTATGGCATTGCTGTGGGAATTTCTCAGTGTAGGTACACATTATCGCTAATAACACATCTATGAACCTTTGTTATGGGCAAATACTAGCTGGGGTTGGTTAGGGTTTAATGACACTCTGTAGATATATACTGTGTGTGTGTCTGTGTGTGTGTGTGTGTGTGTGACGGGGAGATGTGTGTTTAAAGAATGTGTTGGGTCGAGGTAAAGAATCCCTGTTTATGTTTGTAAGATGAGACGTGTATGATTCAGACTGCTGGGACAACCTGTGCATTAGTGTGTTTTTCTGTGTGCGTGTGTTTTTGTGTAAATGAAGCCTTCCACCATAAGCATATGAATTCACACACACTGCCTGAGTCCCATGGAGGTATTTGTTGCCGGGCACACATACTGTATCATTACTGGGGTCCTGAGAAGGAAGTAGGTAACAGAATGAGCCATCATTCAGGATGTGATAGCGGTGTGATAAAGTATGACTAGAGCCCCGGGCCAGGCAACAGTTTAGCACTTCATCTTCCCTCGCTTTCCTCCTTTATTTTCTTCCTTGCGCCATACTGTACGTAGGGAACGTGTCAGACGTGTTCCTGTTGGCAGAGCAAACGATATTGTGCTCACAGACAATGGTAATAAAGGAAACAAATGAATTCAAGTTGAGCTGAAATTGAAATTGTTGTTGTCCAGAGGGCTTAACTTTTTTAGTTCCAAATGATGCTACAGGTAATTTGATGCAAATGTCGTGCAATATCTGTGTGGGCAAGCACTGAAAATAGGCTACTTTTTTATATCACTTAAATTCGGCCACATGGGTTGCTAGGGGCAGCCTTTAATGTTAGCCATTGCTCACGCTACACCCGAGTTGACTGCGTTCCAGTACAACAAGTCGGAAAACTTAATGTGGTTTGCTCCAGCCAGGTTAGCCGTTGTTAGCCTTGGTTAGCTATACCAGTTCATAGCAACAAGTATTTTGTGTATACAAACACCCAACACGTCCACAGAAAGAAGTTGAACAGTACTCTTTCTATGACTGATTCAATGAGACACAAATAAGACAGATGTGCTAATAGACGACATATTACTACATCTTTTTTACTGTTAATGTACGGAGCAGCCATCTTTGATTTTTAGGACACATCTTTCTGAGTTAGAAATCCAACTTAACGCGGCGTTACAGTTAGAATTTCTGACTGGGAACTTGGAAACTCCGACTTCCCAGTTCAAATAGAAAGCAGCATTAGCTCTGTCTGTAAGTTGAGCACACCCAATGGTACTTCTTGACATTGTATGTTAGTTACACAAAGCTAATGTAATGTAATTTGTGAGTGCTGAGGTTGAAGTGAGTTCTTACAGTGTTGTCATTTTCCGTTACCACGTCTGAACCCGTGAAAGAGAGACAGCTAACGCTAGTAGCTAGAAGCCTTCCTCTCTATAATATGGGACAAACACCGCACTGAGCATTGAGCTGTCAGTGACTCAGCAGGTGTTGAGATAACATGAAGACAACTAGTGAGTATTATTATTATTATTAATAATTAAAGCTAAGCTCATAAGCTTCCATTTTTAAGTGAAAGCTTGCAATGTAGGCTAGCTAGCTTCTGCTTTATGCATGTATTCAATTTGTAAAGCATAAGCTGGCCAGCTAGGCTCATTAGCTTTGATAGCTCAATAGCCTAGCTAGCTAGCTAGCTAATGTGAAGGATTTCATTATTATTAATAGGATTAATAGCACCCCTTGTGGTGAATTAAAGTGTCACAATAATAACATGTCAAAATATGCTAAGAGTCACAAAATATTTACTTATGGAATGTATTATGTTTACAATATTCTTACTTATAGAGGATATTAGATGTTACAGTATTTTACTCATTGAATGTATTAAACCATAGAAGTATAAACACTGTAACTATTAAAACACTGTAGGAATAAGTCTTGAGGGTCAGATAGGGATATTCTGAGTGAGACTTTACAGACAGGCAGCAGAGAGGTGAAACAGTGATACCAAATAAGGAGAGCTGCAGCAGAGGACAGTGGGACGGTCAAATGCCAAGCTGACCACGACGGAGAGGTGGAGCCAAGATGTTTTGCTACAGGATCGATCCAGGGAGGGGACAGAATTCAAATGGAGCCAATCACTGAATGACACGGGGGATCATTCAGACGTTTGAGGACAGTTTCGGACACTTTCCGACTGTCAGGGGATATAAAAGACAATGTTCTACAGAGTGTCGCCAGACTACTTCCGCTCCTTATTTTCAGCTAACCGGCCGCGCCGGACTGTGAAGAGGAAGCGTGCATGTGGTCTCTGCTCTTAAGAACATTACTATATAGTTGATTTAGATTGCAAGTGTTAACTTTGTGTAGTACATTAAATTCTGTTTTGATTTTGAACCGGATCCAGCTCATTCTTGGTGCGCGTGCGCAGTAAGAAGTCTGCAGCAGCAAGGGTCCTGCGGCCTGGCAGTCTCTCATCCTTTGTCTTAGACTCCACACTAGCTCCTGTTTATGAATAGAAATAAAAAACTACACAGCCCAATGGGCTCCCAATTGTTTCACGTCGTAAAGAGGCAGATATGTTAAATAGTTTGTTTGACAATAGCCATAGTAATGTTATACTGTAGTTTGTAGTCTCTATTCCCAACACTTAAAGTAAGAAAACAATTGTTTTGTTCAACTTAAAAGAAATAAAAAGGTAAAAGGAGATTTTAAAAAAAGGAAAGTGTGCAAAGAAAATAAAAGTATCCTGGCGAACAGACAGAAAGAGGCAGAAGACTGACAGACGACTGTCGAGAATCAGACCGATCAGACAAGTCTGTACAATTAGCTGGTGTGTTTAGATCAGACTACTGTGCTGAATAAAGCCTAGGGATACACTGGCCTAGTTGGCACACACACACACACACACACACACACACTCTCAAAGTACTACCACAGCTTTTAATACTTGACAAGTAATCCGTACTTATGTAATTGTGTGCTCATCACCACAGACAGATACTGTAGGTTGTCTGGCTGTCAGCTGTGTAATTGTATCTACATGATGCCAACTGTAAACTTCAGTCAATCAGGACACAGATGTTCAACAACAATCACCCGCATTGATCATTAGTCTGTATTGTCAGCCTCGATTAAACAATGAAAGAAGTAAAAACTTCTTTAAAATAAAGCAAGCGTGAATGAAAAATGTTTGAAAACAAATATTGCTTGAGAAATGAGGCCTACATGGCTTTGTGCTCGCTTTGATTGATGCATGCATACTGATATTTTATGAGGAGGTCTGTTCTTTGTCCCTCAAGATAATAACTGCTCTTCCAATTTGGACTTGAGGATTGTCGCATCTTTGGCATTTTCAAACTGTCTTTGATTTGCAAAAAGAGGAGAAGCTGCAATCACAGGTCAAAACAATGTGACTTATTTGTTGCTGATTATTTGAGGGGGTGATAATGTTGCCCTGATTACTGTCAGTCTGTGTTAATTGAATGTGGTGGAGAGTGACTTCACAGGAGGGACAAAAATGTACTTGTAAATTTGAATGTAAAAGTTGTTCCACCCAATGCTGTTAAGGTCTTAGGTAGGATGGACTATTTATAGATTTAAACATTTTTTTTATTGTTAATTGATTGGAATATATTTAATACATTAAGTTTTTCTGTGCATTTATTTCTTTGACTTTAATCCATCCTTTGAACACAGAGTTTTTTTTTTAATTTTACCTGCAGCATCTACTCCAGAAGCTTTTTTGGCCATTTCTTAGGATTCTGACCAGAAAGACCAGAAATGCAGTAGTCGATACCAATGCCAGTGAAATTCTACCATAGACTGTATATAAGAAGTGGACGTAGTCATCGTGACTTCACCCATTGGTTTGTGGACTGCAGTTATGACGCCTCGAGTTCGCTGATTTCGCATACTCTGCTTTATGGTCTATTTGACTCTAAATGGTCCATAATTTACTAAATAAACATCATGCTGTATTGAAGAAGACTTGAAACTAGAGATTGAGACCATAAACTCATGTTTACAATGTTTACTGAGGTAATAAATCAAGAGAGAAGTAGAGTCATTTTCTCATAGACTTCTATACAATCAGACTTCTTTTTGCAACCGGAGCAGTCGCCCCCTGCTGGTCAGTAGAGAGAATGCAAGTTTTAAGACACAACAGATTTGTTGTTCACAACGTTGCATTCTCAGTGACATTTTCTATCGTCCCCGGAACGCCATTTGTCTCGAGCTGTGAATCCCGGTGCCTACGGTGCCAGCAGTACTGTAGTAAAAGACGAGCGCGAATTTTGGCATCAACTTGGTACCAAAGTAACAGTTCTAGTGACATCCTTACAATGGCCTCTACCATATGGTAATTACTCTCACTGCCAGAGGGGAGAGATAAAAGTTCCACAGTCCAGCTTTTAATGTCCCACTTTCTAATGTCCCACTTTCTCTGCATCGATGTGTTCCCTTACAAAAAGGTATAGGTAAGACAGGTACTTGGGCAACAGAGTTTTGAGGTACTTCGGGTAGTTTCGGGTAGTTATATCAGGTTTTTACTGGCCAGGAAAGGAGTAAAATACAATATTTACAAGTAGGCCAACCAACCTGACGGAAAGATGCTGGAATATTGATGGACATAAGACATACGTAGGGGTGAGCTCTATTCCAATAAACCTTACAAAGATCCTTTCTTGATTCAGTGCTCCTCCAAGAGCATAGATTTTTTTTTAACATCATTCAAGATGCCAGACAGTGCTCTCAGTCTGTTCTCAGTACACTGTGTTTCAAGTTAGCACGTTCAAGATCCACCGAGCACCCTCCGCAGCGACAGACACAAAGATTTAAACATGACATAGCCTGTGTAAACCGGTTTTCCTTGTAGCGTATGGAAATGTGAAACTGTGTCTTATCCCTGGTGGCGTGGTGCTGATGTCAACATATGGTCAAAGGTGGTCATATGTTTAATGAGCCTGGGCCTCAGAGCAAGAGAGAGAGAGTATCCCTGCTCATTAAAACCTGAGGGAGAAAAAAGAAAAGTTTCTCCTAACATACAGTTACAGTGACCTTTGGCTGATTAATGCAGGGTGAGATCGGCGCGCGGTGACTGGGAAGCTCCAAAAGGACTCGGCGCTGCAGTTCTTTAACTGCATTATTATCGGACTCATTTTCCTGAGTCAGCTCCTTGTCTCACTGCAGTTTTATGGCCGCTGAGAGACTGAACTGGGAGATTAAGGACTCATAACAAGTTGCTTCATGTAGAGTGTCACCTCTAATGTCCTCTTAGAGCATAATGGAACGAGCCATTAGGCCCGACCTATTTACCCCGGCGTCTCTGTTAAGATTCGGTTTTGGAAATGTCATCGTGGTCCAGTGCAGTTTGTGGCGTGAAGCGCAAAATGAGGTCAAGGGAAGTGGAGGCGGTGTGATGGGGAGGAGGGGTCCCCTCTAAATGGGGAATACTTTGATCGGAGCAGATTTTTCTCATATAAAGAGAAGGAATTAGGAGTCAAGTCCAGAGGCCCATGTGGAGCAACGTCATCGGTCTGATTGTACTGTTGCTCCAGTGTCCCCTTTAAACACCAACTGTGTCTCAGCCACGTTTTTCAGTTTCCATCTCCGTAGAGGACTCCGCTATCAATCGTACCCTAAAATTGTATCTAAAATGCAGAAAAGCGCTATCTCAATTGAACCTCAATGATACTACTGATAATATTGGCGTGTATGTTATTGCGACGTCTTCGGGCAGTAGCAGCCAAACTGTCAAAATTTCTTGCGGAATTTTCTAGTTTCTTTCTTTTCTCCAGTCAGAGGGAACGAGATGGATCTCTGTTGCGTGACTGTCTCTGCTGCTGATTTTGCACATGCTGTGCTCCTTAGTGTGATCTTTTTATGTTTGTGTGTGTGTCTCTGTATTCAAATATACCTGCATATTCATCTCTACATACCTCTTTGAATGGCATGCAAGGTTGTTGCCCGTCTGTATTTTTGCATGTATTCAGGTCTTCATTGTAGAAGGAGGCAAAAATTCTGTTCTTTACAGAGATTTCCTGGAAAGGCCCCGGCATTTTATTCAAGACTGAACTAAATGATTTGTTTTATCTTGATAAGAGCTTCTTCAAAGGACAGGATTTCCACTATGTTCGGCCTTTTTCTGTTTTTCTCTTCTTTTTACTGCTCTCCTTAAAGCTTTATGTCACTGCAAATATATTTTCTTTATTTCCCTTTGAATGTTGTTGAATTGGATTGAATGGTTTTTGGTTGACTTCAAAGCTCAAACCATGAGCCTGTGTATAGCGCCGCCTACATCTCCTCTTGACTTTATCCGTGTTCCACAGAAAAGTCAATGAGAGTTCAAACGTTAAAAGTTCATAACCAAATATTAGCTGCCTTATGCAACCTTGCAAAACTTGTTTTGTCGGCTTCTTGTTCCTATTGATGCATTGTCTTTAGCTATTAGAAGTAAGAGGCTGGAGGTGAAGAAATGTTAGTAGAACCAATTTAGAAAGCACTTAATCACAGTCCAACATTAAATCAATTGGAAACATGGGAGAAAATTGTGCTTTTGTTTGGCAAACTATGTAATGGCTGAAGAACCTCAGAAATATCTGGCACTTCTGAAACAACAATTTGTTAATTTTCAGCTGGCAAAAAATCAGAGACCGGATTTACCTGCTAATTAGTTCTTGAGGATCTAATATAACCTTTTAAACATGAAAATATATTTGAAAAAATAATGATAAAAGCACATACACAAAGGTCCCTTTTGGCCTGTTTGTGAGGTGGCCCTATCCTTCCTTCCTGTCACTCTTAAATGTACATAATGTCACTACGTACACTTAAAGCTGTACGTAATAAGTATACTGTTGAAAGCAAGAGACAGCAAACTGTTGACTTTGTGTGTTCGCCCTTAATCACAGTCCACGTATGTCAAAAACAGTCAGAATAAATGTACATTTTAATTGGAAACAAGTGGAACATTTTCTCCAGTCTTTAACTTCCCTCATACGATCAGGTTGTTCTTTTCTCGGAACAAATCAATCATAATTTCTAACCCTGTGTAGCGACCGACGGAGAGCGAGCTGTACCCAGCAGGCCGTTAGGCGGATTAACAGTTAATAGGTAGTAAAATAAAAGTGCAATAGTCAATATACTACACAGTGTGTACATAACACACTACTAATAAAGATATCCTGGAGATGTCAAGAGCTCACGCTCGATCGAATGTTGTCGCGAAAATCAAAGGACGGACAGACAGACGGAGATATTTTAGTTAGATACTGGAATGTTTTTTAAATCTGTGAATCGATTTCTGTGTGTGTGATTTTTTTTTTTCCCCAATCCTATTGAATTATGTCGGTTAGCGATGTTAAAAACCTTATTTGTCACCAGTAAATCCATCAAGATTGTTTTCACGCACAAACACACACTTGTGACACACTTATGAGACTGTGGCTCAGTGGTAGAGCAGGCTCGTCCTTCAATCAAAGGATCGGCGGTTCGATCCCTGGCTCTGCTAGTCCATGTCGATGTGTCCTTGGACACTTAACCCCAAAATTGCTCCCTCAAACTGTACCTGCAGTGTTTGATAATGGGTGTGAATGTTAGATAGCCCTGATGGGCAGGTGGCACCTTGCATGCTAGCCCCTGTCATCAGTGTATGAATGGGTGTTAATGGGTGAATGATGACATGTAGTGTTAAAGAGCTTTGAGTGGTTAGAAGAATAGAAAAGCGCTACACAAGTACAGTCCATTTACTTGTAATGCACTCTGACTTGTTGCTGGTGTAAAATGGCCAGTAACAGCTTTGCATTGAGTGCTCTCTCACTGCCGGTAAGGAAGCGGTTTTGTATTTCCCCCTTCACTTTCATCATTCTCTTCCTCTTTCTGACTTGATACCGCTCATCATTCACAGGTCCAGAGTCCATTTAGGTCAATCCACAGGAACACAGAAGGCCATTCTTTTTTCTGTTTCTTTAGCATTCTCACTCATTTAAACTAACAACACCTTGACATAAACAGAAAAAAAAGCCTGTTGTGTGTTGCCATGGCAGCCAGACCTGTGGAAGTAGTTAACAGTATCAGCTCAAGCAGGCCTGTGCTGGTGGCTATTTAACAAAGTGTGATGTCAGCCAGGCCCCTCTGAAGCGCATCACTTAACGTCCACTCTTACATCTCTTGTGTTTGGTTTTTTTGCTCACTAAAATGACATCATATATGTATGAGCCCAGTGTTTATGCCTACAGACAATCTCTGTTTGGATTTTCCTCCTGATCCCTCCGGTCTTTTTTTCCCATCTTTTGTCTGGGTTTTCTGATGCTCGGTCAGGACAGCGAGCCAATCAGCTCGGATGTACTTAACGGCACATCGGGAGACGTTTAAAGCAAATCCTGGGAGAGCCCTCGAGGACGGGCCTTTGATCAGCCGTCTCTTTGTGGAAGTGTAGGCTAATTTTACTCGATGGCTCTTCTCTCTTTATAGTCCTTGTGTTTTTGAGCTTGGCTGTCAGATTAAGGCCTATATAGCTGGAGTCATCCACACAACACACACAGCCTGTAGTATAACCGCTTGCTCTTTGTTTACCGGTACACTGTTTTTTTTTCTTTGCTCTTGATCTCTGCAGCCTTTTTCTTTGTTGTGGCTGTTAAAAGTTAAACATCTAGATTAGAATAGCCACCTGTCAGATTTAAAGTTGCAGCTGTTGCGACCACTTTTTCTACCGTGTTGCCGATCAACTACATTCTCTTTTCTCTTTTCCACTCTCCCAGTGGTGTATGAGTCTGTCCGTCTGTCACCACCTCTGCCCCTCATCCCGTCCGTCTGTCTGTGCGTCCGGCCTCTCCACACTAGAGTTGATGCATAGCCAGATTAAGCCCCACAGATTTGTCACACTGCGGCTGGCAGTCGGCGTGACACGGAGCCAAAATCTAACAAGGACGTGACGAACGACGCCTTCAGTCTACCTCTGTTTGCTTTGGCTTTTGCCAGTCATTTTGTGCATCATTTCACACTTTCAGATGTTATTTTTATCTCTGTGGCAAATTACCTACTGGATAATTCCTTCAAAATGAAAGAAAAATAAGAAGTTATTTAGTTAGGCATTTCTGCTCTCTACCTAAGGAAGGTAGAGGACCATATGCACCGGCGATGTTGTCAGCTCAGTTAAAAAGGAATTAGACCAACACTCAAGTCTCAACAAACAGCTTTCTTTACTTCAGACTAAGTATGTTCTTAGTCTAGGCACAGACTTAGTTTGATGGTGTTTTATGGCCACTCAAGGTAAGACAAATTATTATGTAATGTAATGTAGATGTAATGTAGATGTGGGGTAGTTTTCAGAGAAAATAAATTGTAAATTACGAGAAAAAAAGCTCACGAATTTCAAAGAAAAAACTTGAATATGAGATTATTAAATCATAAATTAACGAGAGAATTATCTGAGATTAAATTTGCAACATTACAGAAAAAGATTGCTGTTTTTTTGGGTCAAGAAAACAGGTTTTTGGTTTTTTGATTTGGGTGAACTGACTCTTCAACTAAATGTTTGGTCCTCTAATCCTCAAGAATTTGATAAAACTTTGTTAAAACTTGTAAGGATATTACTATCACTATTATAAACTTGCTATAACTCTATCATATTAACACTGTTGTCCTCGTACATTAAGAGAAACGGTAGGAAATGGTGAGAGAGTATCTTCTGGGTTTGACCTTAAGAAGCCTCTGTTAACTGCAGCCTGGCCACAAGCCAAGCCCGCCAAACTGAAGTACAGCATGAATGGGACTAATGAAGCAGACTAAAGTGGATCTTCCATTAATCATTCGGGGTCTTGTGTAATCTTCATCTATCCGTGTGTGACAGAGCGGCCGTGTCCTGAAACAACCTTTCATCTGCCACCAGCACACGCATACTGTACATGATCAAAAGATCCTCACGAGATCCTAGACGGGAAACATTGTTGACCTACGTGATGTCTGATACTTACTTTTAAAAGCTGTCTCCTCCTAATTTTCAACTTTAGCATTGTTTTGGGAGAATATAAACTATAGTTGTTAAACTTGCAGAGGTAGAAGTACTTTTTTTCAACTCTGAGTAGTAGCTACCTACAGACTCGATATGGCCCCAAAAACAAGAAGAATTGATCTGCAGTCGCGCAGGCTACAAGCAACGACTTCTCACTCCCAATAAGTCGAATGCCGACGCTTGGTCAGTGGCCCTCAGCTTCAAAACTTTTGTCTTATTAGGAAGTTAGGTTGAGGCAACAAAACCACTTAGTTTGGGTTATGAAAACATCGTCGTTAACTAACGTGACTAGTGAACGCCTCCTGGGTGAATGTCCTGTGTTTGTTTGACCCATTCGCCATCCCTTCCTCTTATAATGGCGCGGGTGGATTTACATTGGAGTTAGTGGAAAGTGGCGATAACAGATTGACTTAAGAAATTCCAGGCATCACACCCTGTGCTCAGCAGTGTCTGTGCTTTTTTCTCCACATACTGTGTCCACAGTTGCCCTCATGGCTTGAATCCAAAAAAATAAAATTGAATATCACACTTCTATGATCTCAGAGATGATCCATGTAGTTGTATTGTCCAACAGGGAGACATTTCATATTTCTTCTAGCCGATACTGTTCGATAAGAGTCGGACCAAAGAGATGCTACATTTTAGAGTGACTCTTTTTTTCTCCACGTCTGTTGCAGCAGGACCCTGAATCATCTCGCCAGCCCCAGTTTTTGGATTGTTATGCAATTTCATTCTCAGCATGCTTGAATTTTCGGTGTAACAGATGCGACCAGCCCCCTGGTTTAATAGTCTGTTCCCCAATCCATGTTTGTCCGACTGCTGTCTCGCTGATAAGCAAATGTCCCTGTGTGACCCAGAACAGGAGTCGGAGCTGGCTGTCAAGAGGTTATCCTCATATGTTACAATCAGATACTACTCACAGAAACATACTCCAACACTAATAATGCTATGATGGAAACTCTCTTTCCTTTACCAACTCCTGGGAGGTCAGAGAGGTCACGTACAGCTCCATAACAGCAAGGCCGAAGCTGGTAAAGCTATCAATTCTGAAGGTTTGTGCGTCCCTTTGTTGAAATTCAGTCTCTCGAGGTCACCGTGCAGTGTTACTTGTATTATTGGAGTTCATTCTTTTAAGGCAGAAAGACAGAGACACTGTTGTATATAGTGACGATTCGCAGAAGCTTACCGTGCATGTCACAGACCTTCAGATAAAACATCATCAGCTTGTTTTAGAATGGCCAAGAAAAATACTTTGGTTGCTATTTGTTTGTGCACCTGCCTGTCTCACTGGACTTTTCAATGATGTTTAAGAGGTTTTGAGGCATCACCAGTGTAGTTTTTTGTCCATGTGTGCCATAGACTGTATAGTGGACGTAGTCATCGTGATGTCACCCATTGGTTTGTGGACTGACGTTTTGAAGCCTCAAGTTCGGCGATTTTGCCGTCGCCATCTTGGATTACCGTCATTGCCATGTTGTTGTTTTTTTCAACAGAATGGGGAGGAGTGATACAGAGTATACGTCTCTGGTAGCGGCCTGTAAATCACAGTAATCCCGCCCTAAAGCATACCCTGCTTTATGGTCTATTTGACTGTAAATGGACCATAATTTACTAAATGAACATCATGCTGTATTGAAGAAGACTTGAAACTAGAGATTGAGACCATAAACTCATGTTTATAATGTTTACTGAGGTAATAAATCAAGAGAGAAGTAGAGTCATTTTCTCATAGACTTCTATACAACCAGAGGAGTCGCCCCCTGATGGACACTAGAGAGAATGCAGGTTTAAGACACTTCAGCATTGGCTTCACTTTGCAGAACTGGAGGTTGTCTGGTGTGTGATCTAGCTAATCTAATCACCTGTCATTAGATGGTAATTCAGCACAGTATGGAGTTAGTTTTGTCCAAATAAACTGTCTCCTAGAAATTACATTTGTATACTTGGTGGAGTTGCGCCAAGAGATTACATTGCAGCCCATTTAGCAGCTGCCTTCTGCAGCGTTCTCCCTCAATACTGGACCAATTAAAAAGAAATGTCCCCATTACTTACTTAGACATAGAAAAAGGGGAAAAAAGGCTCATGGTCATGATTTTTCTCAAACCTTAACCAATTGCTGACGACCTTAACGGAAAGCATAAAAAAACGTTAAAGAAGAAAGACCTTGATAGAGACAATGCAGAGGCTTCATTTTCCCTTTTGTATTTCATATATAAATGTCACCCCGCTGCCGTGGTGTTTTCCAGACCTTTGCGCTCTCTGCATTGTTCAGACTTTGAAGTCTTACGGCCAGACAGGTCCAGAGATAAGACGGGTAAACCGCGAGGTGTCCTTAAATAACCAGAGTGCCGACAAACAGCCACCTGGAGCCTCGATTCTCTTCATCCGACGGCAAACACACAGCCTGTCATGACGACTTGCTGTCCTCAGATGACCCGGCAGACAGACAGGCAGACAGACAGTAGTAGTAGTGGTAGTTGTTGTTGTAGTTCTGGTCCCCAGATGACCCTGTAGACAGACAGCGGGGTCAGGCTGGACTGATTTACAGGTAGTCCACAGAAAGAGCTGTGCGTCAGGTTGGAAGAAATTGTTTATTGTTTACAGGAACGATCCTAGCTGGAAAGCCATTGAGGGTTTGTGCAGTGCAGTCGTTTTATATGGAATTTAATGTGACACAAATAATATAACATTTATACTATAATAGAATCAGATATAAAGTTTGTACTCTGGGACTCCTGAATAGAGCATATGATGTTTTAATTTCTCCACCGGAATAGAGTGATCCAGATTTAATACACACTATACAATAATGTCGTTATCAGCTACTGGAAATATGCACACGTTGTAAAAATCCCACTTTTTAATTTCTGCTTCTTGCTTCTGAACAGCTGCGCCTTAGTTGCTCTGACTCTGACAAGAATAAGTTTATAGAAAATGCTCTGCCGAGAGATTATAAAGAGGCAAATCAATTCTGGGACTTTTGCCCTTTTTCTTGTTACGTTTCATGAATCAATAGTTTACTCTTGTCAGCTGCTCCAGTTGTGTGACAGCTGGTCTGTAGGTATGTAATCATAGACCGTATATGAGAAGTGGACGTAGAGTCACCGTGGCGTCAGCCGACCAAGGTTTTGAATTTGGGTTCGGCATTTGACTTCGGCATTTGGGTGTCGCCATGTTGGTTTTTGGCTGTCTCCAATCTTGCAACCAGAAGTGCCATGTGAGGTCACACCTCGAAAGAGTTCCTAGTGGTTTCTAGATTGGTCCTGGGGGGGGCAGCAGTATCATTTGTATACTGCAGTGCAGCAGCCATCCCTTTAATTCCTCTGATCGCACTGAACTCTAGTGGGCACTGTTACAGTGAGCAGGACTGCGCTAACACTGGATTTTGATCTTTGCATCAATGTGATGACATGCGTACCTGCCTGGTTATTAACCTGCACTAACATGTACTAACGTCACTCTATGTATTGATATGCCAATATTAACATAGGATTTTTTTTTATATCTCCTACTCCTAAAAACCTGAATATATTGCTTTCCCCAAACATGTTTCTCCATATTTGATGACTTACACGGTTTTAGCTAACGTTAGCTAATGTTATTCTATGTGTTGGGCAGAAGCATCCTTCTCATACCCGTTTATCTAAGTCATGCATTATCACAGAGCGTAAAACAGTTATAACAAAGCCCTGCTTGGTTCATTTATTCATGTTCTCTCTGAATGTCCCAGACTCCATTGAAGAAACTGTCAATTTATCCCAAAAATGTATCAAATCAAACAGACCTGACGAGCAACGTTTGAAGAATGTCGTCATCGGACAATAATGTTGGGGACCCTCGACGGGTAAGTCCATTGTCGTTTTCATTTCCCACATTGCAACTGTACAGTACAACTGATATCAACACTAACAGAACCCTGAGGTTCCCAAGCACCAAATGCAGAGTTTCTTCAGATATAGCTCAGCATCCAAACTCAGTTTACGGAAGTGAAGTCACTCATAGAACAGACTCAGTTCATGACGCGACTCTTTGAAGATAGACGGCCCTGATAGCACCAAAAAACTGCTGCATCGTCAAACTTATCTCTGCGCGGATTCCTCTCAATATCAAACACAGGCTTTAATCTGTGACAATTCTGCTCCAACGCTGAAATCAATTAGTGTGGTAGCCTCCTCTCCTCTTGTTCCCTTTCCTCTCCTTTCTTCTCCTTTTCTCTCCTGGACTTCCTTTTCTTTCATCTCATGTCCTTTCCTTAAATTTCCTCTCCTCTCCTTGACCCCCCCCCCCCCCCCCCCCTCCCCCCTAAAAAGAAGAAAATCATTTCAATCCATTTCATACACCACGGACTTTAAACAGACTGCTATGGATTGGTCAGGAGCAGACAACATGATGACTCATGGGTAGGGCACATAATGAGGTAAACAGTGTGTCACGGCAGCCCAGGCTCTCGCCTTTGCTTTTCCATTCGTCAGGGCACAAGCTGCCGCGTGTCCTCACCGCGATAAGACTCGATAAGAACGGGCGAATGCAGCAGAGATAAGAGTAGCTGACTGAGATCTGTCGAGCCGTTCCAAAACCTCAGACAGGGCGTGTGTTTGTTTACCGTCTGTCTGCTCTTGTTACACCAAAAAATTCCTACCTTCCTCCCTCCCTACCTTCCTCCCTTCTCCCGTCCCGCGTTGTTTTTTTTTCTTCTCTTTTTTGTTGCTTTTGGTTGTTTTCCCTCTTCCTACAGGATGTTTGTCTTGTTTACTCTGTTTTTCCCCCTCACATCTGCCTCTCTCTCCCCGCCACATTCCATCCTTCTATGTGATCTACGTCTCCTACACCCTCGTTTCATCTCGTTTGTTCTCTACGACATCAAAAAGAGTCCCTTTTACCAAAAACCTGTTTTCCGCCGATCCCCCCCATCCCCCTCCTCTCTTTTCGATTATATTCCTATTCCCCAGTCAACAACAAAAAATAAAAAAGCGTCACTTGGCACTTTTTAACTGTAAATAAAGTTTTTGTTGTTTCCTCAGCCGCAGCCTCCTCCAGCCCTGTTTATCAGGCAGACTTCAAAAGTGGCACGCTGACATGTGCCTCTGTGAAATAGGGTCACAGGCAACACTTGGCTTTGAGGGAAAAACAAAAAAAACTTTCCCTTTCATGTATGAACCTAGTGGGTGAGAGAGGATCTAAAGGGGGCTATGCCAACCAGCCAGCCAGCCACCTGCTATCCAAACTGAGATACACTGCGGTCCTCCGCTTTGTGTGCGGTTGTGGATGAGCGGTGTGTTTCTGCGCACCTTTCTCAACAGGTCGTTGCAGGCCAGCCACCAGCCCTGTCCAGTGCTTTTGCTCGGGCGTATCTATCCATATGTCCGTCTCGCCTGTTGTTTTTTTGGTTTCTCATGATTTTATTCATTGAGTTTCCCCCTCTTGTCTGTGTTTTTTTTCCCCTCTCTCTCCAGCTGTGGTGCCAGTGTGAGGGAGCCTCGTGCTGAGCCTGGGACTGCAGCAGCAACGGGACAAAAGACATAAGAGGAGAAAGAGAGGAAAACCCACCACCACCACCAGCAAAAGAGCTCGGAGAGTCGGAGGAGCCGGCGTGTTGATTAGAGGAGAGTTTAGGAGACAAACCTGACTGTGAAGGAGACAGAGGCAGACTGAGAGGTATACAGATTATTAGCCTGCAGCCAGACACGTTGGAAAAAGTGAGAGAGGGCCAAAAATTCATGTTACAGGCCGCTGCTGGGAGGATAGGGATCAACCACACCCACACTGCAACTTCCTACACCTTCATCCGTCCTCTCCTAACCCGAATCAGTGTCTCAAAACCTACACAAACTCCTCCATCCCCTCCTTTAGTGCTCCTCTTTCTTTTTGGCCATCACCACGTTGCTCTGCAGAAACGACAGTTCAATCATCACACGGACTAGTTAACCGGTCCGCTCTCGGAGCTCCAGAGTGACTGAAGCGACGGTCGCCCGTTGCGGAGCTCGACAGACAGCGGCCTCCCGTTCCCTCTCACATGGACTGTTGATGAAGAAAGATGGCAGTGAGACCGGCAGGCGCCGCCCCTTCCTCTCGGCCACCCTCCCTCCCCCCAGCGGCCGTGGCTCGGACCGGTTGAGGTTTGTCCGTTGGCATCCATCGCAGCATCGGCAGCAGCTTGGCAGAGCGCGGGAAGGAGCAGTATGCAGGAAACTGACTTACCGGCCACAAACACCTTTAAAGGTAAACACAGATAATGCCGTGTGTGTGTTGTGTTTATGTCTTTATGTGTGTCCTGGTTGCCATTACATTTTATCATCAACCTCAAAGGTACGTCTTAATAATGACATTAATCGACCACAGGGGTCATCAACCACATCGTTCCAAGGGGTAGGATTTTTTCCGAAGCAGACACCGTGGAGGCCGGACATTCAAATATAAAAGAATCATTTTATTGAGCCTAATTAACAATTTGCTTAGTACCACCCCTCAAACTCAGACTGGCCAATCATAACCAAGCCACTGACCAGGATCCGACAACTATACGGCCTTAAATCCTTATATCTTTATTTCTGCACCCTGCAGTATTAGTAGACTTGTTTTATTGAAGAATGGCCACTCACGAAGCTAATTTCGGAGATAAACCAATTCTCCTATAAATTCTTCACAATAAAAGTCTACCTTTATTTTGTTATTTAAAAGCTTTTATTTTGAAACATCAAAAGCAGGCATTGTTGTGTTTTCATCAGCGGTAGTCTGTTTTCCTCTTCTCTTCCCTTTGCCCTCCTCTGGAGATGAACAAAAATTATTTTGGGGGGGGGGTTGGAGACCTACGTTTGATAAAATGTCCACATCGTGGCCACAGGCCGTCTACGGCACACTGAGATGCGAGCCACCTCGGCATGTGGTCTGGCCGATCGGATCCCAATGAGAGCTAGATCCGATCCCAGAGGGTTCAGTGTAACCACGGCCTTAGTAACGGTGACACCGTTCTTTAGTGCTGACACGGCGCTGTGAAGATAGGTCTGACAATGCATGCGATATAGCGATGGAGAAGACCAAACAGGAGCAGCAGGCCAGTTGTACCTGGTTTGGCAAGAAGAAGAAACAGTACAAAGACAAGTTTTAATTTGATACCCATATATCTGCTTTGAGCTGGTATCGGCTGTAGTCCTTTGGTTCAGGTAGTGCAGTAGTGTTGGCTGCACTAGAGAATGTGATGGAGAATGCACTGTGCAGGCGGAGGGTTGTAATTGACCCTTCGCTAAGTCCCGCCCTAGAACACAGACTGGCCAATCAACCTGTCCCCTTTTACTCACTGTGGCCTCATTTTTTCACTGCAATGATTAAGTCCTGCAACTCCATGGAAACAGCACAATCATGGCTAAAAGTAGAGAGAACTAAAAAATGTTTCAGTGCAGTTATAATGCATTAAAAAAAGAAAAAAACAGAAGTAAAATGTATTTGATCATTTACAAAAATTGTAAAACATTTGGTCCCACAAGTGTTACCAATATTGGAAAAGATACATTGAGGCAACACATGCTACACATGTTGAATTATTACATTTTCTCTCTTCTTACAGCCTGTCTTGTCCTCACCTCCCTGCTCTGTGTGAACAGCCTGCATTTCAGTTGGAGTTTTTTTTTTTTTTTTTTTTTGTGTTTCTGATAAAAATACCACAATTTTAAACTCCGATTTGGTTGCTTTTTCTTGACGGAAGCGTTTTTTACACATGATGTGTTCAAGGGGCTTCGGAAACGTGAAAATCAAACGATAATGTCCATTTTTGCAGCTTCTGAATACAATGAATTTTCAAATTTTGGAGAATTTTCAAAAGAAAACACGCTTTTCAAACCCACCAGCGGGTTTTGGGGTATTGAAGGAAATCGATGGCTGTGTTCTTTTTTACACGTAAACAACCTTTCACTATTGCTGACTCACCTATATACGCTTCTATGTGCAGGCATGTATATCTGCCAATTTCTGTGTGTATGGACATCTACGAGGGGATCAGACAGGCCATTTTGAGGTGTAAAGTTTACAGCACTGCAGAGAGGAAAGAGGAACTAACAGTATTAGCCTCCGTAAACTTGAGCTTAACGGTTTTACTCATTAAAACATAATCACTCACGCTAATTATGATTGTTGTAACTGAGTTCGTACGCAAGCATACAGAGGAACAAATACAGCTCTCCCTCTGGGGAGTAACTTCCCTTCTATCGGCCGAGCCACTCAAAGCACATATCCAACAGCACGAGGTAATGGAGGGCCTAAGACCTGTGACATGCTGACCGGCCTCGATCAGAGGAGGAAATCTGTTTACTTTTAGTCAAATCGTGGTGATTTAACATGAGACTCAACCCACAAGAATGCATTGAAATGTAGTCCAACCCCAACTGTGCTTTTTTATGTGGAGTTAGAAAGAAGTGAGCTAACCAGCGGTTCGAGGCTACGTTAGGCGCTACAAGCCTAACACGCCCGAAAACTGACTTCCATTGTGGGTGATGTAGGCGTCCGGTTTTTGACAAGAAAGAAGGAATAAATAATGAATAAGAATTTAAAAAATCTTGATTCCTTTTTTTTTAACTGTCCCTAGTGAGTCTGACAGTGTTAAAGGAGTGTGACGCTAAATAAGTTGAATAATTCAAAAGAAAAATCTCCTCAGAAACTCACTATTAGCAGTTTTTCATTGGAACTACTTTCTATTAAATAAATAGTCTTTATGTTAAGTATTCTTTATCCACTACTCTGTGTTAACTATTTAAATGAATTAAAATTGACCAAAAGAGGAGGCAGGAATCAGACACATCACATCTTGAAACATGGAGACATCACTAAGTCTATTCGCATGGATGAGTACCATTGAAAGCATCAAAGCACAGAAAGCCGATCTCAGTAGCTACAGTTTGGGGAGTTGCTTCCTCCAGAATGAAGCCATCCTCTTTTCCATCATACGAACAAACAGCCTCTTCAGACAGACTCAAGCAGAAAATACAACCCTTGAAGGTGAGTGATGACAACAGTCAACAGCCTTGTCTCATGTCACTGGATCCACCGCTGTACCCCGCTGTGATGCTTTCCATTGGCAATGTTAACCAGAGCACGCGTAGGAACACGCCTCCTCCACTCGCCGCTGATCCGTCAAAGCGATTTGACTGAAGCGTGCTCAATCGCGTGGACGACCATGGGCAGACAGAACCTTCATTCTGAGGAAGACGCCGTCTCCGAGACAGACATCTCACTCTGTGAGCTTATGGAGAAACCGCACTGAGTCACTGACAGATTCACATTTGAGTGGTTGCTCTCTGTTGTTTGCTATAGGGTGATTAAACTGAGCATAGGGCCGTGTGGGGCTGGCATGCAGTGTGTGTGTGGGGGTGTGTGTGCTGCAAGGCGGCTAAGAATTTGATTAATGCACTTAAAATCCTCACACACACACTTGCTTATCTGTTGCTGTAACCTGCTGTTATTATTAGTGTGGTCAACGACTGCAGATATGGAGAAATCTCTCCAGAGCGGAGCCTCCTCTCTGTTCTCAAAGCACACGTGTTACATAATTCATCAGCTGTGCGTGAGCGTGTGTGTGTTTTACCTGACATGAACCCCGTGTAGTAAACAAAACCTACGTTAACAGCTATCGACCACCGGCGTCTGCATGTTGGCACGTTTGTTTGCTACCACTCGATGACCTCATTCCCCTCTTCAGCCCCACAGAGACCAGAGCTCACCCAGACACACACACACACACACACACACACACACACGTCTGGCCTTCCTCTCAGTCCTGTCGGGCCTGTTTGTCTATCTGCACCTGTGTTCAGTGCGTTTTAATCCGCACTGATTTCCATGGCGAGCTTGTTATTGTATGTATTTTGTTCTCAGAGTGTCTCTTTCCCTTTAGCCTCTTAAGCTCGCAGCCGTTTTTGAGGTCTCTGAGCGAAAAAGCATAGCCCTACAAAACTGACCATAGCTCTGTAACTACAAGGTCGATTTTAATAATTTTTGTTGATATAATCAGATCACAACACCTGTGACATAGTTTACATAGGTGATATTGTGAATATGTTGCTGGTTAATATAGAAAATAAGACATAACACAGCTGAAATTGAAAATATTCAGCCTCGCCTGGGAAAAATGCACTTTCAGTGATAAAAGGTTATTGAAATAATGCAGCTAGCCCCCTGAAACTTTCCCAAGTCATAGCATAACTGATCAGTAGTTATTAAAAAAAGGTTAAAGTGGAATAAAGTGGAATAAAGTTAAGAATAAGAGGTTTTAGTCAGGCGAGGACATCATTTTCGAACCAGCTGTTGCAGCTCTTACATTGTACTTTTATACACTATATAACTATATATTTCACTTTCTTTATCACTCATATGATTCAATACATCCAAATACAGATAATAGGAATCATATTCATATTCATAACATCATCAGAGCCAGTTTTGGCTGTCATCTGTAGGATTTTCTCATTTCATGTGTGTGTATGTGGCTGCACGTCAGCCTATCCTCGGTCGATTTCAAAAAACAACCCCTCCTTAGACGAGTCACAGGCTTAGGAAGACCTGTGTCGAGTTTGGTGGCGATCGGCAAAAGATTTCATACAATAAAGTTGCCAGAAGTGACGCGTGTACCCCGGCAGAAATTTCCGGTCGCAGGCAGTCTGACCACTCGCCCAAGCCTGCTTGACCGCTCTTATTCTGGAAACAAGTCGGAAGTCAACAGTAATGCAGTTGGCAGCAATGACTACAGCTTTGGAATGGAAATTCCGCGACGTTATTATCCATATTTTCATAAAACTTGGGCGCATACCCACGATTTTTTTCGGCGAAGTTCAGCATGAAGGTACGTTTGATCACACACAACAGTTTAGTGTTTCTACGGATCGTAAAACAGAAGTTAGTTACGTGTTCCGCCACGTGTGCTAATGCTATTACATGCTTTGTATGACTGGGTAGCCGTTAGCATGAGGGTACAAACATTGATTTACTGTACTCATAGCGCCGATTTCTGGCCCGGATTTGGTGCGTTTATGCCACGATATTTATCTGCTTATGTGAGTACCCTATAGCTGTGTTGGGAGTGTGTCAGAAGTGACTTATATGATGTTGTTGTCCATATGTTGCTCTTTCATCGAAAAAAAAAATTAGCCACATACATGCTACTGGCTAATAATCATGCTATTTTCCGCATGTGAGTTTGAGGGGTTCTGAGCCCGAGTGCCCCCAAATTTGGGGGCGTCGTGCTTAAGAGGTTGCAATGCTCACACCGCCTGCGTGAGCAGCGCGGCTCGGCTGCTTGGCGGCTTCATCGACTGTATATAAGAAGTGGACGTTGTCATCAGGACGTCACCCATTGGTTTGTGGACTGCCAACATGAAGCTTCGAGTTCAGCAATTTCGCAGTTGCCATCTTGGGTTATGGCCGTCACCATCTTGGCTTTTTTGCAATCGATGAACAGAAGTTACCATATTTGGAATGTGGAGGAGTGATGTAGAGACGCCGTATACGGCTCTGGTAGCGGCAGCTACCTGTCAATCACAGTAAGCCCGCCCTAAAACATACTCTGCTTTACGGTCTATTTGACTCTAAATGGACCATAATTTACGAAATGAACATCATGCTGTATTGAAGTCTTGAAACTAGAGATTGAGACCATGAACTCATGTTTACAATGTTTACTGAGGTAATAAATCAAGTCTTGTATCGGTCTTTTGACAGCTCTAAATCAAAGTCAGGTGAGAATTTAGTTGCGAAGACACTCACCAGCTTAGTCAATATAACTTCCCTCCAGCGCTATAGTTAGAAAAATGCAGCTTCTTTCTGGGAAGGTCCAGGCGGGCTTCGGATTGTAGTATTTCAAGTGACATGTTTTAGACGGCGTCTCTTTTTCACTGCAAGGTATTGCACTGGAGACATTGCCACGTCACTATTCCGCTCCACGTTCGAGGCTCCCTCTGTTGCGCTGGCACCAAGGACAAAGGCTCCAGGGACCTGCTTTAAGCAGAAGTTATACATTTTGCTTCCGCGAGTACGCTTGTGACTCTGTGATGTCAAATTTTTGTCATCAGAGGGTGTGTACGGACCGCCACATACCGACAATTTGTTGTGTTGGGTGTCCATTTGGGAGTATAACAAAGGTTTTCCACTCCCCACGCCTCGGCTCGGGACCTTCCTTCCTGACCCGGGGCATGGACTCACCCCTTCTGCCCAAACCAGGTTGCTCAAAAATAACCTTGTAACCTCAATCACGTGCAAGCGTTGATTTATATCCGCTCTTATTGTATTCGTCTAAGTAATGAGACACAAAGTTAGGGATGTTAAGTAGTTTCAGAACAACTTTTAACGTTATTTATGTCTTTTTGTGCTACAAAGCGTTGAGTGGAGCTTGGGCAGAATTCAAAAATAACTTTCTTGGAACTCTCGATCCTCTGCGACCCAAAGTGGATCACAGCCAGTAAAATAATGTCGCCATAACCCACAGCCGTGTAGCTCTTTTAGCTTAACTCGAGATTTACTTGGAGCAGCGGCACCTCTACCAGCTGCCTCCCTCCGTCTTGCTTGACAGAACATACAACTATAATATGTCAAACTCACTGTCTACAAATGAGATGAGATCTTTTATAGACTCAAGCGGCGTCCGCTCTGGGTTCAATTTTGTAGGAAATGTGCTGGATTGCACTGTGTCACTAAGCAAAGAAGTTACAGTCATGAATAAAGGTTGATACTGCATGAAAGCCCAATGCAAAAATAATCATGTCCAGCCATCTGTTTTCTTCAGAAAAGACGAGAAGCAATGTCCTTTCAACAGGAACACAAAAAATCTAACCAATGTCATCTTTTCTTCACCTACATTTTCTAACACCCCCCTCGAGACAGTCGATAAACAGAGAGACAATACTGCAGAGTCAGTCTCAATCCCAGTCTACCTCTCTCTTTCTCATCCTCTTGTCTCTTTCCTTTCTGCATTTGACACATTTTCTCACTCTGCTTCTCCCTAGGTGGTCAGCTTTTTCTGTCCATCTCCATTTATCTCACTCTGTCTGTCAGCCCGTCCTCCTCCCTCCTCTGCTCCGTCTCGCACTGTGGTCTCCCACCACAGTCAATCCTTATTGAGCTGCACTAATGTGGAGCCCTCGCCCATCCATAAAGTGACTGACAGCTCGGGGTTATTAGATGAGGACCTCCTGCCCCTCTGCCTGCCTGCTGCCTGGGGCGGAGGCCTCAAACACACTGGATATCTGTCCATCTACCTCTTTACTTGTCTCTGCATTTGTGAAATTATACGATCTTCATTCTTTACGAGCCTAAAATGTCACTATGTCGAGTTTCCACCACCACGTATTTCTTTAGACATTTTTTTGCTGTGCCGCCGTCTGGTCTGACCGGGCCAGACTGGAATGAACATTTGGAATTCACGGGAACATTTTATTGCTTGGACGATTCGGAGCATGGGCTTGTTTGCTGTCTTGTCAGGGGTTGGTTGCGATTGTTATATCACAATTGTGTCTTCATTGGACAGACTTATCCGGACATGTAAGCTTGATGTAGGGGCTTGAGGTTTTAGGTCGGCAACTTGCCTTTGCCAAAAGAGGAGGAATACATGTTGTGTCTCGCTAGCTGGACAGCCCACATTCATCAATCACCTGGTTCTCATGTGCTTGATAAACCATGGCAGCTCTGGAGTTGTTGCAAGGCATTTTATTTTGACTGATGCTCAGTCACAAGTATTATAAAGTAGTGTAACTTTTTGTGACTGTCTATAAGAAGTGGACGTAGTCTTCATGGCATCACCCATTGGTTTGTGGACTGCCGTTTTGAAGCCTTAAGTTTGGCAAATTTGTCCGTTACCATCTTTGATTCTGGCCATTGCCATCTTGGCTTTTTGCAACCAGTGAACAGCAGTAACCATATTTGGACTGTGGAGGAGTGACGTAGAGACGCCATACACGGCTCTGGTTGCGGCAGCAACCTGTTAATCACAGTAACCCCGCCCTAAAGCATACTTTATGGTCTGTTTGACTCTAAATGGACCATCATTTACTAAATGAACATCATGCTGTATTGAAGAAGACTTGAAACTAGAGATTGAGACCATAAACTCATGTTTACAATGTTTACTGAGGTAATAAATCAAGAGAGAAGTAGAGTCATTTTCTCATAGACTTCTATACAATTGGACTTCTTTTTGAAACCAGAGGAGTCGCCCCCTGCTGGCCATTAAAGAGAATGCAAGTTTAAGATACTTCAGCATTGGCTTCACTTTTCAGAACTGGCGTTTGCTGCATGGTCTTTAAAAGTTCAGACTTTTCTGCTGAGTAATATAATTAAATAAAGTTATCAAATTACATATACAATGAATGAAATTAAATGAGTAAATGTTTACATTTTTGATATGATGACTAAAACTAGAAACATAAGAAAGTTGTAATAAAACCTTTTCCTATAAAGGTGCTATTAATAACATTACATTAACATTAGAACACTATCTATAAAACAAATAGAGCACATTATATAGAACCAAGTTTGCTTTAAAAAAACAGCAGTGAAAGAGGTTCAGAGAGTTTTGTGTGTTACTTCATTTTAATTTTTTCCTTTTTGGCAAAGAATTCCCAAAACGTCCCCCTTCCCTTTGTGAACGTGTTTGATGCTGCATTCAAATAATGTGGGAATATTAGCTGGAAGATGAGTGAGTTCTTAACCAGCATGATTGAGGTTGCTGATTCACAATCAAGTGATAAAATGATTAGGTTTTAATTGGTCTTCAAAGTTCAAGGTTGATTTGTTGTCCTTGTACAACACTGGGTTGCACAACAGTTGTAGTCCCTTTATGTCCCTTTAGAGTCTGCCACCTCTCATCCCACTAAAGTCCTGTGCTCTGTCGCCATGGAACACGATGCCACAAGCCAGGTCTCTGCAAGATGTAGGCACAACCACTACCCTGATCCCCCTTTGCCCGGCCAGTCCGAATCCTGTTTCATCCATCTCTCTTACAAACAAAGATGAGACTTCATATAGAGAGAAAATCATCAATCTTGCAGAGTGATGCTCAGAGAACAGCCTACAGCTCAAAGTCAGAAAAACCATGCAGCTGATTGTTGATTTCAGAAAAAAGGAGGTGAAGACACACCCCCGTCTACATAAATGTAACTGGACAGATTTTAAGTTCCTGGGAATCAGCATCACCAACTACCACACATGGTCATCACACGTCTCCTTCCTGGTTAAGAAAGCTCATAAACACCTGTATATCTTAAAGAAACTTAAGAAGGCAAAACTTCTGTTCCAAGCTCTTGCTCGCCTTTACAGAGGAGCAATAGAAAGCCTCCTGACTGGAAAATGACTAAATTGGCATGAGATTTGCAAGGCCCAGGACAGAAGGGCTCTACAGCGGGTGATTATAAACCGCCCAGAACATCATTGGTACCCATCAACCGAGCATCAGTGATATTGGAGATATTGGATGATATTGGAGCCCAAAAGGTATCTAAAGACAATACCCACCCAGCCACAGCCTGCGAGATATACAGAAGTCTCAACTGATGTATCAGCAGACTTCAGAGCAGCCTCTTTCATCAGGCCATGAGTCTCCTAAATTCATCCACACACCGCCCTAAGTGGCGCTTGGTCCGGTTGGTCTGGCTGCGTGGTTTGAATATGCCTTGGGCGGTAATCCTCTCATTGTCAGCTGCACTTTATCCAATCCCCTCGCTTCTTTCTCCGACGTCGATGAGTGTATCTCCTTCAAAGGCCGTGCATGCTCCAGAAACAAAGGCGAAAAGATAACAAATTCAAAGAAAAATGTAGCAAAGTTCATGGGAGCTGCTGGCAGCCACAGATACACCATTGTTCATGTCCTACACACTTGCACTTGGTGAATGATTCATTTGAGTTTGTTTGCAGCAAATCAAACACAGTAGCATCAACCCCAAGCAAAACATAAGCAGTTGTCTCCTGCACTTTCATTTCATGCCGGTAAATCACAGTAAAAATGCAGCACTCACCAGGTGGTGTAGTTGTTACTGAATTACTACATTATTACATTAATGAAAGAATTTATTGTTTTTTATAGACTGGCTGCATCGGTGTATACATATTTGCAGTCAGTTTTCAGATGACTTTGCGTTGCATTTGTCATACAACTCTTTAGTTTTTTTTTGTTCTTCGTGAGTCCTCTGTGTCAGCACTGGTGTAATTGAAATGGATGTGGGGCTATGTGTTTTGGTGCACAGTGATATTGACGATTTACATCAAATCAGTGGAAAAGAAAATTCACATTTCTGCTGTCTAATGGTTTGGAATGTGACGGTCAAGACGCATTTGTAGCAGATTTGCTCCATGATACCAGCTAGTGGTCAGGACCTCCGTCTGTCTGTGTGTGTGTGTGTGCGTGTGTGTGTGTGCAGATAGTGTATCCACATTTGTCTGATATAATTGCAAGATGTATGACAAGATAATTACACATGTGCGCGGGTATCTTTGAATGTGGACGTGGGTGTGAGCGTGCGTGCATGTATGTGTGTGTGTACATGCGTGTAGGCTGATGCATGTGTGTATTTATGTCCGGCCAATATAATAACAGGAATTACGACACGATAATTGCATGAATGTCTGTGAATGTGTGCTCATATGTGCATTCATATTTATTCATTATAATTGCAAGCTTCCAGACGTGCATGTGTGTGTGTGTGTGCGTGTTGTTGTCTATGGCAGACGCACACTAAATTAGACAATGAGTCATCCTACCCGCCTAATTTCTCCTTCAGTGTGTGTGTGTGTGTGTGTGTTTTAGTATGTAAATGTTTATGCCGTAATGTTTCAGGTTCATGAAGCAAAAGGGTGTGTGGTATGCACTCTTGCCTGAGCAGGGTGTGTGTGTGTGTGTGTGTGTGTTTACCTTGTCTCTCTGTGCATGGCTGCCTGCTGTCTGATTTTGTCTCCTTTATTTACTTCCCATCCAGCTTATTTACTAGTCAGTCAGACATCCACCCAGCCCACGTTTACACTGACCTAAATAGGCACATCATCTGTGTGTGTGTGTGTGTGTGTGTGGTTGTCTGTGACCACGTCTGTTTGCATCTGCGAAGTGTGTGCGCACATGTGGGTCGCGCCGCGCTTGTGTTTGTGTCGCCGATAGTTTGCCGGCGTGTGTGTTGCAGCTCAGTGTAGTATTAAAGCTGCTGTCAATTTGCAGCAGCCTTCAAGTTAATGCTTCAATCTCTACTCCCTAAATTCCTCTGATAGCAGCGAACCTCCATCCAGCCACCTCATTCACACTCCATCTTCTTTTGCTGCAGTTCAGTTTTGTTCAAGGCGCTTCTCAAATACCTATATATTAGTGCTGGGCAACGATTAAAATATTTAATCGCGATTAATCGCATTGTTATGGCAAAGTTCAATAGTGAATTCAAAAGTAGTGTATTGCGCACTTTTATTTTAAAAGTACTGTTATATGAACAAAAGTGCAATAACATTTGGTTCACGAGATGCAGGTAGCATGTTTTATACTTAATGTGAATATAATTCATACTTTGTTGGCATCTTATTCTGAAAACCGGATGTTCGTCTGAAGAAACCGGATGTTGTCTCACGTTAATGTTTCCGCTAACTTTCAACGTCCTTCGCTCGCTCCCGATCCGTGCCGTTTAAATGTGTTTACTGTAAATTTCAGCATATAGGTGCACTAACATGTAAGTGTCTGCTGAGTTGACCACGGAGATCTGAGTGTCTGCTGACTTTACCGCAGCGATGTCCAGTAGTCTCCAGGGAGAGCAACAGCTGGTGCAGCTTCTCTCTTTATTTCTGCCCCCCCCCCCCCAGACCAGAAGCGGTTACAATAATAATAAATAAAAAATACTTTTGTTGTTGTTTTTTAATTATTATTATTATTATTTTTTCCCCATCTCAAAAGGCTCAAGGACATACACACACACGTTCACACACACGTTCACACACACACACACACACACACACACACACACACACACATACACAACTGACTATAGGATGTTTGCTGGCTTTTATCCCACTGTTCTTGTCATCCTCTTGTTATGTCTATGTATTGTCTTTTGTCTTTCAATAAAAAAATAAAAAATAATAATAATAATACATTTAAAAAATGCGTTAACGCGCGATAAAATAATTGTCGGCGTTAATTAATGAATGCGTTAACGCGATAATAACGCGCTAACTTGCCCAGCACTAATATATACTGTATATATACAGTGGGTACGGAAAGTATTCAGACCCCTTTACATTTTTCACTCTTTGTTTCATTGCAGCCATTTGCTAAAATCAATCAAGTTCATTTTATTTCTCATTAATGTACACTCAGCACCCCATCTTGACAGAAAAAAACAGAAATGTAGAAATTTTTGAACATGCTGTTTTGAACCCTTGAGTTCGGCAATTTCGCCGTCGCCATCTGAGCTGTTTTGCAACCGATGAACAGAAGTGACCATATTTGGAATACGGGGGAGTGACGTAGAGACGCCGTATACGTCTCTGGTAGCGGCAGCGACCCGTCAATCACAGTAAGCCCCGCCCTAAAGCATACTCCTCTTTATGGTCTATTTGACTCTAAATGGACCATCATTTACTAAATGAACATCATGCTGTATTGAAGAAGACTTGAAACTAGAGATTGAGACCATAAACTCATGTTTACAATGTTTACTGAGGGAATAAATCAAGAGAGAAGTAGAGTAATTTTCTCATAGACTTCTATACAACCAGAGGAGTCGCCCCCTGCTGGACATTAGATTGAATGCAAGTTTTAAGTCACTTCCACATCGGCTTCACTCGGCACAACTGGAGGTTGGCGCCTGGGTGCACTTTTGTAAAGGTAGTTCTCAACTATGGGGACATATCCGCCTTTAATGCGTTCCACAGATGATTGAACAAACAGGATGTTGGCACACAACAGAACGTGATTTACAACCATTTCTTAACACAAACCTTCTGTCTCCTCCGCGGTGCAAGGACACATCTTCTTTTTATTTGTGTTTGCGTGCTCATTTAACCAGCCCTTGATTTTGTTTAGCTGAACAACCAGCCGGGGGCCAGACAGCCTATCTGCTCTGATTCAGTTGTTGACACCATGGCTGAGGTTACTGAGTTTAAGGCGGTATTTTGGCTCAGCTCTGGGGCTGCCCGCCTGCTGAGATCCTCCGCTAGGTTGGCTAGGTAGCATGTGGGCGTGCGTGTGCGAGCATGTGTGCGCACGGGCATTTCTCCGTGTGCGAGTGTGTGTCATGCGTTTGGTCCACGCGTGTGTGTGTGTCTGTACCTTATTGGTGTGTGTGGGAGTATGCGTGGGCAGAGCGTTAAAGCTGACAGTGAGCAGGCAACCTGAGGACATGTTTATGAGGTTTCTCGCCGTCGACCCTAACCAGTGAATATTAACCCCGATGCTCTCGCAGCACCTTAAGCTGCAAAAAAAACACAGAGCCGACATTTTTCAAAGTTTCTTTTTCTCATCACGAGCGGGCGCGTTGATAAGTCTGTTATGGGGGAGAGAAAATGGGGGGAGGGCGAGGGCAGGCGGCTCCGTTATTGCTGTCAGGTGATTTCATCAAGATAAAGATATCATCCATCTTGTATCTGAATGGATGTAGATCCATGTAAGCCCTATTATGTATTAGCTCAAGGCTTCACAATGTGCAGAGTGAGGCCATAAACTCAGCAGAGCCGTGGGTTTAACTCTCCCCGTCAAGGATGTTCAACTTGTTCTCACCTAATCACATCTGCTGTGTGTTAGAATGATGAATTAATGACTGAATGAATATATCTCAAAAGGTGATGTTTTGCGATGATAAATGTCCTTCATATGTGAGACGGAAAGAACAGAAACAAACGTGGGTTCAGCCTTGCAGGAAAAGAGGAGACGAGGAATTTGATTTGGTCCGACAAGACAGATTTGAGAAACCTGAAAGCGATCCTCGTCATCCTTCTAAAAATCTGAAATATAATCATTGCATGATGTTGAAGTAAACATTGGGTTGTTAAAATGTATTTCTGAGCAGAGGCAGGAAGGGGAAACGACGGATTGCACCCGCATGCTGGTTAGGCACCAGTGAAAGCTGGCTGAAAATAAGACCGTTAAATGTTTGGCTTTTGTAACATTTGACCTCCATTCGGCTGAAATGTTCCTGCTCTTATGCTCCGATGACCTCGATCCGACTTTTTCAGTCCCAGTTCATCAGTAGTGATTCCAGGGCTTTGCGTAAAAAGCGATACGAAGTACATATGCGATACCGATGTTTATTTAATAAGCTGGATGCCCAGCAGTGAAGCCGACATGGAAATGTCTTAAAACTTGAATAAATTATTGAAAATGAACAAGATTCAAGTGTAACCCTCATTAATACAGCAACAAATTGGTCAAAACTTCAACAGTAATTTGAATTCCATTGTATAATGTATATATAAACACAGAAATGAATTGAATAGATCGATACCTGATCCAGCTATCGTCCCGATATCAGATATCAGCATCGGTTCATCTCTACCAGAGAGGAAGGATGCAGTGATCTGACTTTTTCAGTCCCGATACCGATGGCAATACCTGGGCTTTGGGTGATAAATAAATACATAGATATTAATGTACTGAATTGTTATTTATTGAAATAACGATATCCTGTCACCGATACTCGATCCAGCTATTTGTAGTATTGGCCTGATATCAGCGTATCTCTACCAGCGTTAACTCTAACACTGCCCAGAAAGTATTTTTGATTACTTTAACATCCTCATTAAATCACACAAAAATCTCAATGTGCTCATTTCTACATTCATCTTCATAATGACAGATGATTCAAATATATAAATATGGAAACATTTCACATTGTTCCACATTGTTTGAATCTCTGAAGTTTGTCCCGGCTGTTTGTCTCTGACTCCAAATCTCACCGGGTCTATTTAGAGCAGTGGTTCTCAACTGGTCTGGCTGCGGGACCCACCATCACCCCTTAATTGCAAGCCGCGACCCACGACCCAAATTATATATATAATTTGGGTATATCTATATTCAAGAAGTCTAGTAGTAGTAACGTCTCTGTGTAGTAAACAACTGTCAAATCAAAGAAAGTACAATTATATTCAATTATATTTTAACTAATATTATTCAAATTTTTCAAATTTAACTGGATGGATTATAAATAATACATAGAAATGCATAAATAAATGTTCTTCTCATTTCAAGTAAAATAACGGCTGGATTAAAAATTAATTACGTAACAAAATTCATTTTAGAAAAATTGTTTTCACTGAATTGCCCTACAGCTTTAAATTCAGTTCATTCAGGGTTAAGTGATAAAGCCACAATATTATATTTTTCGTGTTGGAAGAATTCACCTATATGAGTCTGTCCAGTAAGAGTCGAATGACTCTGGTCTCTCTGGCCATTCTTCTCTTTTGGAAATCGTTCTATGATTTTGACTTTTACAACTAATGTTACAACAGTCCTGCTCTGCTGTCTATATCCTCGTCTCACCCCCATGTGTCACAGTGTGTGTACATCTCACTGAGTCAGGAAACTTGTCAGAATGGCCATATTTGATTGGCTGAGCTGCATCACGTGACGTGATTCACAACGCATTGGTCGGTGTTTTTCCTGCACCGCCGTAAATACCGTAAATGCTGGAATAATTCCGCTGCATAAAAAATGCCCTTCAAAATAAAATCACTTTTTTTTTTTGTCAGGCAAAGGCCAGCGACCCACTGAAAATGGGTCCGCGACCCACTTTTGGGTCCCGACCCACCAGTTGAGAATCACTGACTTAGAGGACCTTTTTCATGGTAAACACACATTCAGCTTCTCTCGCCTATATCGCATTGTGTCCTTCCCCAAAGATGCTTTCACATATAGGTCTGGGATGCTGCTGCAGACTGCACTGTCTCCAGCATAGACGTGATGACAGGAATACAGTACTGCTGAGGGAGGTGTCCGCCAGTCTTTATGGACGCAGGCAGCTCTCTGTGTTAACTCTTTCAGCTAGTCACGTGACCATGGCAACTGCAGAAACCAAACCGAGCTAATTTTACTGGTATCCGAGTGAACTAACGTATCAATTCTAAAATGGTCTTCCACTGAAGCCTGCAGTCTCCTGGGTGCACCACGCTGCCTCCCTGATCTCTCTCCAAGAACTTTTTTGTGTTTGTGTGCGAATAACCGTAGAAATGGGGATAACAGGGCAGCGACTCCACAGTCTCATCTCAAAGACATTCACAGTGTTGTACTCGGGCGTATTCAAAGGAGCGTGCAAGTTTACTGGGAATCAGCCTCGGTAAGAGTAACACCTGCACACTGACTCCAAAGCAAACACATTTTGAACATAGTTGTATATTTATATATATATATATCACCAGGCTCTGATTAACCATCCAACACAGCCATGGTGAGAAACACCTCTAAACAATTAACAATTCAATATGTACACAATGAAAACACTATCAAACCAGAAGGACACTCGGAGAGGGCAGACCTCCGCCAAGGCTGTTTCCATAAGTGGAAAATGATGGTACACCTTGCCACCAAGTTTTATGGAAATTGGGGCCAGTAGTTTGTTTCCATAATCCTGCTGACAAACAGAAAAACAGACAAACAAACCCAAACCTAAGCACAGTGCCACTTTTTGGAACTGTGCTCGGTTGTACACTTAAAAAGGAGCAGAGGCAGTTGTGTGAAGAAACCACAACTAAATCCGGACAACTGACCCCCCCATCCATTGCCATGGACTCACTGAGTTAAGTTATGGGCTAAGACCCCGTCTTCAGCTTTACCTTTGGTGACCTGGCCAACTGACACCATTGAAATGATACCAATTAGCTGTCAGCAGCTCCTGATGACATGCACCTGTCTATTTCACCTACAATGTCTTTGGTTTGAATCTGAAAGCTGTAGTGTGAGCTGCCGGGCCAGCAGGACGCCCCGGGGACAAAGTAGACGGAGAGGGTTAAAACACAGTGTAACTTTGCTGCCATATAGCGTGACTGCATCCCCGCAGGCATACACAAGTACATTTACTTTCTGCCCAGAACACACACACACACACACACACACACACACACACTTAAACAGAGGAACAGTAGTGATGCACTGTCTGGACTGCAGAAAGGAGACACAGCCTGAAGGTCTCTCTCTACTTCTCTCCCTCTTTCTGTCACTGGTTTTCTCTCTCTCTCTCTCTCTCTCTCTCTCTCTCCTTCACTATGGGTGTCAATTGTGCCAAGTCAGCACAACTCTGACATGCTTAATTATCCTGGTAGAGCCAGAGAGAGGAGAGGGGGAGCGGTGAGGGTAGACAGGGGGAAGGAGAAATTAGGAGACAAGAGAAAAGAAAAAGAGGGGAGGAGGAAAAAAGAAAGTGACGTAAGGGGAGAGGAGACAAATGACGGGCTGGAAGGTAGGAAAGAAAGGGGGAGGAGGAGGAGATGAGGAAAGGTGGAAAAAAAAAGAAGAGGGGTGAGGCAGAGAGAGACAGCAGGTCGGAGAGATGCCCCAATCCTTCATGGCTCACGGACTCATCCGCAACACATTTATTACCATGCTGCCCTGCAAAGCTGGCGCTCGCCTCATATCAAGGATGCAGGCTGGAGGGCAGAGAGAGAGAAAGAGAGAGAGAGAGAGAGAAAGAGAGAGCAGGGGAAGGGAGACTGATGGAGACCGAGGGGACAACAGCTACCATGTAAAAATGCAAAACCCAGTACCTTACTAATCTTCAGCGCGTAGCAGCATTTTAACGCTCAATACTCAACGTAATGAAAACCAACCTGGATTAAAGGTGGATTAGCTTTTTCAAAGACACACGGGAGGCCAGCATTATTTACACA
Organism: Anarhichas minor; assembly: GCF_050575085.1. Lineage (NCBI taxonomy): Eukaryota > Metazoa > Chordata > Actinopteri > Perciformes > Anarhichadidae > Anarhichas > Anarhichas minor. The sequence continues at coordinate 4,059,723 of NW_027466468.1, read as the reverse complement.
TGTAGCGGTTCATATGATATCTACGAAAGTTCTTTTTTTTCATTTTTTGTGAGTTCTATGAGTGGGCCTGCACATGCCCATGCAGCATTTAGGCAACAACTTGACTACTTGGGCCGTAGTAGTAAGGATGTAACGTAAAAAAAAAATGTTTAAATTGACTGCTGGTTTCACACAGGACACTGACAACGGTCCCCTGGTTGAAAGTCTGGTGATTTTAGACCCACAAATCCACCCCAATCTCCTCCCTACCTGGACTTTCTACTACATCACCTGTCCTGGTCTAACAATCCATGTGGATTGCACACTATTTGATTACGTGGGTTATGTGTGATTTGGGGTTGGCTCTATGCTACCCTAAAGGGACGCCAATGGTCCTGACAAATGGTCAGTATGTGAGGAAGTGGTCGGGACTGAATTTGATTGCTCTAACTTTCATCGCGGTTAGCATTGTTTTCTTTACCAGGGGTTTGATTGAGGGGCACAAACTGTCTGTTGCTGCCATGACACAGGTTAGATCTTACGTTTCCACCAGCCCGCTGTGACAGCCAGCCAATAGGGTTCGTGCTGTCTGGATGGAGCTGCTACAGCTAACCGCTAAAGGGTCTGAAGGTCTGTCTCCCAGAGCCGCCAACCGCCCTCCAGATGTAAACTATGGGCCGACGATTATAAGATAGCATACTGTCTCTGGTTAGCTGTTGTAATGATTTAGTCCCTTTTTAAAAATGTGTCTCTTACAAGCACCATAACAAACGACTGTGGCTCAGTGGTAGAGCAGGGCCGTCCTTCAATCAGAGGATTGGCGGTTCGATCCCCGGCTACGCTAGCCCATGTCGCTGCCCCTTCCATCAGTGTATGAATGTGTGTGAATGGTTGAATGACATGTAGTGTTAAAGCACTTTGAGTGGTCAGACTAGAAGAGGGCTATACAAGTACAACACCATGTACCATATAAGTGCCTTTAAAATGAATACTGTGTCCAAAATAACTCCTTATTTACTAAAATGAACTATACCTTTCTGCCATAGTATAAATCTTCAAAAACATTGAGTAAGTGTTACAATGATGGTGGTCGGTATGTTGGTCGTCATGCTTATGCTGATGCCGTTAGCTTTGCAGATCAAAACAAAGTATTTCGCAAACGCATATGTTGACCTACGATTTCACAAAATGTTTCTCCTGCTTCTAGTATGTGGAGATATTTAAATGAAAACTTCTGACCTGCTGGTGGCACTAGATGATGAGTCAGGGGATCAACCAAAGTCCTGAGAATCCATCCTCTGGGAACTATGAATGTCTGTTCCAATTTCTGTGCTCATGTTTGCGTTCTTTGTCAAGATTTTCCTGTCTGATCTAAAGCCGTCCAAGGTTAAATGACTCCAGGGTGTCTCATGTGATAAAAACAGATTGGACAAGTCTCTGTGAGAGGAGGATAATGTAAAGATATTCATCCTCAACACCAACATTAATGCCAGCACTTCATTTGGAATGATGAAATGACTCGGTATAATCAGTTTTCTCCAAAATGGAAAATCAATACTGAAAGTCTAGCAGCCCGGCTGGTGAAATAGACTGACTGAGAATCAACACTTAAACGTGGAGGGATCCAGGATTCTGCTGATTTTTTTTGATTGACAGCAAAAACATTTTTTGTAACTTTTCTTTCATGGAGAACACTGACTGTTAAATCACTCCAAAACCACGCCAAGTTACAGGACCTCGAACTCAAACAAAAATGCTCCGGTTACTTGACAAATATAAGTATATAATGTGAGTTGCAGTAGATCCCACTTTTTTTTAACATATTTTCCTTTGCCAGGAGAAAACAGGTGCAACATATGACAACACATCGATTGTCATTGACCTGACAATTTGTGTTGTGTGGTTTTACACGGCTAGCTGCAGGGCGATCCCCAGCGAAAACGTACTTCCTGTTGGCTGTGTTGTGATGTCATTTCCGGTAAATAGCACAATATAAAATGTTTGTTCTCTGTTTGAAAAGTAGAAACGTACAAACGATGGCAATTACAAACTCACCCATGTTTTAAATGGTTGCGTCTCCAGTCTGATCTCGAGCGCACAGCTGATCGGTTTACATGCCGTGCCAGAAAGGCATATTTAAAGAGTAACCGCACACTTAAACATGTTTAGGCTTTGAACTAAATGATACGACTGTCCTGTAAGGAAACACATCAGTGCTGGTGTTAATATTGGCATTTCTTTCTAAAAATAATCTTTAAAATGTAATGGTTGAAAATGGCTCAGAATGCCATCTACTGTTCTAAATCAGGCCTATCTTCTGAGATAGAGGCCACCATTTGGAACTAAATGCAATAGTCGGGTGCTCGCTTGCTGTTAGAACACGGTGTTACTGTCTCTAAATGTAAGGGCAAAAAAACAACAAAAAAACGGGCAGATGATCGGCCAGTCGGCTGACAACCAGCAGGTTCTAACCGGCGGGCCGATCATCTCTAGTTATAACGCTGCTGGTCTGAGAGCTGTTACTGACTCTCATTTGCTCACACACGCATAGAAACACACTGATCCGGACGCCCAAGGACACTTTGGCGTCCCCATAAACACACACACACACATACACACACAAACACACGCACACACACACTGCTAGAAACGAGTATCCGGCCCCCATGTCTGTCACTGGCAAGCGACGAATACACTTTGTTATATCACAGGCACAAACACACACACACACACACACACACACACACACACACACACACACACACACACAAGTGCAATTCACGTCACACATTTCTGTCTAAGTCTGCATGAGTGCTTTCCTCCCCACTGTGGGACTTAGTTTCTCCTTGTTAGAGAACAGTGCAGGAGTTGAAAGTAAGAGGAAATAGCAATAACAAAAAAAGCCCTCCCTCTGTCTCTCAGCAATCATTCCTTCCAACAGAGAAAGATTCCTCTTTCGAGACCTTTGATGTGAAACGTTAGTTCTGCAGAGGCTGAAAGTCAATATCACACGTCCTGCAACGCTCCGCTGGTGTCGTAATAGAGAGGTCAGACCAGTTTGGTGTGAATGTGGCGATCGGGGAAGTTCCGCTCTTCCTCTCGTGCTCTACTGCTAGAGTAATCCTCCTCTTCCTCTTCCTATCTCCTAATACGTTTCCTTTCACTCACTCCTTATCATATCCTCATTATCACCTACATCCTCAGAGCTCTCATCACCCACAATCTTATCACCATCACCAACCATCCTCCTTCTCCTCCTCCTCCTTTTCCTCACTGCCACTTCCCTTTCTTCCCTCTCTTCCTCTCGCTGCTGCCATCTGTCTTTTTTTCTGCTTTTTGTATACTTTCCTCCTCCTCCTCTTCGTCCTCCTCCTTCTCCTGGTTGCTGCTGCGGAGCAGACTGTTTTGTCGCACGCCCGTCGTGGCAGACAGGTTGACAGATCAGCTGACTGACGTCAGAGGAGATGACGGAGATGATGGAGTGTGAGAGGAGAAGGGACAAAAATGGGGAAGTAAATTGTAAAAAAAAGTTTGTTTTTCAGTTTCTGTGCTGAATCAATTCCATGTTTAACTTGTTGTCCCGCCAGTAAGTGGTGAGTCTGCTATTGATGAAATATTGACAGCATCAGCTGACGATAAAAAAGATGCACATTTGTGGTGATTTCTTTTCTTCTTTTTTTTCATCATTTGAGAAACACATTTAACTCAAATGTTCCTCTGGAAAGAAATGGAGCTTGCAGCTCTGCCCGGAGTTCAGGAATGTAACACCTCTGTCAAACTCTATCACGTCTATAGTTCACCCACACAGGTGTTTTCATTTATCCTGCCTGATTAGTCCTCTCTTCGAGGTCAAAATGTAATTGGCTCCCCATTCTTTTCAATGAGGAACAAGGCGAGACGTGCTCAATAAAGCGCCTAGCGCCAAATCTAGCCACTTTTTCCTCTCTGTGTTCAGTGAGTGGAGGAGAATCTCTCTATCAGATAATGGGGCCTCAACATTTATTCTTGTATTTCCCCTGAAGTAATTTTATGGTCACACCACTCTGCCGGACAGTATCATATATATCAGCTTGATTCAGCTCTATATTGAAGCTACATAGTGTTCAAACCATTGAATGTAGACAAGAAGTGATGTAGTCAGCGTGACGTCACCCATTCTTTTGTGGTAAACAATTTTGAAGCCTCGAGTTCGGAATTTCGTCTGTCGCCATCTTGGTTTTTGGTTATCGCCATCTTGGCCTTTTGGAACAAGAAGTGAAACGAGAGGTTGGAGCTAAGAACTGGATATTGACTAAGACATTTTAGGCGATTGAAAAAGTTTCATAAACTCATGTTCACAATGTTTATTGACGTAATAGATCAAATAAGAAGTAGAGTCATTTTCTCGTAGACTTCCATACAACCAGACTTCTTTTGGCACTTTTGGGGTCTCCACAGTTTTATTGGTTGGAACAATGCTGGACTGTACATCATTCATTTTTTATGGATTTGATTAGATTAAGAAATTAGTTTATTTGTATAATAAAACATTTTGGATCTACATATTTTGATCATATCCATTTAAAGTCTTGATACTCAGATGCACTGAGAGTGACATGCCTCATTCGACGCCTCTCAATGAATGCTCCATTTCAAATGCCAAAACCACAGAACCAGCAGTATTTTGGGAAAAGGTCGCTGACTCAAATTTGTATTTGTTTAGTATTATTATTATTATCAATAATTTATACTTTTTGTTTTAAAAATGTCTTCTGTAAGGTATTTTAAGATTCGATTGGGATTTAATATACAAAATTATAATGAATCAAATGAAAAGACTAAATACAAATGGCAGATTTCAAATTTCAGTTTTGTCTGCGAGGTTTTATACTGCCAAGGTTTTTATATTGTTGTGAAGAAAATCATGCTCAACAGCAGTAAAGGCATTTGTCTGATATATAGTGGCATTTCTGTGTACCGTGACCGCTCATATATTTTCATTGGTGCTGTCATACACAGTAGCCCTGATCTTGTTTAACGGTGTTCTCATGAGCGCTCTTGTTTGCTTCCTGCTCATTTCTTCATCCCTCACATTTAAGTATCTGCTGATCAGATCTTGGCAGACCTTGGAGGGATCGTTCATCTCACCACTCTGTCTGGCATTTTCAAATCATGCTAATTAACCTGTGTTTGTAACACACACACACACACACACACACACACACACACACACACACACTTCACTTGGGGGAAAGGTTTACTGTTGCCTCGCATCTTCCGACATTTCAAAGCTCCGCTTCGAATGCATGTGAATGGGAGTGTTGCTGGAGAGGAAGGAAAAGGAATGAAGAGCGGCGGAGGAGACAAGAGGATGGCCAGAAGATGGGAGACTAAAAAGCAAAGTGAGAGGATGGACTGAGGGGACGAAGACAATATTGGAGAGTAATAGAAGAGAGGAGAGGATAGGCAGAAGAGGAGAAGAGACTGAAAGAGGAGACAATCGGAGGAATTGATGAGGTAAAATGAAAGACAGGGAGAGGAGAGAGGAGAGGCTGGGCAAGTCACTGAGGCTTCACTAATTGCCACTCAGAAGACTCGTTCCAAAGAACAGTCATGCTGGTCTGTTCTTTGAATTGGCTCTCTGTTCCTGCCTCCCTCCCCCCCACAACCCTCCGCCACTGTCTAGACAAGAGCAGAACAAGCTGTTCTTGCTATGGGGAGGAAGAGGAGAAAATGTGCAGTGTCATTAGGTCGTTCAGTGCCAACCGAGCAAATCGGAAGCACTCTCTCTCCAGGAACGGGCCTTGAGAGGCGTTTGTGCAGGTACGAGTCGCCCTGTGTTTGTGTGTGTCGATGAACTGCAACAAAACACAGCGGCAACAACCTCCCCCCCCATTCCACGCCTCCCTAATGAATTTCATTAAAGTGTTTATTTCTACCTTTCCCGTGAAGGAGTATTTTTTGCTTCCATCTATTACCTCGCCAAGGACAAGAAGAATCCTGACCAGAATGGTGGGGATCACTTAAAGACCTGCGTAATGGCATCAAGTTATGGGTTTGGTGCGCAGATGTCAGTGCTGATTTGATACTATGGCAAACACACATCATTTGACTAAATATTTTGTGTAAATGAGCGTCATGTTCTGTATGAGGCAGGACACATTTGTGGAACTGAGTGATTCTGTAAAGACAATTTCAAAATAGCACTTTCTTGATTGTAGTGTTTTCCTTTGCTTCGTATCTCAAAGCTGAAAGTTGTGGTTGTAGTACGGACGTGGTTATTGTTGGAAAGCGTGGGTAACATTTGTCAAATAATGGCTGAAAATGTAGGCAATAAAACTACTTGGTTAGGGTTAGACAAAACATTGTGGTTTGGCTCATAATAAGTATGCTTGTAGCATTGTGTTGCTACAGGTTAGCTGTGTGGTAATTTGGTTTAAACCCTCCGTAAGGTTTTAGCCACTAGTGGCGCTACGGAGCACTGATTGTATGTGTGGGTCCTCGTTTTGTTTGCTCTTGAGCACGGACGCAGTGACACACAGTCATACAAAGTTTGACATTATTTCACTGACATGTGGAGAAGCATCTAAGAGTGAGAGCGGAGAAGGAAGGAAGGCCAGAGAGACTACACAGATATGGTACATGGAATGGACGTGTTTGTGAGCTCTCCAGCTCTCCGTTGCTGGGTGTTTCCGAACGGGTCTCTGGTCCAAGACGTTCTGGACCGGTTTGTGATGCAGCAAGGAGTTTCTTCTTCTGCGGATTTCTACATTGTAGCAAATGGTCTTGTGTCTTGCCTGGAGGACCTTCTGCAGCATGGGGCGGTCTATCACCTGGAGCCCCGCCTCCGTGGAGGGTCCGACTCAGCTGAGATGGAGGCCGCCAGCAGAGAGGCCTCTAGAGAACACAAGATGGCGGAGTGTCGAGACCAATCGGAGAGGCTGGAGGACTCCTCGATAAATGGTCTGCAGGTGATCGAGGACTCTGCAGGAACCAACTGCGAACAGAGAGAGCAGCCGCAGAGAGAGAGGGAGAGAGGGGAAGAGAGAAAGAGTAAGAGCGGAGAAGGAAGGAAGGCCAGAGAGATTACACAGATATGGTACAGCACATGATTGACCAGCAATGTTTCATAGGAGGGCAACAAGTGGTGAACAAGAAGGACTGGAATTTCCATAATTCCCGAAGACCAAAAAAAACACAGAACCGAAGACCAAAAAGCACAGAACCGAAGTATCATAAGCGCTAATCCGCTAACCCAACTACAACTCAGCTCACACCAATCAAGGCATGAGCTGTGCGCTTATGTTTCCAAAGGTAACAGGCCGATCTAACAACGACGAACAGTTCACCACATCCCTCCTTTAACTACCGACTTGTTTACCCAATGAACCATTCATACCTACAGCACACTGTAGCAGCAGTCTTCAGGTTCTCAGGTTAAACACCTGCAAGATAACTGGGTCCAATACCCAGACACCCAACAGGCTGTGCAATGCTCATTACAGAGTCCAGAATTATCCAGAACATTACCATCATCACAAAAACCGGAATACAAAACATGCAGTTAGCAGGAAACACCAGAAACTCATCATTTCCCTCAGTAAAGCCAGGACCAGCAAACACTTCAAGCCTACGAACAGCATCCAACTCAAACCTGACACCCAACAAACAGCACTCCAATTACTCCGAAAAAGTTCTCCACAGAAACGAGAACAGATGAAACACACTTTGACTGCCTGAACACAAAACCCAAACTGATCCATACAGAATTTAACTAAGACACCAACAGTAAGAGCAGCCCATACACAGCTAACATCACTGCAGCCCTGTCCCTCCGACTGCCTATCCTGAGACTAAGTAAGCTCCCCCCTAGTCTTCAGGTGCTACTTGTGGTGGGTACTTATGCGCTAAAACCCGCAGGCCCGGTAAAGCAACCAGGAACTGGCCACCCACCTGCAGCTCAGACGTGCCCCCGAGACAACTGCTCTAACCACTATCATCACCACACTATAGAAACCCCCCAACGAACTCCAAAGGGAATCCACTCTTCAACCTAACAGTAATTTACTCACCATGTATACAGGACCACCCAAACTCTGTTCTACAAAAATCACCACCATAACACATGCTCAGTGACACAAACACTCCTCAGGAACACTGATCATTACAGCTGCTCACAATAACCACAAAACAGGAAAACGGCCGACTCACCACACTCGTCCATGTCTCCCAAACTGCCAGACGGAACCTCTCATCACCAAACGAGGTGCACCTGGCTACTAGGCTACTACTGATCCTGAAACAGTCTCTGCTCATCAAGCCAATTACAACCAGCAGAGCCAACTTCTCTACACAAATCTTGTGTTACCTGGTCAATCAAGTTAGGACGAGCCCCCAGATGTTACGACCTGGCTCCAAGGCTGCAACATCAGGGAGACAAGACGAGTGTAAAAGTACGTACAAATAACCAAACTAATCAATCAATTAATCAATCAATCAATCAAATGAAGCAGGAGCCGTGTCAGCCCAGGAGAGCAGATGGTACCTCTTTATAGCTGGCACTTCCAGCAGTCTCAGTTGTGGCTCATCAGCGGCAGATTAACATCCTGTAACACAGAATAGACAGCAACCAGGACACAGACCCCTAATGGAAGGGAGGGGTCGTCACACTGACGACCAGGTAATGTCGGAAAATGCTAAGAAATGTAGCAATGGGAAAAGAAAGACAAGAAAGAAGAAAACTGCTTACGAACATGGACACAAACAACGTAACAATGTGAACTAAAAAGTGAAGTGACGGAACTAGATTTTGAAACACGGACAGTCTTCGAGACAGGTCCTCAACAACAGTTCATAAAGCGGGACCCAACCGTGAAGGGTTGCATGGGGTTTGAAATATGTGGCCGTTTATTATGCAGTGAGGGTCGAACAAAAGAAGTGTAGAATCCACTGCTTTTGATGCTCGAACCGTACACTAGCCGTGTTTCCATTCACATATTTACATGCACATTTTCAAGGATTGCATCAGAGGCGCTTGTATGGAAACGTCAACATTTTAGAAAACTTCCTCGATTGCAGAATAAAGTTTTTACGTTGGCTTGAGTTTTTTTTTTTTGCCTTTGTCGAATAAAGAGTTGACGCGCAAAAAAGATTACGGAAAGGCCTTTGCTGAATAAATTCTGCAAACACTGAATCCACATGACTGATCAGCTGTTTCTGCTGTCACCGTCTACTCAGATATTCCAATACCATGCTAATGCTTGTCTTTGTCTACGGACAACATGAAACATGACCAACACCAGCTGAAATGAAAGAATATTTTGCCCAATTGAAACAAATTCCGGAAGACCTCTCTCCATTTTTCTCTACATGACATGCAACATGCAAGCAAACATATTGTAGAGTTTTACCGCTGTAAAATCTTTCAGTGCAGTAAACACCTTAACGTTTTTCCTTAATGAAGGGAAACGTTCAAGGCATTTTGTGCAACACCTTTGAGTAAGTCCCTCAACACTAAACCGCTGGAGTAGTCCTCTGAGATCCTCCACAGCTGATGCTGCGCTTAGAGGGAGCAAACCCCAAACAAAGGTTTAATTTCAGTCAGAACAAACCAGTTGACACACACTAAGCCCAGAGTTCTGGGCCCCCTGGGATTAGTCGTCCAGCCTCTGAGTTCCTCCCCGGTGTCTTGCTTTGTCATGTCACATGGTGTTTTTGCTCCATGATTGATTTTCTTTCCTTCTCTCCGCATCTATAATCTAAGACAAAACTATTTTTGCTCTCTCAGAAAGAAAAGTAAAAATACCCCCAAATCATATCCATGGAGACGGCACAACACTGTTATTAACCCGCCTCCTCCGCTCAATTATAATTGGTTAAAAGTCTTTGTGAGTTTTAATTACAGTAACAATTGTGTTGGCAGGTGGCTTCGTGACTTTACCTAAAGTGTAGTTTTATGTGACTGGTGTTGACTGGCTGTACGTGTGGAATGTGAACAAATTCAAACGACTTCTCCTTCCAGAAACAAAGATGTGGTTGCTGCCAATAATCCACACACCTGTCGACAGATTTCATTGGGAACTATTTCTTAAAAGAAAGAAAAACACCTGGGCAAACTGTTGACAAGTGTGGTCTGTAGATTGTTCCGAGTAACCAGGACATTGTTTCTGGAAAAAACACATTCCTCGTTGATGCTGGAGGAAACCACAAATGAAATTCCATTTACCTCCATTGTATTGGGATGTGGAAAAATACTCGGCAACAATTATTTCAAACGCTCTGCAAGTAAAACGCAGACCATGAAATACTTTCCTTTTAAATGTATTTGAGTCGAGCAGTATTTTTATTTTAGGATGCAATAACAGCCATGCTAACAGACCTGACACGTCACAAAAAGAGCCACATTAACTTTCAAGATACAGAACATTTCAAGTACAGTTTTCCTTTCACCAACAGACAGGGACGTGGGTCTTTTGTTGCACTTGCTTCCAAAGCCACCAGACCACCGGGGGAAAACTGTTCACGGACTAGATAGACCAGATGTGAGGCAATGTTACACTTTCAGCTTGATTTTCTCACTAAAATCTCTCACAACAGAATCCTCTAACCGTCCAGCTGCCATAATAAGGAAAGGAGAAACTCTGAGTTGGTAAAAATGTAAATGTGCTCGCTTCAGTCGCTGTCAATTACCGCCTGCAATCACAGCAATAAGCCTAACGAGCCGCAGAGGGGTTGATGGACTTTTTGCCCTGGGTTTAACCTGAGTGGAAGACTGCAGGCACTACTCGGGGCTAGAAAGGCCACATTCACCCTTTTTGCATGTTTTTGAGTAAAAAAAAAAAGCGTGTATATGTTTTTAGCACATTTCAAAAGCTTGTGTATGTTTTTTATCAGACGCAAAAGCCTCCACAGATTTTATACATCAAAGTCTGTTTACAGGTTGTTGGGGAGTACTACTGCACATGTGAAAAGTTCTACGTAAATTGCCTTTTGTGTGTCTCCATAAAAGGCTGTGTGATGTCCCATTGATCTCATAAATGTCCGTAAATGATGTCACTCGGGTGACATCATTTACGGACTAATCAGAGGGGTGTGGAGTAATAAAGAGGTGAGCTCATCACACCTCTGTATTCCGTTCCTTATCTCTTGATAATGCTAGAGGCTAAATTAGCCGCTACTAGCATAATACACCGGAATCTTCGACTGAACTGTCTGCAGTCGAGATGTAATTCTGAGCGATGTAGGCAGCAATAAAAAAGAAAATATCTCTAGAACCTGTTTATTCTAGATCGATTGTTATCCTTTTTAAAAAAACGTCCCTCGATGATGTTATTGTTGTTACAGACTGCGATGCTAAATCAGTGGAGTACTCTTCTAAAGTTACATATCTGATGTATCGCCAATTTTTTTTTTTGTCTGCAAAAAGAAATGACTTTTGTGTTTTCAGTTGAACTATTGAAGAGGCAACATTAATACAGTATATTAAACATATCTGCTGTGCGTCGACCAAAACAATCTTACACACTTCTCAGGAAGGCCTAGAGCAGGGGTCCCCAACTGGCGGACCACGGTCCGGGTCCGGACCCAGATGCAATTGCATCCGGAACCAGGACATAAATCCGATTTGGAATTATACATATTAGACAGTGAGTTTATACTTTAACCGGCGCATGTTATTCAGCCGTTACGGCACTTGTTCAGCGGTGCAGGAAACACACCGACCAATGCGTTGTAAATCACATCAGGTGATGCAGCTCAGCCAATCAAATATGGGTATTCTGACATGTTTCCTGACTCGAGTGAGATTTACACACACCGTGACACACGGGGCTGAGACGAGGAAATAGAAAGAAGAGCAGGAACATTGCGCTGATCAGAGAAGTTATCTCACATGATGTTCTCCAAAAAGAGAAACGTGTTCAGAGAGAATAGAATTTATAAGTAAGAATGAACAGAATCTTCTGTTAATTCTTCCCACAGGCAGTTAAAACCAGCATGTCTCATATGTTCAGAAACCGTAACTATTGATAAAAGCGGCAAATGAAGCGCACTACGAGGCAAAGCACAACTCTTTAGAACAAACGTACCCACTCACATCTGAAATGAAGACACAGAAAATAAGAAAAAAGAGCCCAATATGATCAGAATCCTAACACATGAATTCACTGTTCAATGTTAACAGAGAGAATATAGCTGAAACAAGTGTTAATAACCACACATAAAGTCCGTGCTCACTGATTTATCTTTTTAGAAGATGACAAAAATATAATATTGTGGCTTTTTTATTGACATCACTTCACACCTGAATGAACTGAATTTAAAGCTGCAGGACAATTCAGTGAAATTCATTTTTCTAAAATGAAGTACTTTATTTTAAGATGCACATTTTTGAAAAGCTTTCTGTTATGTCAGTTATTCTTTAATCCAGACATTATTTTTACTTGAAATGAGAAGAACATTTATTTATGTATTTCTATGTATTATTTATAATCCATCCAGTTAAATTTGAAAACTGAGAATAATAATTTGTTAAAATATAATTGATGTGTACTTTCTTCATTTGATTGACAGTTGTTGACGACACAGAGACGTTACTACTAGACTTCTTGAATATATATATATGGCACTAAATAGTGCAAGTTAGATATTATTGTAATGTTTCGGACCTTTGCCCGAGGAGATTTTCTCAATCTGGACCTTTTGGAATTTTAGTTGAATACCCCTGGCCTAGAGGGAATTTCATCAAATTTGGCATAAACATCCATTTGGACTCAAGGATGAACTGTCGCTGTGACCTAACAAAACACAATTTTTGACCATTGCTCAATAATTCATATGCTTATTGTCTAATAGGATAAAAATTTGGACCGACATGGATGTAAACTGCTATTTTATTTTACAATCAAAACATCCCGGGTTTGATTCCAGCCCTGGGACGTCTGTTGCATGCAGGTCAACCTCCGGGAAGTCTGGTTGTATAGAAGTCTATGAGAAAATGACTCTACTTCTCTCTTGATTTATTACCTCAGTAAACATTGTAAACATGAGTTTATGGACTCAATCTCTAGTTTCAAGTCTTCTTCAAGTCTTCTTCAATAAATGTTCATTTAGTAAATTATGGTCCATTTAGAGTCAAACAGACCATAAAGCAGAGTATGCTTTAGGGTGGGCTTACTGTGATTGACAGGTCGCTGCCGCTACCAGAGCCATATATGGTGTCTCTATGTCACTCCTCCACATTCCAAATATGGTAACGTCCATCATTAGTTACGAAAATAACAAAATGCCGACAGCCGTAATCCAAGATGGCGATATTGCCAAACTCAAGGCTTCAAAACGGCAGTCCGCAAACCAATGGGTGACGTCATGATGTCCACTTCTTTTATACAGTTTATACAGTCAAACCCTCCCCCCACCCATTTGTACACTGTCCTCTGTGAAATAAAGGCAAAAAATGTCCCAAAAAAGGAGATATAACTTTGCGCGTGAGCTCCATGTACAGTATGTCCTCATCCGTGCAGAGACTGTCCATCTCTGCAGTGTTGGTGAGCTCAGTGTGAGTGCGGCTCTCAGAGAATGGAACGCTCCAAACCACACACATCAAACTCCAGGGCATTCTAACACGGCCTTGCTTTCCAGTGCATCAAACACTTTCTTGTTGTTATTTCCATTTCTTATGATTAAAGTTCAGCATGATTATTTATAGGTTTGAGGTGGGTTTTTTTCACCAGATAGTGCTAATCAGGCATATTAATATTTAGGGGGAAAGAAGCATTCTGGTAATAACTGTGACAGCAGCACATTACGGTTTCGGGGGCTGAGGCACATCAAAGGCCTGCTTGAAAAGCTGTTTATTTATTTGTTGTTTTGAACCAGAAACCACTTTTTGTGTGTGACCTTGTTTCTGCGTGAACTCAACACATTAACTGTGCTTTGTGTTTAAGCTCACAGGTAGAAAAAAAAAATACAAATAAAAAATAGTATCATCTGACCTTGCACATTCTGAGGCGCAGATAACAGGGAGAACTGCTCATAACGAGCCTGCTTTTTGAGCATTTTGATGTCTGAACGGTTTATCGGTGCTATTACACGTTTTGGAGTGTGCCTGCATGCACTACTGTTGCAGTGTGTGGGCGTTTTTTTGTATGACCACCTCTTGTAAACATGTATTTTTCTCAAAATGGTGATTTTTTAAAATTTTTAAATTTTAATTCTTTCCATTTTTGGTTGACACAGCTTTTCACAACACAATTCTACGTCTTCGCAGTGTTTCAGCTACAGAGGAGCAGATCGATCACTCGTGTTGTTCCTTAAAAGCAATAAAGACTCACCTACCTTGAATGAGCAAAATGTTTTGGTTTGTTCAAAGGCCGTGAATTCTAGTCAGAAAACGAAACGCTTGAAATACTTGTGCTAAGAAATGTCTCCTCTCCTTCTCCCTTGGCTCCGCAGAGTGCAAGTTCCACTGCACCAATGGGAATTGTTTGCGTCTGGGCTCGCTGATCTGCAACCAGCTGAATAACTGCGGGGACAACAGCGATGAGGAGAACTGCCCCGTGGTCACCCAGCACCCTCCGCCGGGCATCTTCAACTGTGAGTGCCGCAGGGCGCCCTGCGCCCTCTGTACCTCCGATAACACACTTCCTTCCTGTCCTCTCTGCTGTCTTCAGCTCTGTCCTCTCCCTGGGGGTCTCTTTGTTGATACGATGTGGATGCCGACCTGGGGGTCTTTCTTTTTAAGGTGTGGAACTTGAAATACAACTTTCCGCGGAGTGCGATGAGTTTTCTAAGATCCAACTTTTGTGGCATGTAGAGACAAAAACTCCTTCATCAGCAACAAATTGACTAAAGAAGCTACTTATTTCTTCATAAAACCTTCATTGTATATTCAAGAAACAATAACCATTAGTTTTAAAACATTAGTAGAGTCACAAACGGAGTCGCATCACAGGAACATCTGAGAAGTCGTTAAAAAAAAACATGTAAGTCTGTGATGAGGAAAAGAAAGGTAGCACAAAATGATTCAAATTGATAAGGAACATAAAAAAAGGAGCCAATCAAGTGCTCGTTAGGTTTCATTGTCCTACGCACCTGTTTGTCTGCCAGAGACTCAACAGTCACACAACAGATGCGCTTCCATTTGTATCAAATGTAACAATTAGACCGCCTCATGGTGAGCTGGGTGAAGGAAATGACTCTATTCATTTTTAAAATACGTTTTCTTTTTTACCCGCTTCTCATGAATCCCTACCACTACAAATTTATTTTGTCCATTTCATTTCAGAAATTACTCCCCAACGTCAAATCTCTATAAATAGATTTACATGTGCGTGAGTACAGAATCTCTATGGCAACAGGACAAGGTGTTGGTATCAGACGCGTTCTGGTGTCTGTTTGTAGTCTTGAGTAGTATTGACCAACCACGTATGAGCAGGCTTTGGTTAAATGCAAGTTAACAGTCCGTGTGGAACCCACCGACTATTGTCTGACAACGATTTAGTTTTTTGTCGGTATGAAAAACATTCTGCTAACAGTCACATTGGTTCCTCTTCAACACGACTGCTGAGTTTTAGTTGCCTATAAGCTTAACCAAAGCTCAGATCAACAACGACTGCTGAGTGGAGCCACTGAGACGGACCTGTTGAGCAGTAGATTATGTACTATTTGTGGCTTGTCAATTCAAAGCCAACATGGCACCATATACTTATACAGTAGCTGGAGGTCAACACACTATAGACTGCCATAGGATAGGTCTCCCATAGAAGCACTACAGGAGTTTTTTGAGACATACGTTTTTTTCCCACCTTTCCATTTCTGTGCAGTTTTTGTTTGAATCTCTTTGCTGCTTTCATAAGAACCCACCCATCACCACCAACCACCGCCCCCTGCCCCCCGTCGAGCAGCACTGTCCAGGGACCGAGATGAGAGTGTTCCCTCGACTCGTCACGATCAATGGAAACACAGAGAGAGAGAGAGAGAGAGAGAGAGAGAGAGAGAGAGAGAGAGAGAGATGGAAAGATGGGGAGACAGAAAGAGAGGGAGACGGAGGGGAAGAGAGCGAGAGGGTGAAGGACACCAATGGGCTCCGATGGCTGTCTGCCAGGCCACTTTGATGTGCTGCAGCATTCTCTTTCAACAACTTTTAGGAGGAGAGGGAAAACTTTTTTACAGCAGCACTTTCATCCTCGGCTCTCTCTCTCTGTGTGTGTGTGTGTGTCTGGCGGGTTACCTACCTTCCCCCTCCCTCCATCCCTCCCTCCCTCCCTCATTCACTCCCTCACCGCGAATGCGTTTCACCTCTCAAACCCGCCAACCTTGTTGTTTTGTAAATTTATCTCACTTTCTTCTCTTTTTCGCCTGCCCTTCTTTTCCCTCCACGAGGCACTAGGAACGACCTTTTTTTAATTATCATTATTATTTTGGGAGGGACAGGTCGGAAGGAGGGGGGGAGATAGAATCCTGAGCCGGGTACTTAAAATATTTAGCTGTCTAGAGCGAATGTAAATGTAAGTGTCTGCGGCCGGCGTTGTGGGAAAAGCTGTATGATGATTGTAATTTTCTGAGCCGGCGCACATTTTCTGGTGATGCCTGAGAGACAGCGAGGGAGGTATGGAGAGAGAGAGAGAGAGAGAGAGAGAGAGAGAGAGAGAGAGAGAGAGAGGGCTGGAGGGAGGGAGAGATGGCTGGAGGTAGAGAAAGAGAGAGAAAAAAGGAAAAAAGGAAAGGTGGAGATTGCCAGAAAGAGTGGCAGGGGATTGAAGAGGGTGCAGACAGACTAAGAGGGAGAGGAGAGAGAAAAGGGGGAGCTGGAAGTGAGACAGAGGGCCAAACAGAGACATGGTGGTGGACAGAGAGAGAGAGAGAGAGGGACATAGAAAATGTTTCTGTAGTAATGGGGTTTGCCATCTTGTTGTAGCCGCTGGCTGTTGCCGTGGCAGTGGCAGACAGATGGATCATGAATACTGTCTAGACACACTGCAGCCTGACAAACTGCCCCCCCCCCCCCCCCCCCCCCAACACACACACACACACACACACACACACACTTTCTCTCTAGGGCCGCGGAACTGGCTTCCCTAAATGCAATGCAGTCGTTATTAATGCTGTTAATTACACCTGTGTTCTTCCTGCAGACACTGGGGACATGTTGAATCCAATGGAAGGCAAAAGTTAGCGAAATGTTTGTTGCCCATAAAAGCTTGTTTTAATGTGCTATTTAACTTTTGAACAACGGAAATACACATTCTTCCTCTTTCAAATGAAAAGATGAATTTTAAAACATATACACTCGGGGGTTTCCTGCTACAGCCTCGCTCATGGTGGCTAACGGTACCAGAGTTAAAGGTGCTAAAATCAACATTCAGAGCATTGATACAGCAGCGAACAACTATGTGCAAAGTAAAGACATAGTGTAGTAATATCTGAGTCCCTCCTCAGGTTAACACTGCTAGCTCTGTCAGCACTGTTGCAGCTGTTTGCACCGTGAGCACCGTTAGCATGTTGAGAGCAGTGTGGAGGCAATCCCTCAATCGTAGATGAGCTCTGAATTTCCTATTTAGCACCTTCAAAGTACCGTATTTTCCGCACTATAAGGCGCACTTAAAAGCCTTTAATTTTCTCAAAAAACGACAGTGCGCCTTGTAATCCGGAGCGCCTTATATATGGATCAATTGGTTAATTGGTTGATCCATACTGGTTGTACACGGCGCTCTATCAAAATGTTTCAGTACGACTGGTAAACTACAAAGCCGCACCGCGGTAAACACCGGTACTGTGCTTACTCCTAGTCCAACACCACTTGTGTGTATAAAGACCCCAAAATGGCACCTTTCAAGAGACACGCTTACGACGCTATTCTATTCTATGCGCCTTATAATCCGCTGCGCCCTATATGTAAAAACAGTTCTAAAATAGGCCATTCATTGAAGGTGCGCCTTATAATCCGGTGCGCTTTATAGTGCGGAAAATACGGTAAATATGTTTGTATAATGAACATCTCTAAACAGTTTACTCACTCACACTATTTTTCCAACTTTTCTTCATCTGTACTGATATTATCCCTTAACTGTCACTGAGTGGACGCTGATGAGCAAAGGTGACATCGTTTAGCTTTAGCTTTGCAGTGTTAGAACATTGCATGCTGAGCCTGCGGCCTATTTTGAAAGGGATACGAACATTGTTCCGCAAGTGATCAAGGCCTCACAGTTTGTTATCAAAAACCTTCATCTCTATGCTAAATGACCAAGCAAGGAAGGCATGAATACGACGTAACAAAACCTTTAAGCGTTTGCATACATTGCAGCAGCCACAAAAAATCAAGCGTTAGTTTTCTGTGGAAATGCTGCTGCTGAGCACACTGTGGCTCGGAACTGTTGTGAAATAGACATTATTGGATGTTATTTATGCAATATACCTTTACCCATATCAATGTTGTCACTGCGTTCATTTTTCCCTTTAACTTGTATGCATCCGTTTGGTGGTCTTATGAAGAGGAGGCTGCAGATTCCATGCACACACTGTTCATACCACACTGCGTGTTTGCGTAGGTAGACGTGTTTATGCGTGTAGTGTGTACAGTCATCGATATACAGTCACGGATATTTTGGACAAGGCCTTTAAAGCCCCATTTGGACTGGATTAACATTAACAGATGGGTAATGTACCGCTCTGTCAATTTAAACGTCAGTTCAACCATCACAAAATTACAGCATGTGGTCTGTAATAGACATTCAGCAGGACAAGGCCAAAAGCCATCGTGCGTGGGGCGCAGGAGATTTGAAGGGCTTGACGCTCTAGGTACCCCTCTAGCGTCTAGTGCATAGTGTCTTCTGTGTTTGTAGGAAACGTACAGTTTTCTGCTCGTTCTATCCATACAGTCTCTTTTCAAAATAAACTTCCAACGTAGGTTTAATTTGTTTTTAGGTTTACTTGGTTGGGTTTACGCAACAAAAGTACTTAGGTTAGGTTTAGGAAAAGATCGTGGTTAGGGTTAAAGTATGTACGTTAGTCTTTGCGAGTGTCCTTGTGTCTCTTTGCAGCTGTTTTGCATGTCTTTGTCGTCGTTTTGGTCTCTTTGTAGTCATTTGTGTCTCTTTGTGGTCGTTTTATGTTTCTTTGTGGTCGTTCAGAGTCTCTTCCTAGTGGTACATGTCTCTTTGAGTGACATTTCGTAGGTGAAGGCCCCTGACACATTGAGCCCCTTCGGTCCGTGCCAGGTACTCCCTTTCAGTAACCCATCCTTGGATACAGATCGTCAGAAAGAATCTCCTACCTGCTTCTATCCAGCTTTTATGTTCTTGTCCATTAGGGGGTGAAGCACCACAGTAGCACTACTCCAATATGTGTCAATCTCCAGGTAGCAGGCAAGACCCATGAGGAGGTCTAAGTGATCTATGAGTAGTGGCTGTCTAAAGCACCATTTAGCCGACGCACAACATTTGAGGAAGACTGCATGTTTTTTCAGAGGGTGTACCTTTATAGATCAAGGGGGGAAGGCTACATGCCGATTCACTTTTGCCAGACTTGTCTTGGCTTTCTTCCCTTGTTAGGCTCCGCTGACTTGTGAGGAGGGGACAGGGAAGGAGACCAGAGGACGGTCTGGATCGATGTACAACTCTAGCTTAGCCATTGATTCCAGTCCGGAGTGAACGACACTTCAATAGCATCGAGCGGGGCCTCCAGGCTCGCTGATTGATTCTGTTTGTGTTGGAGATTCCTAAGTCTGTGAAGGCTTATTATTGACTACTCCATTCCAGACTGTCTGAGTGCCTTAGACACTTGTATATGAGGCAATACAGTTGCTTTTTCTCACCATTCCTGAGGAAGAATCTAAGAAGAATTTAAGGTCACTGCTGTGTTGGCAGTAAAGCTCCTAACTCTGTCGTAGGATGGAAGGTTGTCCCTGCCTCCTTTTTCCCTTCTGGGTTTTAGTTGACTTTATAATTTTTTCTTTTTTGTTCGTCAGTATATGATTTCAGTCCATCTTATTTATCCTGTTATCAGAGTCATATCTGTTTTACAAAGATTGAAAAGCAGTTAAAAAAAGACAAATTGACACAATTCAACACACTCATGGTTTTTGTCTCTTAATTGTCAATTAGCATTTACAAAACCACAGACCCACGTTCCTGACTTCATACGGGGGGCCAGTGTTGGTCTCTTGGATGTTGATGAGCATAACTCTGATTTTGTGGTGTCTGAAGAGCATATTTTATTCTGAAGTCCAAATCAAACTGTGATGAGGAGAAGAATCCATCCAAAATGGTTTTGTTATTGTATCGTCATTGAAGTTTCTGTTAAGTGCTTCTCATTGTCTGGCTTCGTGATATGGCCACCAGATTAGATTAGTTTGTTTTATGTTTTTCAAGTGCGGGAGTGATGCTATCCTCTACGCAGTCGACGTGTCCAGACACCCACGGTAATTTGATGCTCCGACCTCGAGTGGGTTCGGTTATACGCCGTGATTGAAGCTGAAACTATTTATCAACCCCGTTATTAGATCCAGCCCAGTGGTCGTTCCCGCCCCAGTGTTGGCTATGGACATCACAGAACGACATTATCTTGATTTCTGCTGTTACCCAGCGTTAAAAGCATTGGAGAAGCATTCTTCATCCGTCTTCTGTGCTTTCTTTCTCCTCACCCGGGGCTCTCCGACTGTCTCTATTTCCTCCCTGCTTTTCATCACTTAAGCCTAATCTCATGGTTGAACAAGCCTCCGGTCAGCTGTCTTCACATCCCTTCCCTCCTCTTTTTTCCCCCTCATGTATTTCTTATTCTCTCATCCCGTCTGGCTTCCTCCTTATCTTCCTTTTCACTTCGTTTCGACCCCAAAGCCCATGTTGGGTGACTTGCTGCGTAATTATGGTGTCAACATGGTGGAGTCTCACTCCGTGCAGCTGTTGTCATTACCAGGACTTGATCTCCACTGTGACTCGGAGGTCAATTAGGCAGCAAATGAATGGAGCTGCAGGATGCTGCTAATTGAATGGTTCAGGCATTGATGGGTGGAGGGATGGAGTTGGACCGTAGTGACCTCGAGACCACAGGCATGCCTGGGAAGTATTTGCCTGAGTGGATTTCTATGTCCTATTATTTTGAATGATGGGTCTTCAGTCAAATTCTACATTTCATTTAAATTGCTGTACAGCATTCCAGATACAGAACATTTGCTAAATATGCATAGTCTTGAACTGTCTGCAATGTGAAGATTTTGTAAGGATGACAAAGAAACATTATCTTGCATATTTTGCTAGCACTGTATTGGACCAAAGTTTAAATATGGCTGAAGGAATGTTGTGTGAAAGAATGTACAGTATGGCCAATGTAAAACCAATGGTGGTGAGCATAATACACCAAAATAATATTTGTTTTTAATACTAACTAATACAAAATTGAGCAATCTGTAAAATATGATTGTATTGTGATTGATGGTTGACATTTAGAATGACAGGGGGGTGGTGATAAATTGATGGAGTCAGCTGCTATATACAGTATATTTAAAGGAGTGGTCAAACGCTGACAGAACCAAGTTTAGAAAAGGTCCAGACTATATTGGAAACAATGCCAATTTCACGATTGGAAACCACCTTATCGAACAAAGAAATCAACCTACATATTTAAGATTTAACAATTAAAACAAAGGAAATATAAAATTGGCTGTGAATAAACTAAAAGACAAAGCAAAAATGGATAAATATACACTGATTTACCAATTAGAACCTGGCTCTGAATATTCAAAGCAATCATCGATCCCATTTTATTAAATGGCAGCGAGGTGTGTGTGAAACACACTCAACACTCTAGCAGAGCTGAATTAGGCCAATATCCTCAACTGTTAAATATTGAAAAAACGAGCCCTACATTTCTGGAATCATATTAAAGCAAGTGACCCGCTCTCCTTTTCATATATAGCCCTATGCTGCCGGGAGTCAAACCCACAAAGGAGTCCCTTCTACTTGTCCTGAGGCTGGGCGGATGGTCAACCACTCAGATCATTACACCTCAGCTGTAAGACACACACACTCAGACAGTTATACCCAATGAAATTATGATGAAGGAAAAAGAAAAAGATAGATCATTGGTCTGAAATAACAAAATCCGAGAACAAAATGGAAACCTATATAGCTCCAAACAGGCAGTACACTGTAGCAACATACTTGACCTCAGTGTCTGATAGACTGATGAGAACAGTGACTTAGTGCACACTGAGGGACCACTACATTGAAGCAGGAAGCAAGAAGACACACTGACTGTAGAGAGGATAGGTTGTGTTCTCACGACCTGAGAACACTGAAACTCATTCACTTCAGGCAATACGAAAGTCTAATGCCGTGTTCACACCAAACGCATATTCGTGTCAATCGCGCCGCAGGTCTCACCGGGGACCATTTGTGTACATTCGCGCGAATCGCACAGGAGAGGGGGCGGGGCTTATCGCCCTGAAAGCTGTTCAACTGTCCGCCATTAACCATGGAAAAAATAACCTATTTCTGCCTTGTACGTGTTGTGGAAGTCACAGATATCCCGGGAAACTAAACGCCGTCATGTCTGGTTCATAATATTGTCCAGAGGAGTTCCATGGATTTTATCGAGCTGTATTCACTGTGTCTAGCAAGCCACACGTCGCTGTTTACTACAGCTGTATGAACACAAAATAAACTGATTTGGCTGTGATTTAACGGCAATAAACCGACAAAAAGGGACTCCGAAATAACTACGTAATGATGCCGATTTGTGGGCTACTTGTCTTCTCAATGGAGCTCGGACGGATCGGTGCTAGGCTATGCTAACATTGTAGCAGCTCCACCAACAGTCAGAATAACGTCATGTAGACGTAAATACGCAGTGGTGTACAGTAACGAAGTAGAAATACTTCGTTACTGTACTTAAGTCGTTTTTTTGGATATCTGTACTTTACTTTACTATTTATATTTCTGTTGACTTTTACTTTTACTTCACTACATTTTGCAAAGAAAACTGATACTTTTACTCCGATACATTTCCCCTGAAACCTTCGTTACTCGCTACAAAATCAAATCTATCTTTAGAAACAAAATGAATCATGAGACCAACGTCGGGGACTGTGGTGGAACAGAGACTGTAAGCAAGCAGGTTTGGTGAATCAGTGGTCCTAGCTTGCAAGTTAAATCATTGGTTAATCACGTTAATGCGCAAAACAAGTGCTCTCAAGTGTTTTGATTCCCAGGATGCTACATGCTATAGCTAGCGGGCGACTACATGAGTAGAATTCCACACAGGACGGGTGGGATGAGGAGAGGTGGATGGGTCAAACAAACACTGGTGTTTCCTCCAGGAGGCCGCAGTTTGTGCCGTGCGTGAAACGAGAAGCCAATGTTGATTTATTTGTGACGTGACTTCCGTACTTAAGCAACGCCACTTCCGTAGATATTTTAACGCAAACCACGATCTTTTCATCGCCTAAACCTTCGTTGTTTCCTGTGAAGATGAAAGTTTATTTTGAAAAGACAGTATGCATGTAACAAGCGAAAACAGACTCATGTTGCTGGACTTTTGCAGGAAAAACGCACGAAAAATGAGGAGTAACTTTTCGTAAGATATCAATAAAACGGGGATGAATTTATATCATTGTATAAAGAGAGTGACATGAGAAGATCAATCTCATGTCTGTAAGTTAAATCAGCTATAATCACTCTTTTAAAGTGATTAGTGACTCGTCTAAAACATTTAAAAAAGGAATAACTTCAATAGAATCATTCTATACACTGTAGCTTCTTTACATTCTAATATAATGTAAAGAAGCTACATTGTATTACAATGTAGCTTCTTTAAAACAATTCTATTAGAAGTTACATTCTAATAGAATTGTCTTTTGAAGATGAACAGGACATTTTTCAGTTTCAAGTAATGACTGGGTTGTTACTTTCGGTGCTACTTTAGTATTGATCATGTTTGATATTTGAGTCATTTTGTGGATGATCAGATGGAGTTATGATGGTAGCAGTCGCCCAATTGCAGATTCAGCTTGAGCAAAACCTTTATCTATTGTGTTCAAATCAGGCCCATAGGAGTTTACAAGGCAGGTGTCCTTTCTCAAAACACTGACCTGATGCATCAAGTGGATATTTGTTGCTGAACACAATATTATGCATTTGGCCTCTACATCCTCTAGTCAGAATGAGCATACTTATAAACGCACTGTTACAACTCCTTCATAGTGTCATATTGCTTTTCGGAGAATTATGATGATAAGTTCATAGTAGATGCAAAAGTATACTTATGTACAATATATTATGTTGAACATTGTTGCTCCTGGATGGATCACAGTCAACCCAATTATTGTCAACACAGCTCCTTGTCCTTGGTCATGGTGCCACAGCACTTAAAAGAATAAACTTCATAATTCTGACCCTTTGCTTTTTTATTAACAGCATTTACTTGTACTTTTACTTTCAATACTTAAGTACATTTAATATCAGAAAATTACTTTTGATACTTAAGTACAATAAATAGCAGGTACTTTAAGACTTTTACTCAAGTAGTATTCTAATAGGTGACTTTTACTTTTACTGGAGTAATTTTCCAGTAAGGTATCTTTACTTTTACTCAAGTATGGCTTTTGGGTACTTTATACACCACTGTAAATACGGCAGCGTCTATTCATTGTTTGTACCATATGGTTTACACACACACATTTATACACATAGTTTGGTCCGGTCTCTATTGATGTGAGGTATCGTAGAGCTCTGGGTGAACACAGACGGCTATAGCATTTATTTCCTGATTCAACAACGGCAGGAAGTCAGTGATGACAGGGGGAGCAACTCAACGCTGATAGGCTATCGCGTCGGGGCGTAACGCGAATATTTTGCCGAAGTTGAAAAATTTCAACTCACGCGTTTGGGGCGCCGCGCCAGTCTCATCGCTCACCTCTCACATCCCCCTGTCTCACCTCTCACATCCCCCTGTCTCACATCCCCCTGTCTCACATCCCCATGTCTCACCTCTCACATCCCCCTGTCTCACATCCCTATGTCTCACATCCCCATGTCTTACCTCTCACATCCCCCTGTCTCACCTCTCACATCCTCATGTCTCACCTCTCACATCCCCCTGTCTCACATCCCTATGTCTCACATCCCCATGTCTTACCTCTCACATCCCCCTGTCTCACCTCTCACATCCTCATGTCTCACCTCTCACATCCCCCTGTCTCACATCTCACATCCCCCTGTCTCACCTCTCACATCCTCATGTCTCACCTCTCACATCCCCATGTCTCACCTCTCACATCCCCCTATCTCACATCCCCCTGTCTCACATCCCCCTGTCTCACATCTCACATCCCCCTGTCTCACCTCTCACATCCTCATGTCTCACCTCTCACATCCCCATGTCTCACCTCTCACATCCCCCTGTCTCACCTCTCACATCCCCCTATCTCACATCCCCCTGTCTCACATCCCCCTGTCTCACATCTCACATCCCCCTGTCTCACCTCTCACATCCTCATGTCTCACCTCTCACATCCCCATGTCTCACCTCTCACATCCCCCTGTCTCACCTCTCACATCCCCCTGTCTCACATCCCCCTGTCTCACCTCTCACATCCCCCTATCTCACATCCCCCTGTCTCACCTCTCACATCCCCCTATCTCACATCCCCCTGTCTCACCTCTCACATCCCCATGTCTCACATCCCCCTGTCTCACATATCACATCCCCCTGTCTCATATCTCACATCCCCGTCTCACATCCCCCTGTCTCACATCCCCCTGTCTCACATATCACATCCCCCTGTCTCATATCTCACATCCCCCTGTCTCATATCCCCCTGTCTCACATCCCCCTGTCTCACATCCCCCTGTCTCACCTCTCACATCCCCCTATCTCACATCCCCCTGTCTCACCTCTCACATCCCCCTGTCTCACCTCTCACATCCCCCTGTCTCACCTCTCACATCCCCCTGTCTCACCTCTCACATCCCCCTGTCTCATGTCTCACATCCCCCTGTCTCACATCCCCCTGTCTCACATATCACATCCCCCTGTCTCATATCTCACATCCCCCTGTCTCACATCCCCCTGTCTCACCTCTCACATCCCCCTTTCTCACATCCACCTGTCTCACCTCTCACATCCCCCTTTCTCACATCCACCTGTCTCACCTCTCACATCCCCCTGTCTCACCTCTCACATCCCCCTGTCTCACATCCCCCTGTCTCACATCTCACATCCCCCTGTCTCACCTCTCACATCCCCCTGTCTCACATCCCCCTGTCTCACATCTCACATCCCCCTGTCTCACCTCTCACATCCCCCTGTCTCATATCCCCCTGTCTCACATCCCCTGTCTCACATCCCCCTGTCTCACATCCCCCTGTCTCACCTCTCACATCCCCCTGTCTCACATCTCACATCCCCCTGTCTCACATCCCCCTGTCTCACCTCTCACATCCCCCTGTCTCACATCCCCCTGTCTCACCTCTCACATCCCCCTGTCTCACATCCCCTGTCTCACCTCTCACATCCCCCTATCTCACATCCCCCTGTCTCACCTCTCACATCCCCCTGTCTCACATCCCCCTATCTCACATCCCCCTGTCTCACATCCCCCTGTCTCACCTCTCACATCCCCCTGTCTCACCTCTCACATCCCCCTATCTCACATCCCCCTGTCTCACCTCTCACATCCCCCTGTCTCACATCCCCCTATTTCACATCCCCCTGTCTCACATCCCCCTGTCTCACCTCTCACATCCCTCTGTCTCACATCTCACATCCCCCTGTCACAAGTTGCTGTCACAACACTTTGCAGGTGTGTAGTTGAGATCAAAATGAAGTTCATAGATGGTGTGCTAGGTAGGAGCTAAGTGGGGTAGGTGCCATAGACCCCTCACTCTACTCCCCTGATAGGATTTTGCGTCATGGCTGGTGTGATCCCATCACAAGTTCGTCTCCAGTTATAGTTTATTATAATTGTACAGTTTATTTTAACATGCTTTGGCAACATTGCAGTCATGCCAATAAAGTCACTTAGGGAGAGAGAGAGAGAGAGCGAGAGAGAGAGAGAGAGAGAGAGAGAGAGAGAGAGAGAGAGAGCTCATTAAGATTCAGATGGGTGAAGTGGTCCAGTCGTGGTCTTCGGGCTCTCTGTGAAGCAGCCTGGGTTCTGTGTGGTTTGAGGATTTACTCTGAGCAGACACAACATGAGAAACAGCAGATGAAGCTCCGGATAAACACGTTGATCAGCACCACCCTCTCCCTTTCACTTCCCTTCCTCGTCCTTTCTCTCTGTAGTTGTTGCTTTCATCTGCGTTCTTTGCCGTCTTTGAGTATCTTTCTTTGTCTCTCGCCCTCTCCTACTGAACCTGGCGGTAGTCTTTGAAGCCTGTTAAATGTTTTGGGTTTTTTGTTTTCCCCGGCAGTGCCCGGGTCAGAGATGAGTGGTGCCTGGCTGTAAGTCTGCCAGGCCAATTAAAGCTGACAGCAGCTGCAGATGCTTAAGACCGCGGCTGCCATTGCCCTCATCACACCGCTGCTTAACGGCGACAACTTGAACTCCCGTTCTTCCATATGGTCAACTCCAAAGGACAGCCCGCCTGTTGAGTCAGAAAGGGGCGATCTGGCAGAGGAGGCTGAAGTGATTGTTCAATCGCTCTTTGGATATTCATGAGGGCTTAATATTCAAGATGTTGTTTGGTTTATTTGATTTCGTTCGACACTGGTCAACCTTTGAGGGTGTTGGAGTGTCTAGCAGATTGAGTGCACTCCAAAAACTTCTCCAAAATGATGCACATCTCCAAACAACCAACTAAGAAAAATAAAATAGGCATATGTGGCTTGAATGTCATTCATCGTTGAGGTCTTTGAGGGGATTTGAGAGCATTTCAGAAGTGTCATAGAATGCTTCTCAATGGATGGCCATGTGTTCAATAGGCTCAAGGTAAAACACAAAGTAGGATTGTTTTGCATAGAAACAGCTTTAAATGGGGCACTCCACCAATTTTACACATGAAGATGAGTTTACTTGTCATGAGGAGTACTATGCGGCCTGTGAAAACAGCTCTGTACTGTCTTCTGTGGCTCTAAAAGGAGCTTGCTCTTGATATGTTGAACAGAAAGTCTTGACCACAACTTTGGGACATGGGATTTGTAAAATGTGGACATTTACCTGGCAAATAAAGATGCCACCGGTAATTGGTAATTATAGGCTGCCTTCGTTTCCAAATAAACTACGCAACGGAGGCGGTGACAACATATTTTCTGTCCGTTGATTTTCATGAGAACAATGAGATCAATCTACCTGTTCATGTTTGTTAGCAACATGGCTACTACTAGCAGCCTGGCTACCGTCCAAAGCAAGAAACAACATTGAGAATCCCAAATTGAACTAGAGAACCCAATCTCAGTGCTCTGATGAATCCAGAGAATCCAGAGTCGTTAATTAGTTTAATTGTTACTTACTGATCTAACTTAGTAGAAAGCACAGTTTTTATCTCTCCCGCTTGGCCTCCTTTGCCCCTTCGTCCTCCATCGAAGTGGCTCTTTTGCCATAGTTTCCACAGTTACACATTACTCCAGTTGTTTCAAAGCTCACCATTTTTGCTACCTGCCGGTAGCTACTGTTGTCTGTTTTGTTGAGTTGAAAGCTTTTATGTTGCGATGCCTCTTAGCAAATGTATTTCTGGTTAGCAGTGATGCATCGCATAAGTCTCGGGCTTTTATTGTGAAAGGTAAGAACAGAATCTATAATGCGCTGTGGTTGATCATGTGGGAGGCAATAAAGAGTTTTATTGTCTTGGTTTAGACGCAAGGGCCTCCGTGCTATTATTTTATTCCCTTCAGACTGGCTATCGTCTTCCTTTTGCCGTACATGGAGTCCTCATTTTGGCCAAGAGGTCGCGACCCGGTGGCAGACAGAATTGCAGAGGGAAAACGAGGCTTATAGGGAACCAATGTCAACGCAGACGGCGTCATTATTCTACAACCATTACATTGTGCAATCAACATTAACTTCGCAGTGATGACTTCAAAACACTTATCTATTGCCACTTCAATAAAAAATGCAATGCTAAAACACTGAACTGCCCCTTTAATTTGTTGCATTTGATCATAAAGACTTTGATCACTGAACTTTGATGTCGGTAAATAAAATAAATCTCATCAAACACTGCTAGCCTAACCTTTGACATCAAAATACAACTTTTTTCTGCCCCTTTTCATAATTGATGTGTGTATAATGTGTTGTCCCTCATATTGTCGGACCACTTTTGAAAGCCCTGAATGCAAACATGAATAATGGGCAGCAAACAATGAACTCTGTGTGATTTTTCATGTCTTGTCACCCCAGAAGTCTTCAACAGATTGGCGCCGGGTGGTTGGGGGTTCTGTTTTTAGTTTTTTTGTTTTCTTCATCCTCTTACATGTGAAGCACCATGCGGTGATGCGTGCTGATTGGGTGACATCTTCTGCAGCTGTAGCCTCACTGGAGCCATGGTTCCTTTTTACTTTTTTTTCATGCACATTTTTAGCTCATGCTTGTTTGTTTTTACGTGGATGTGTGGGTGTTAGGGAAGGTGAAAATCAAAGTCAGAAAGAAAACATAGGCGTCGCAGGTGGAGCTGAAATCGTTACCCGGTGGAACAAATGAAGGATCAAGTCACTCTTGTGGGAGAACTCTGCCTCATAACCTCTCAGTCCTCTTTCCACTGCAGGCTTGCTATACTGCTGATAGTGTGGTTTTTCTTTTCTTTTCTTTTTGGCTTCGAGGGTTGGGAATTCAAATATTGTTTTCACATATTGGAAGAGAGAACAGTCTCCGGCGGCGGCGGCTGCAGTCTGTATCTGGTATGCGGGTCTACTTCAGTGAGAAAACACTCCTCTCCGGTGTTTTCCTTTCAGCATAGTTTACATTCCGCCGCAGATTGAGGATGGAGGATTTATCTCCGGCTACCACTGTAAGAAAACAAAATGTGTTGCGATGTTACTGTCCCCCCCGGCCCCTCCTGAGTCGTTAGTATGCATAACAGGCACACTCCGGTGAACAGGTCGAGGTTGGAGGTCAAGGGTGAGTGGAGCTAATGCTTTCATGCTCTTGATTCAGCTCCTCTCGGGTGTAATACCCGCCTGTCAATTTGTTTGAGCTGCGGATTTACATAATGAATTTATATTAGCCAGTGTTCTCCACACACTCCATCCTTCCCTCCCCTCTCTCTCTCCCTCTCTTAGTGTTGCAATTACCCCCCTTGCTCTTCCCCCCCCCCACCTCTCTCTCTCTCAGCTTCCCCACGTTCTCTTCTCCACCTCCCCCTTCCCGCTCCCCTCATCCTCTCATCAAGTTTACCAAGTGCCCAGAGAGCAGAGTGTTTAAATGCAAACGAGCCTCATTTCCAAACTGACGCCACAGCCCAAGTATGCCTCACACACAACAGCCCGAGCCCCGCTGAGAGGCTCCGACAAGAGATGGATGGATGGGGATGATGGAAAGTGAGAGAGAGAGAGAGTGACTGATGGAAAACGGAGAGAGGAGTGGGGATTCTTGGAAGTAAAGTGCAAGCATCAAATAGGATGCAGAGCAGCAGGGCGGCGGAGCCCGTAGGTGTCGGGCGCTATTGACATTCCTGCCAGAGAGGAGGTGATGAACAAGCCACTGTCTTGTTCGTCATAACATTCCTTTCACCACACAACGATGCATTTTTAATGTATGCAAGATCACCACAATGGAGTATTGTCTGGTTTTGGACTTGCAGTAGTGTTATGCATGAATAAAACAGCATTGAAACACTTACATGGTTCATTTTATCTCTGTGTAGAGTGCGGCTTTGCGATTGTGATCGTATCCTTCTTGACCTCAGAAACGACAGTGGAGAAATCCATCTCATGATGACGCAATATGATTGAACACTTCAGAAACAATATGAATTTTAATCAAAAGAGGGATGTGTTGAGCTTCACTCTAGATTGATTTAGAAATTAGCAAGGGGTAACCATTATTATTGACAAATGGAACAGATCTGCGAAGAGTATTCTGTGAGGAACAATGTGTATATCAAAATGTGTATGGAAAATAAAGATTTCACTTGTTTACCCATGGGTTTACGGTCGAGAAGTTGGTTGTAATGATGTATATTTCATATCTGTAGACATTTTCTACGGATCCTTTTGTAACCTATTAAGAGTAAATATAGTTTTTTTTTTTGTAAAATCGGAATTTTATTAGAACGGCAAGCGAGTTGAAAACATCTAGGGACTATTTCATGGTTTAGTGTTGTGTGTATAATTTTGGAAGAGTACCAGTAAAAGGAGAGATTATACCCTTTGAAATGCTGGAAGGCTTGTGAGAAACTGCAGCAAACAACAAGAAAACTGCCTCTGTGAGGCTAAACGCTAACGCCAATATGCTAACATGCTCGCAGTGATGATGTCAACATGCTGATGTCCAGGTATATGGTCACAAATCAAAGTATTGGGCAAATCAAAATGTAGACCCGATGATGGCACAAGGTAAGACGTCAGATCACCTAAAACCCGCAAATTTCAACCTGCTGGCGGCACTGGAGGAGAAGACAGGGGATCAACAAAGTCAGTAGGGTTCATCCTCTGGGGACAAGTGTGGAAACAACATTGTATCTCAATAGTTGTTGAGATATTTCATGAAATCCAAAAAAGTCAACCTCATGGTGACACTAGAGGTAAAGTCAACACAGCCAGTAGGGTTCATCCTCTGGAGACCTTACCTTCATGGCAATCCATCCAATAGTTGTTGTAATATTTCAGTCCAGACCAAAGTGGTGGTCCTATTGACAGACCACTGACAGACCAGCATTACCATCCCTAGAACCAGGCTACTGGCTAGAAACATAATAAAATATACTTAAAAATAAAGGTCTGGTATTGTCTGCATCTCAGTTATTTGAGAATTATACGAGTGTGTGTGTGTGTGTGTGTGTGTGTGTGTGTGTGTGTGTGTGTGTGTGTGTGTCACCACGTTTCTCCCACACACGTTGGTCCTGGCATACCTTCTTCTGATGACTACTCTGCTGGGCAGATGTGTGACCATTCACCTCCTGCCATCCAAACACACACCTGACAGCGACAGAGGCCTTACATCACTGTTCATGACAGAGAGCTGCTGTAAAACTTCCCTGGGGGTCTTGTATGTGTGTGTGTGTGTGTAGTTCACTAACACGCCTTGTCCTGTAGTTAGCTGCTTGTCTGTCCCCTCTCGCCCCCCTTTTTACCTTCTTTCTCTTTCAGGTCCTTCGACTCCGGGAGTGTATGCTAGGTAATGATGAGTGCCCCCCTCCTCTCCTCATACTTAGTTTGATAGACTTCTCCATCCTCCTCCTCCTCCTCCCTCAGTCTATTTGGGCCCAGTGTGTGTGCTAGGTAATGGTGCAGCTGGGCCATTAAAAGCGGGGGGCTATTTGACAGCGCCCCACGCCTTTCATTCCCTCAAACCCCATGGATGAGGAGAGAGAGAGAGAGAGCTGAATGTAGGTCTCTCTTTCTCTCTCTCTGTCTCTCTGGTAAACCACCGACTGTCTTTCTCTTCTCTCTCAGCCGCCCTCCCACTCCGTCTTTCGGAGGTTGTGTATATACGTGTTTGAAGTCTGTCCATTTGTCTTAGGGGATTGTGCGGAGCTTGTATTGACTATTGTGTGTGTGTGTGTGTGTGTGTGTGTGTGTGTGTGTGTATGTGTATGTGTGTGTGTGGTGTCGAGGGGGAACTGAAGGTGTTAAAGGCTTGATGTGAATAGCCTTCATCTGTCAGCCACGGAGGTCGGCAGGGGCAACACTGAAAGTCCTGGGTGGTCCGGCGTTTTCCATTTAAAACCCCTGCCATTCATACATACATTTGTCTACTGTAAGAGATAGGTGGGTGGTTGGTTGTGTGCATGCACACACGCACAAACACGCAGCTAAATCAGCGTATGTGTGGTTCAGGTTTAACTCGTCATCCAAGGTTACAGGTACAGAGATAATTTTTCTGGTCCTGTGAAGAAGAATATTGGGTTATTGTGGCATCTGGGAATGTAATATACTCTACTGTAGATTAGAATAAGAAAAAGGTAAAGCGTAGGAGGCCTGAAGATATTGAAAATAATGTTGCGAACATATAGAGTACAAAGATACTTATCCTAGTTTTCCAATATCCACGTTGAAGGGGATGTGAAAGTGTTCATCGTTAGCTACTGAAATGATTAGAGCCCGTTTGGAGTAGATTGCTCCGCTCCCCGGTATCGCTGCTGGCAGTGCTCCCAAGAAGTGATGAGTTCGGTTGTAACGTTAGCATGCAGCAGTCAGCTTGAACCGCAGTCAATGAACCGCAGCCTGTAAAGGCCCGCTGCGGACGACGTGCTCGACTCCGGCTGCAGAGCCCTGAAGCCCCGCCCTTGCTGCTGCACAGAGCACTAGCACTTGTTTTTTGGTTATTTATTAGTTTATCAAAACTGAACGTGTCGCATGTGAAAATTGCACCAACGTCGACGCTGCACGTTCTTGGGTTGCCAGCAATACACCCCTCGAGTGTGAAGTCAATCAGATCAACGGTTCCTGGGATATGCGAAGGACACACAGACAGATTCCTTGTTTCATAGTTGGTTATGTGCTCTACACTATGGGGCTGAGGACACAATTAGAAATAAGGGACAGGTTAAGGTTAGTGTTTAGTAATGGCAACGAGTGCATGAGTTGCATGCATCATTCCTCCTCTCCACACTGCCTTCTCAGCATGACTGCACGGTAAGAAATGGGGTTCAAAAGCCACAGACCCATTCTGTGCAAAACGTTCAGCTGAAGTTTTTGTAGCATGAGAATGAAATCGACATACAGCATCAGAGAACCTTTACCACCAGAAACTAGACGTAACCAACCAGAACACACAGACACACTTACCACTATTGTTCTGGTGATGGTGGCAGGTAAAGCATCCATAATCCACTGCCTGCCTCACGTTAAGACTTTATCATGGTGACTAGTGTGTGATCATCGTGGTCACGGTGCAAACAGAGCAACATATCTTCGGTTTGGTTTCCATGATGTCTTACGAAAAGTCTTTCTCTTATTTTCAGTGCGTTTTTCTACAAAAGCCAGCAACACATGTCAACTTCTGCTCGTTACATGCAGACGGTCTTTTCAGAATAGACTTCCCTCCCCACAGGAAACTCAGTTCGGTTTAGGAAACAACACTACTTCTCGTTTCACGTGGGGAAGGAACAGCCACCTCCTGTCTGGTTGTTGGACCCATCCACCTCCCTTTCCGCCCGCCCGCTGTGCGCTTTTTCTGGGTCTTAATACTTCCTCGATCACGATTACGTGGATAATATATGTAATGATTTCGAATTACGCCATATTATTTTCCATAGGTATAGCTACGAATGCAGGATGAGACCAGTCTGAGCAGGAACTGTTAAAACCTTCTCGGTGCAGATTTGCCAAAATATTAAATACTGTTGGAAAAACAAATTGGGGACCAAGGTGAACCCCTCCAGATACAGTAATTATCATTTTATTCCTCTACGAAGACATAGATTGATTCTTATATTCTAAAATAATAGTGTGTATGTGTGTGTGAGTCAGCATGCTTGCATACATATTGTGTAGCTGCTATTGTCTTGCCGTTAGGTAAGTTTATATTGGAAGATGACCTGAGCATGCGTCGGTCTTCAGATGGACACTAAACACTGTGGATGAGACGTCTCTTCGGAGGCTAATCTAGTCATTACACAAAGCATTATGTCTAAATGAAGAGTGACTCCTCACAGTGAATTACTGCATACATACG